>NC_053041.3:514484729-514787760 GCF_002575655.3 Aegilops tauschii subsp. strangulata
AGGTGTTCCATCATAAGTGACTGATGCGGGATACACAAGAAGAGTAGTTTCATGTAAGAACATGGTGTGATAGACAGATATAATATGTACCAAAAACAGGAAAGCATGTCATATTCACACGTATCATGTGTAAGCTAAGCAGATGCAGTTTACACTAATTAGGAGCAATACAAGCTAGAAACCATATGCAACATGCAACCAGATATCACACTGCCAAGTTAGAGCAAGCACCTTGGATGGTGGAGTAGGGGAGCGGAGACTTGGACCTTGTAATGCACTATCAGTACAAGGAGAATCGGTACAGATGCTCCGTTTACATTGCTGCAGAGGACCACCATCATCGCCTTCCTTACTCTTTTCCTTCCTCTTTCTTGATTTTGCCTTGTCAAGTCAAACCCACAAGAAAAGGGAATAAAATTTGCTCTTCAGAACTCATTGATGCATGATACTGACGAACACTACTTTCATGTAAGGCAGCCGCATGATAGGAGGATGGAATATGTATGAAAAATAGGACAGCGTGACATATTGACATGTATGATGTTTAAAGTGTAAACTAAGCACAAGGTGCTTGAACTTGTTAGAATCAATGCAATCTAGAAACCATATGAAAGATGAAACCAATATCACTCTACCAAATTAAAAGGGTGCCCTAACAAATGTATTTGACCAAATTAGAAGCAATACATGGCAACAGGCTAGAAATAATATGCAATATGCAACGAATAAATGTGACTCATCGTAAGTGATTGATGCAGGATACAAAAGAGAGGTAGTTTCATGTAAGAACAAGTTTAACACATAGATGTAGTGTGTACCAAAAATAGGAAGGCATGTCATATTCACAGGTATAATGTGTAAACTAAGCAGATGCAATTTACCCTAATTAGAAGCATTACAAGCTAGACACCGTATGCAACATGCAACCACATATCACACTGCGAAGTTAGAGCAAGCACCTGTGATGGTGGTGTGGGTGAATTGTGGTCATCAACTAGAGAGCTACGTTGATTATCTTCATTTAGCCTTGCTGTTTCTTGAGAATCATGTGGGGAGGATGACACTGCACTCTTTAAATGAGTATGGCCTCTCACAGTAACCCACTCGGGTGACTGTCTCATCATAAGTGATTGACGAGGGATACAAGCATTAGTTTGATGTAAGAACATGGTTAATAGACATATGTAGTATGTATCAAAAACAAGAAGGCATGTCATTATTAAAGGTATAATGTGTAAAGTAAGCAGATGCAATTTAACCAAATTGGAAGCAATACAAGCTAGACACCATATGCAACATGCAACCACATTTGACAGCGCGAAGTTAAAGCAAGCACCTGGGATGGTTGTGTGTGTCAATTGAGATCATCAACTGCAGAGCTACGTTTACTGTCTCCAACTACTCACACTGCATCCTTTAGAGCGCTGAAAAGCTTAGTGCTTATCTTCGAATTACACTGGAGCGACTTCTGTCTTTTCTTTTCAGCATTCATCAACACTACGTCAGAGTCTGAAATACCCATGCATAAAAAAACAATAGTGTGAGTATGGGTGAAGTGTGTGCACAATTAGTAAAGTGTAAAGGTAGCAGATAGCAGGTCGGTGAGAAATAAATGATGGGAGACATATGATAGCTCTACAACATGCATGGCACACTAAATTACTACAGGATTCTATGAAAATAACATTCGACTGAAAACAAATAGGTCAGTCCATTTTTTCTGCACCGTCCGATGTACAAAGAATGGGCAGATCGCCTTCATCTACCTCCAGCCAGTCAGTGTTGACGATCTTCCTTGAAACGGCAGCGACCACCGGCCCAGTCCCCTGCCTGCGCCCTCCCCTCGACCTCACCGCACCGCCGTGCTTGGCACCGCCCCCGACCATCCATTCAAGCCCCGCCGACCTCCAGATCGGGTGCAAGCAGCTCCTGCGCCCCACACCCCTATGATAGACACCGATGCGCCGCTTCCCTGGCGAACATGCGGACTAGGTGCTCCGCGCGCCTAAGCGGGTGCTGCTTCTTTTAATTGCGGTTCGACTGACCCTGAATTTAAATCCAGGCGGTCTACTGACCTCCAGCAAAGGTGAAATAGTTAAGGGAGGAAACCTTGTGCATTTAGTATCACGAAGAAGTGTAACATCCCAAATTTTCAATTTGGAATGTTATACATTAGATCATCATTGCATAGCATATTTTATTGCATTTTGGCAAAATCCTCGAAAATCCTAAGCAACTCAAGGACCCTCGGAGAGAGTTGGGGAATTTTTTTCACGGTTTTCATATTTGATTTTTATCAAATAATGAAACGAGGATTTTGGTTTTAATTATTTTTCTCTCCGAAAAATATTTCGTATTAAAATAAATGAGAGGAGAAAATATGACTTCTCCAAAATAATTGAAATATTGGGGGAAAATATTAAAATCAAATATTTGATTTTATTCGGATTTTATTTGCAATTTTAATTGCATTAGAAAAATTGCATGTTTTCAAAACTGCATTTTTGGGCCAAGAAAATGTTCATCTCGTTCTAATTATTTTAATTAGAGGGTGAAAATTTGTTTTGGCATTTTAAGATTTTTATTTATTTTTCTACGATTTTTTTTGGGTTCGGCAAAATTATTTTAAAAAAAAAATCACGAGCGCGCCGACTGGGCCGAAGCCCAGCCGACGGCCCAGCCCACTGCCCGAACCGCCTCCCTCCCGGAGACCTAGCTCCCGCCGCCGCCCGAGTCCTGGTCGGGGACGACGCCGCCGCCGCTTTACCCCTTCCCCACGGCACCCCCCTCTTTAAGTACCCCAGCCCCGCCGCCCTCTCCTCACCTCGTCCCGACCCCGCCCCGCACCCGACGTCGCCCGGAGGAGCCGCGCCGGAGCCGCCTATCGCCGCCGCCTCGGGAAGCCCCGCCGCCGCCGCCCGTCGCCTCCCCGAGCCCCGCCGCCCCTCGCCGCACCCCCCGAGCCCCGCCGGATCCCGTCCTGAGCCCCGCCAGAGTTGCCCCGACGAGGTAGCCGCAGCCGCCGCCGACCGTCCGGTTTTTTTTGAAAAAACCGCCTCGGTTTATTTTTTTCGAAACCCTAGGTTTTTTATTAGATTGGTTTATTTTTTCGGTTTAGTTAGTTAGTGAACGTTCACCGATCCGTTCGTTTTAACGAACGTGTTCACCGGTTAGCCGCAGTTAACGAACGTCCGTTCGTTTGACTGTTCGTCAGTTTTCTTTTTCGTCGGATTTTCCGCGATTTCCCAGATCGCGATTTCTGATGTGTTTTTCGTTTTAGTTTATCTTTTAGCTCGTTTATCGGAATTAGGCGATTCAAGCGCCTAGAGTTTCGTCTCGAAATTCTCTTTCCATTTAACCTATTCAAACAAGTTTTTACTACTATAAAATTTGACTTAGATCCAGATTAGTAAACGAAGCTTGTTTCTTTCGCCGTTTGACTTTCGTTGCTTCGTTTGATTCGATTCTTTTGCAAACCGGAGTTCTTAAGTTGAACTTTCTGGTTAGATCTTGATTTGAGTTTTACCTGTGCATTAGATGAGTGCTTATTGTTGCTTGTTTGTTTGCGATAGAGTACCCGGAGTGCGCCGCTTGCTACTTCGAATCTCTAGGTTTCACGGATCATCAGCAAGGCAAGTAACACTTTGATCATACCTCTTTTACTACCCAATTTTATTGCATTAGACCAATCCTCAAACAATTGCATGATTAGGATCTAATTAAATTGTGGGTATTGGGAAGTAGTTGAGGTAGTACCTATTACCTGTTTTGTTATCAAACCTTGGGAGTTACTTCTACGTTTGCTCATATTGCTATGCTATGCTAGTAGACGTGGATTGGGTTTGAGTGTTACCATGACAGATGTGAGATTGTTAATTAATGGTCAACCTTAAGGTGGCAACTAAAACTCACATCTGGGTGGATTGAGGTACCTAGGTATTCCAGAATTACCTGTTTTTCTTTTGGACCGCCACCCAGGTTCAAAGGGATCATGAGATTATTCATGCTAGAAACTTCCGTGTGCAGCCACAAGCTATTATGGGCTCTAGCATAGTTGAGTAGGTTACATGATCTCTTGAAGAGGTGGGCTAGCAGATGTAGGGGAAAGTAGGTGTAACTGTCCACCCGGAGTAAAGAGTTATTGTTTCTGAAAGACTGTGTCTCGGTCATCCGTTTCTCAAACATCATGTAGTGCGAGAGTCAAGCGGAGGCGATCGAGTCTTGTGGGGAAAAGTGCGCAAACCTCTGCAGAGTGTACAAACTAATCATGATTAGCCGTGTCCCCGGTTATGGATATCTTGAGTATCTTGTATTTGGATTATCATGTGAATCTCATCATGTTACTTTAATTAATTTTGTTGGGTTAATGATGATACTTAATTGGGATTGAGATGCTGTCAACCATCTCAATGTTTAACAACCACCATGATAGTTAAATAAAATTTATTCCTTTGAAGTAGGGAAAAATTGGCTTTTCACAAAACTGTAACCATAGAGCCTTCTACCAGCCATATATGCATGTAGTATAGCATTATTATATTCATTACTCTCTATGTGTTACATTGCCAGCATATTCCATGTGCTGACCTGTTTTCGGGCTGCAACGTTTCATGTTGCAGACTTTTCAGACGACGAGTAAGGTGCCTTAGGTCGTGTTCTTATACTCAGTGATGCCGTTGGAGTTGATGGACTCACTTATCTTCCAAGTCTTCCGCTGTTATCGTTTTTAGATGGCCTTAAGCCATATTTGTCATACTTATTTCTCTCTTGAGATACTCGTTGTAATAAGTGTGTGATTGCTACTCTGTTATAAATCCTCCATTTATATTGTGCGTGTCAGCATTACTGATCCAGGGATGACACTGGTGCACAGCAGCACAGACTGTTTGAGGTCTGGTCGCTACAAAGCTGGTATCAGAGCACACGCTGACTGTAGGACACGACCACTAAGCTTAAACCCTAGAACACTACTCTCTTCTCATTTCTGACTCCTCTCCACTTTCCACTCTTTTAGGAATGGCGGATGCAAGGAACAAGTTCATGCAACCGGATGAAGATACACCTTTTGGACGACACTTGAAGGAAGTCACTAAGTACCTGAACATCGGAATACCAAGCTTCACCGAGACTTACAAAGCCACACTACCAGAAGAGGAGCGCTGGAAGATTCAAGTTCAAGTTCCAGGAAGGACGTTTACGCCAGTCACTGAGCCTATAGAGTTTTCCTTTGATGCACCAACCTGGAGTTTAGGGAAGAGCATGGCAGCCCACATCTCTATGGGACGCATTGGAGAAGTCTACCACAGGGAGCTTAAGGATACTATTTATCAGATTTGTGGACGCCGAGATGAGCAATGGGAGATGATCAGCACCAAGAAGGATGGATCAATTGCAGCTTTCATCCAGGAGCAAAACCAACACATTCGTCGCCAGGAGAACCAGATGTGCGCAGACATGATAGATCTGAAGAAGGCATTGACCAAGATCACAGAGTTGGAGGAAGAACTTAAGTCTACGCGCGATGGATATGAGGAGGAGATTGCCACGTTGTTGGAAAAGAATGACGACCTGATAAAGAAGATCGGGGTATTCATGGGAGACCCAGCACCAGGAGGAGAAGATGACGATTCTACTTGCCCGGATAACTACATCATCATCGACGACACCGACTCGGACCCCAGTGAAGATGACTTTGTTGATGAAGCTGGAGTAGATATCATGGAGTCTTCGACCGATCAAAATTTCTAGTAGACCCCCATAATCAGTAGTAGTATTTCCCCCATGTATATAGTATAGTCCGAGCACTTTGTAACGATAGTTAGATCGATTGTATGCCTTGTTTGATTGAGTGATATTGTTTGTGTTTGTCTCATGTGCATATGGGTAGTGTTTTCCCTCTAGACCTCATTCTATTCTAAATTCTCACCTTTTCTAAACCTATCAGATGCCTCCGAGATGCGACACCGGATTTGTTTTCCCACCGGAGATCACTCAGTTGATTCATCAGCAGAATGCCCTGATGCAAGTATTAGTACAGAACCAAGGCAACAACAACAACAATCCACCACCACCTGTTGATCACTTAGCCTGTTTCTTGAGGCTAAATCCGCCGGTGTTTTCCAGCAGCACCGAGCCGATTGTTGCAGATGATTGGCTCCGCAAAGTTGGAAGGGAGTTGACCACTGCAGGATGCACAGATGCGGAGAGAGTGCGATTTGCCGCACATCAGCTTGATGGACCCACAACATCATGGTGGGAGAATTACATAGCCACACACCCTATTGACACTGTCACATGGGACCAGTTTCAGCAAGCTTTCCGTACTGCCCATGTTTCAGTAGGAGCTATGGCCATGAAGAAGCGTGATTTTCACAACCTACGCCAAGGAGGACGCACCGTAGGCCAATATGTGGAGGACTTTAGTAAGTTAGCACGTTATGCTCCAGATGACGTTGCTACAGATGCAGCCAAGCAGGAGAAGTTTCTGGAAGGACTGAATGATGAGCTGAGTATGCAGTTGATGGTAGCAACCTTCAACAACTACCAGGAATTGGTAGATAGAGCTCTCATGATTGAAGGGAAGTAACAGCAGATTGAAAACCGTAAGAGGAAGTATGGACAAGGGAAGTACAATTCTGGAGCTCAGGAGAAGCCACGTTTTACCCCGAAATCGGGAGGACAGTTTCAGCATACCCATGGAGGAGGTAGTTCGCACAACCATAATGGCCCCAAGAATGGTAATGGGAATGGAGGAAGCAACGGCCAGAACCGTACCAACCCTTCAACCCCAGCTAAGAGAGACCTAAGCCAAGTCACTTGCTTTAAGTGCCAGAAGACTGGACATTATGCCAATGAATGTCCTGAAGCCCAGAATGGAAATGGCAATGGAAGCTCTGGGAAGAAGCCGAACCCTTTCAACAAAGGACATGTGAACCACGTTAGCGTGGAGGAGGTTGAAGCTCGGCCAGATGCAGTAATAGGTAAGTTTTTGGTTAAGTCATTTACTGCAATCGTTCTTTTTGATACTGGTGCATCGCGTTCATACATATCAAGGGGATTTGTGGATAAGTTTAAGTTGCCCACCAAAGTTCTCAGAACACCTATGTTAGTAACCTCGCCAGGAGCAGAGTATATGGCAAGCCAAGGATGTTTTCAGATGCCATTGGCCATAGGTAGGCATGTTTTCCCCTCAGACCTAATAGTTTTGGAGTCGCAAGGTTTGGACGTAATATTGGGTATGGATTGGCTATCGATGTATGGGGGAAACATCGATTGCGCTAGTAAGACGATTTTGCTTACCACCCCAGAAGGGAGAAGGATTAAGTATGTATCCCGGCATGTGCCGAAGAGGACTCAAGTAAATTCCTTATCAGGAGTTGTACGGGAAGAAGTACCAGTGGTGAAGGATTACCCGGATGTATTTCCAGAAGAGTTGCCAGGCATGCCACCAGATAGAGACATAGAGTTTTTTATTGAACTTTTGCCAGGCACAGGGCCGATATCTAAGAGACCGTACAGGATGCCCGCTAAGGATTTGGAAGAGATTAAGAACCAGATTAAGGAGTTACTGGATAAAGGCTATATTCGCCCAAGTTCTTCACCTTGGGGATCACCCGTACTTCTAGTGGAGAAGAAAGATGGATCGTTGAGGATGGTTGTTGATTATCGAGGATTGAATGAAGTGACCATCAAAAATAAGTACCCACTGCCGATGATCAATGATTTGTTTGACAGATTACAAGGAGCTAAGGTATTTTCCAAGATCGATCTACGATCAGGATACCATCAGTTAAAGATTCGAGAGCAGGATATACCTAAGACGGCTTTTACCACCAGGTATGGGCTATATGAGTATACCGTTATGTCATTTGGTCTGACTAACGCACCTGCCTATTTCATGAACCTGATGAACAAAGTGTTTATGGAGTTTTTGGATAAGTTCGTCGTAGTGTTCATTGATGATATTTTGGTCTACTCAAAGAATGAAGAGGAGCATAAGGAACATTTGCGTTTGGTACTTGAGAAGCTCAGAGAACATCAGTTATACACCAAGTTCAGCAAATGTGAGTTTTGGTTGAAGGAAGTTGGATTCCTCGGACATGTTATATCCGGAGAAGGAATAGCAGTAGACCCCACCAAAGTCGACACTGTGACAAACTGGGAATCACCCGCATCAGTTGGAGAGATCCGGAGTTTTCTTGGACTTGCAGCATACTACCGGAGGTTCATTGAGAATTTCTCGAGGATTGCTAAGCCCATGACAGAGCTGTTAAAGAAGGACACCAAATTCAATTGGACTGAGGAATGTGAAGCTAGTTTCCAAGAGTTGAAGAAACGTTTGGTTACATCACCAGTGTTGATTCTGCCAGATCAACGCAAGGATTATGAAGTATATTGCGACGCTTCACGTCGAGGACTTGGAGCAGTGCTAATGCAGGAGGGAAGAGTTGTTTCATATGCTTCACGACAACTTAAACCCCATGAGAAGAATTATGCCACCCATGATTTGGAGTTAGCAGCCGTAGTGCATGCGTTGAAGACATGGAGACATTTTCTCATCGGAAGTCACTGTGAGATGTACACGGATCACAAGAGTTTGAAGTACATTTTCACGCAGAAGGAGTTGAATCTCAGGCAAAGGAGATGGTTGGAGCTCATTAAGGATTATGATATGAGATTGCATTATCACCCAGGGCAGGCTAACGTAGTAGCAGATGCGTTGAGCCGCAAGAGCCATGTCAACAGACTCATGACTGGAGAGTTACCGAAATTATTAGCCAAGGATCTTCACGAGCTATGTTTGGAGATAGTTCCAAGAGGCTATTTAGCAACGTTGGAGATTCAGTACCTTGATGGAAAAGATCAGAAAAGCTCAGAAGACAGACAAGGAGATTGGCGAGATAAAGGAAAGGATGAGCAAAGGAAAAGCCAAGGGATTTCGTGAGGATGATCACGATACCTTATGGTTTGAGGACCGCGTTTATGTGCCCAATGATCCGGAGATCAGGAAGTTGATCTTGCAAGAGGCCCATGATTCACCGTATTCGATTCACCCAGGAAATACCAATATGTATTTGGATTTGAAGGATATTTTCTGGTGGACCGGAATGAAGAAAGATATTGCAGAGTATGTAGCAGTTTGCGATGTATGTCAGAGAGTGAAGGCAGAGCATCAGAAGCCAGCAGGATTGCTACAGCCATTGCCGATACCCGAATGGAAATGGGATAAACTAGGCATGGATTTTATCACGGGATTGCCTAGGACTCGTTCAGGCTATGACTCGATATGGGTTGTAGTCGATCGTTTGACGAAAGTAGCCCATTTCATCCCAGTGAAGACCACTTACACCAGTGCTAAGTTGGCAAAGATATACATGACCAGGATCGTATGTCTGCATGGAGTTCCGAGGACCATTGTATCAGATAGAGGAACCCAGTTTACTTCAAAGTTTTGGAATCAGTTACATGAAACTTTGGGTACCAGGCTAGAGTTCAGTACAGCCTTTCATCCACAGACCGACGGACAGACCGAGAGAGTCAATCAGATTTTGGAAGATATGCTGAGAGCTTGTGCGCTAGATTATGGATCTAGTTGGGACGACAATTTGCCGTATGCAGAGTTTTCTTACAACAACAGTTACCAATCCAGTTTGAAGATGGCCCCTTTCGAAGCTTTGTATGGAAGGAGGTGCAGAACACCCTTGTTGTGGAACGAAGTTGGAGACCGCCAGTTGTTTGGACCAGATTTGATTAAAGAGTCTGAACGGAAAGTGAAGTTGATTCGCGATAGGCTCAAGGTAGCCCAGTCCAGGCAGAAGAGTTATGCGGATTCTAAATGCAAGGAGACAGTTCACGAAGTCGGAGATAGAGTTTACCTAAGAGTATCACCACTTCGAGGAGTTAAGCGCTTTGGAGTTAAAGGAAAGTTAGCGCCACGTTTTGTAGGACCATACAAAATTTTGGAGCGTATGGGAGAAGTTGCTTACAAACTGGAATTGCCTGAAGGATTGTCAGGAGTTCATGATGTATTTCACGTTTCCCAGTTGAAGAAGTGCCACGCAGGGATGGCTGAGATACCACTGAGAGATACGGTGCCACTGGAAGCGATTCAGCTGGATAGTGACTTGACCTATGAGGAGAAACCAGTTAAGATTCTTGAGTATGCTAGCCGAGTCACCCGCAGCAAGGTTATCAAGTTTTGCAAAGTTCAGTGGAGTCACCATACCGAGGACGAAGCCACCTGGGAGCGAGAGGAAGATCTACGGAAGAACCACTCTCACCTATTTTCTAGCCAACCCGAATCTCGAGGGCGAGATTCATCTTAAGGGGGGTAGGTTTGTAACATCCCAAATTTTCAATTTGGAATGTTATACATTAGATCATCATTGCATAGCATATTTTATTGCATTTTGGAAAAATCCTCGAAAATCCTAAGCAACTCAAGGACCCTCGGAGAGAGTTGGGGAATTTTTTTCGCGGTTTTCATATTTGATTTTTATCAAATAATGAAACGAGGATTTTGGTTTTAATTATTTTTCTCTCCGAAAAATATTTCATATTAAAATAAATGAGAGGAGAAAATATGACTTCTCCAAAATAATTGAAATATTGGAGGAAAAATATTAAAATCAAATATTTGATTTTATTCGGATTTTATTTGCAATTTTAATTGCATTAGAAAAATTGCACGTTTTCAAAACTGCATTTTTGGGCCAAGAAAATGTTCATCTCGTTCTAATTATTTTAATTAGACGGTGAAAATTTGTTTTGGCATTTTTGGATTTTTATTTATTTTTCTATGATTTTTTTTGGGTTCGGCGAAATTAATTTTTTTTTAAATTCCGAGCGCGCCGACTGGGCCGAAGCCCAGCCGACGGCCCAGCCCACCGCCCGAGCCGTCTCCCTCCCGGAGACCTAGCTCCCACCGCCGCCCGAGTCTCGGTCGGGGACGACGCCGCCGCCGCCTTACCCCTTCCCCACGGCACCCCCCTCTTTAAGTACCCCAGCCCCGCCGCCCTCTCCTCACCTCGTCCCGACCCCACCCGCACCCGACGCCGCCCGGAGGAGCCGCGCCGGAGCCGCCTATCGCCGCCGCCTCAGGAAGCCCCGACGCCGCTGCCCACCGCCCATCGACGTCGCCCGTCGCCTCCCCGGGCCCCGCCGCCCCTCGCCGCACCCCCCGAGCCCCGCCGGAGTTGCCCCGACGAGGTAGCCGCAGCCGCCGCTGACCGTCTGGTTTAAAAAAAAACCGCCTCGGTTTATTTTTTTCGAAACCCTAGGTTTTTTATTAGATTGGTTTTTTTGGTTTAGTTAGTTAGTGAACGTTCACCGATCCGTTCGTTTTAACGAACGTGTTCACCGGTTAGCCGCAGTTAACGAACGTCCGTTCGTTTGACTGTTCGTCAGTTTTCTTTTTCGTCGGATTTTCCGCGATTTCCCAGATCGCGATTTCTGATGTGTTTTTCGTTTTAGTTTATCTTTTAGCTCGTTTATCGGAATCAGGTGATTCAAGCGCCTAGAGTTTCGTCTCGAAATTCTCTTTTCGTTTAACCTATTCAAACAAGTTTTTGCTACTATAAAATTTGACTTAGATCCAGATTAGTAAACGAAGCTTGTTTCTTTCGCCGTTTGACTTTTGTTGCTTCGTTTGATTCAATTCTTTTGCAAACCGGAGTTCTTAAGTTGAACTTTCTGGTTAGATCTTGATTTAAGTTTTACATTTGCATTAGATGAGTGCTTATTGTTGCTTGTTTGTTTGCGATAGAGTACCCGGAGTGCGCCGCTTGCTACTTCGAATCTCTAGGTTTCACGGATCATCAGCAAGGCAAGTAACACTTTGATCATACCTCTTTTACTACCCAGTTTTATTGCATTAGACCAATCCTCGAACAATTGCATGATTAGGATCTAATTAAATTGTGGGTATTGGGAAGTAGTTGAGGTAGTACCTATTACCTGTTTTGTTATCAAACCTTGGGAGTTACTTCTACGTTTGCTCATATTGCTATGCTATGCTAGTAGACGTGGATTGGGTTTGAGTGTTACCATGACAGATGTGAGATTGTTAATTAATGGTCAACCTTAAGGTGGCAACTAAAACTCACATCTGGGTGGATTGAGGTACCTGGGTATTCCAGGATTGCCTGTTTTTCTTTTGGACCGCCACCCAGGTTCAAAGGGATCATGAGATTATTCATGCTAGAAACGTCCGTGTGCAGCCACAAGCTATTATGGGCTCTAGCATAGTTGAGTAGGTTACATGATCTCTTGAAGAGGTGGGCTAGCAGATGTATGGGAAAGTAGGTGTAACTGTCCACCCGGAGTAAAGAGTTATTGTTTCTGAAAGACTGTGTCTCGGTCATCCGTTTCTCAAACATCATGTAGTGCGAGAATCAAGGGGAGGCGATCGAGTCTTGTGGGGAAAAGTGCGCAAACCTCTGCAGAGTGTACAAACTAATCATGATTAGCCGTGTCCCCGGTTATGGATATCTTGAGTATCTAGTATTTGGATTATCATGTGAATCTCATCATGTTACTTTAATTAATTTTGTTGGGTTAATGATGATATTTAATTGGGATTGAGATGTTGTCAACCATCTCAATGTTTAACAACCACCATGATAGTTAAATAAAATTTATTCCTTTGTAGTAGGGAAAAATTGGCTTTTCGCAAAACTGTAACCATAGAGCCTTCTACCAGCCATATATGCATGTAGTATAGCATTATTATATTCATTACTCTCTATGTGTTACATTGCCAGCATATTCCATGTGCTGACCCGTTTTCGGGCTGCAACGTTTCATGTTGCAGACTTTTCAGACGACGAGTAAGGTGCCTTAGGTCATGGTCTTATACTCAGTGATGCCGTTGGAGTTGATGGACTCACTTATCTTCCAAGTCTTCCGCTGTTATCGTTTTTAGGTGGCCTTAAGCCATATTTGTCATACTTATTTCTCTCTTGAGATACTCGTTGTAATAAGTGTGTGATTGCTACTCTGTTATAAATCCTCCATTTGTACTGTGCGTGTCAGCATTACTGATCCAGGGATGACACTGGTGCACAGCAGCACAGACTGTTTGAGGTCTGGTCGCTACAAGAAGATGCAGTCAGAAGCGCTCAACTATTTTCTTTCGTGGGATGAATACAGTGTGAGCAGAGACGTAAGGTTTGCACGAATAAGGGAAGAGGAGTACCTCTTTCTGCTGGCAGTGTTGTTTCCTCCTGTTTTTCCAACGATCTTCTTGTGGTTCGCTGGAAACGAGAAGTTGTGGAGGACGGTGCAGTCATGGACGAACCCGTGGCCAAGTTGTTGAGTGTGGTCTGGTGGCCATGTGTCAGCGGCGGGGAAGCCAATCCGAGGCGGCGAACGACGGCGTAGCAGGAACAGCTCCGGTGTGGTGGACGGTTGCGACAGTGGAGCGGCAGCAGTGAGGCGTAGGACGGCGTGTTCGGAGTAGTTCTAGTATGGCGCACATCGGCGTCGGCGTCGTGGAGGCAGCTCTACCTCGGCTTCAGCTGCTAAGTCCTTGAGGGCGTTACGGTTGCGGTTGCGTTGGACGATGACGTCGTGGTAGCGGCTCCGGCGTGATGGAGGAGGACGGCGGTGGATTGGGCGCTATGGGGTGGAGGACAGAGGAGGATGGGGTTTTGCGGCTGGTGGAGAGGGCGTTTTGGCGCCCACGGAGTATGAATGGGGAAACGGAGGGAGGCGGGGAACTAAGGGGGAACAATGTTTCGGTTTGGGACGCGCTTGTTTGAAATTTGGGGAAAGTTACAAACTTTGCCCCCATCTAAAATTTTGGACGTATTGCGGGTTGGGGGTAGGACAGTAATCTTAGGTGTCCCAAATGTGGGCGGGATAGATTTCGGCCGAGCGCATGGGTGTTTAGGCACCCACGGCGTATGAATGCCTCTCAGAGGCGGTTGAGACTGGCGTCTTGGTGAAGTTACAAACCTACCCCGGTTCAGACCTTTGGACATCGGGCCGATAGGCTACACGGGCCAGAGTCAGGACAATAATTTCCTACCACCAAACATTAGTCTCGCGCGGTTTCGGGTGACCAGAGGCCTATTTGGCGATTCATTCAATATTTGGGAGCAGAAGCATTAACGTTTTCGGTTCTCTTGAATTGAACATTCAGGATTTGTCAAACTTCACAAATCTTTATTCTTGAAAATCCTAAAGCTACGATCATTTTGGAATGGAGGTGGTACATTTGAATATACATTGTACACGAGTATATATTAAAAAATATGCAACTTACCTCAGTTCATGCATGGTTCCAGATATAATCTCCTTGGTTGCAAAAAAAGTTAGACATGCGTATGAATATATATAGCATGTTCAAACGCACAACAAAGATTGATGCCCCCTTTTACATCTGATTTACGAATGCCATTATCTCGGGTTCAAATAGATGAATGCATTTCCTATGAATTCGAATCTTCGAAACCCCCTTTATGATGAATTCGACATGTATTCTATTTCGTAGCTAGCAATTTGGAATGTATCCATGCAAGTGACAAATGTATAAAGTGCATCACACTAACAACATGGAGTGCACTAATTAATGTTTATATATGAATTGCAAAAGCATCCATTGCCTGTATTTCAAACCGCTCTCACTCTATGGATCGATAATATGAAATAAACACATGCACATGCTAGAATTCAATAGAGTATGGGTGTCTGATAGACTGATTTTCGTCCATACGCAATTTGCAAAATTCATGATCTCATCCAAAAATAATAATGCCATTTATATTTTAATTTAATGCGTAGAACCGCCTTTTACACGTAGATGCACTATGCCTCGGCCCGTTCTCACAAACGCGCTATATATCTCTCTATCTGCCGCATAAGTGCACACACTTTATATGCATCGGCATTTCTCTTTCACACATGCTCACAATCTCTCTCGGGGTGTCGGGGAGTCTCACGCACATGCTCTCTCTGTATCTCTCTCTCTCTCTTTCTGACTACTATGTACCACTCTTTTCACTAATCTCAGTTGGAAAACACTATTTCTCTCACATGCATATATACACACGCACGGTCTCTACTAGCCCTCTATACGCACATATATGTGCCTACGTGTCTCCCGCACGCACATTATCTTTAGGCCTCTCTCGCACACATTTCCCCCCAGACACACCTCTCTCTTAGTAGCTGGAAGATATGATTCCATCATATCATTCGGTAGGATATCCCTGACTGTTAGGCTGGATGGTAATACGAGGCAAAGTTTTACCCTAGTTCGGACCCTTGCAGTTGAGGAAAAACCTACTCCTGGTACTGTATATTAGTGATAGGGGTGTGTACAAAGTACACGTGGATACCAGGCATTGTGCGTGTGTGTATACTATCGACGAACTAGCCCCCAAACTTCTATAACATACTGGGGGCGTAGGGTTACAAATCATATATAGTCGGCTTATCACCAGTGGGGATAGAGTCCTCCGCGACTCTGGTAGCTAGCTTCGTGTTGTACGCCGAGTCCTCCACATGGGTCTTCGTATAACGCGTCTTGATCCAACCTATGTGGCGTAGGATGGAACCGACCCATGAGTCCTCATGTTGACCCACCACAACTAGAAATGATGTGCCCACCACACCACACACGCAATCGGCCACTAAGAAAATAAGCATATACAATAGTACAATGTTATACATGAAAGTTAATTGCATGGTGCATCCAAAAATATTTGTTCTGCATTGTGAATGTTTATATATTCTCCTAAAATATTAGTCACGGGAAAGAGAAACGAAGGGCATATCTCTCCTTGTCTCCACCGGACATCCCCTCTTTCTACACCACTTTCAGGTACGCACACAAACTATCTCTCGGCCCTCTAAAAGTATGCATGCCCATGACACATTCATGCATGACGGTCACTGTATTTCAAGCTAAAGCACTATACGGTCACTGGAGTTCAGAATATGCTCATTACGGTCACCGTATACATTCTCGTGGTGATCATACGGTATCTAGCTCACGATACGTCTCCGTATTTTCTTGATGACACTGACGGACTTGCCATTTGATGCGTGCTCCGTATTTTGTTGACGACACTTACGGTCATTGTATTTGAAGCGAAAGCACGATATGGTCACTGGACTTCAGAATAAGCTCATCACGGTCAACACATACATTTTGTCGTGCTAACCAACATGTGGTTGGATGGTTAGGAGGACAGTGGTTTCTTGAGCCCACCAGGGTTAAAGTCCCGGTGCTCGCATTTATCCTGGGTTAATTTCAGTATTTTCCGGCGATGTGCATTTAGTGGGAGGAGACGTTCCACTCGACTACGAGGCACCTATGGTGACTTCGTAAAATCTCAAGATCATATGCTGGCTCACTCTCTCGAAGGTGCTCATAGGGGTAGGGTCCGCATGTGTGCGCTTATAGAGGTGAGTGCTTGCGCGTATATATGAGCCCTTGCGTCTGTACCGTGTTAAAAAAATACATGTCATGATTATACGGTCACTGGCTCACCCGTACAACTCCGTATTTTGTTGATGACACAATCAATTGACCAGTCAAACGTTCCACATGGCGCAACTAGTG
This sequence comes from Aegilops tauschii subsp. strangulata, assembly GCF_002575655.3. Classification (NCBI taxonomy): domain Eukaryota; kingdom Viridiplantae; phylum Streptophyta; class Magnoliopsida; order Poales; family Poaceae; genus Aegilops; species Aegilops tauschii. The sequence goes on from NC_053041.3 coordinate 514,501,300, forward strand.
TTGCACCATCGGGGCGCGTAACCGTGGGGCCCACCTGTCAGCCCGTATATGAAAGAAAGAAATGGTAGTTTGAGTCTGTACTGTGTTAATAAAATACATTTTAGGGTGATCATACGGTCACTGGCTCACCATACAGCTCCGTAATTTGTTGATGACACGATCAATTGACTAGTCAAATGGTCCACATTCAGCAGTGCACATTACCATAGGGCCCACCCGTCAGCGCGTATATAAAGGACATAAATGGTAATAAATTAGTGGTCGGTGGGTACTCGAAGTCGTGAGACCTCTGGTTGGCAGTCGCCGGCGGTGGGGGCGTTGATTGGGTGGTGGGGTGGGGATCGCCGGAGAAAAAGCTCGGCGTGGGGGGCCTAGAGGGATGGCCGGTGCGGCAGCGGACCGGCGGTGGGGAGTGGTTTCGGGGCGGGCGGGGCGGCGTCGCGGCGCGGGCGGCCGCTGGCGGCGGGGGCCGGCGGTTTGGCCGGTGGTGGCTGGCGGCTCAGGGGGTGGAGTTTGATGATAAACTGCAGGCCCTTGATTTCGTATCCAACGGCTGGAAAATCTAATGACCAGAGATGAAAAAGTCAGTCGACTGACGTGTAGCCTCACCCGGCACGTACACATGCACGCACGCAAGACACGCACGCATGCAGGCGTGCAACACTGACACGTACACATAACGAACACACGCACACATGCAGGTGTGCAACACTGACACATACACATGCACTCACGAACACACGCATGTACGCACACATGCATGCAACACTGAAACGTACCCTTGCACGCACGCAACACTGCTACCTCTTGAGCACTGCGTTGGTTTTCCCTTGAAGAGGAAAGGGTCATGCAGCTAAGTAGCGTAAGTATTTCCCTCAGTTTTTGAGAACCAAGGTATCAATCCAGTAGGAGGCCACGCACGAGTCCCTCGCACCTACACAAACAAATAAATCCTCGCAACCAACGCGATAAGGGGTTGTCAATCCCTACACGGTCACTTACGAGAGTGAGATCTGATAGATATGATAAAATAATATTTTTGGTATTTTTATGATAAAGATGCAAAGTAAAATAGAAGCAAAATAAAAGGCAACGGAAATAGCTTGTTGATGGGAGATTAATATGATGGAAAATAGACCCCGGGGCCATAGGTTTCACTAGTGGCTTCTCTCAAGAGCATAAGTATTACGGTGGGCGAACAAATTATTGTTGAGCAATTGACAGAATTGAGCATAGTTATGTGAATATCTAGGTATGATCATGTATATAGGCATCACGTCCGAGACAAGTAGACCGACTCCTGCCTGCATCTACTACTATTACTTCACACATCGACCGCTATCCAGCATGCATCTAGAGTATTAAGTTCATAAGAACAGAGTAACGCTTTAAGCAAGATGACATGATGTAGAGGGATAAACTCATGCAATATGATATAAACCCCATCTTGTTATCCTCGATGGCAACAATACAATACGTGCCTTGCTGCCCCTACTGTCACTGGGAAAGGACACCGCAAGATTGAACCCAAAGCTAAGCACTTCTCCCATTGCAAGAAAGATCAATCTAGTAGGCCAAACCAAACTGATAATTCGAAGAGACTTGCAAAGATAACCAATCATACATAAAATAATTCAGAGAAGATTCAAATATTGTTCATAGATAAACTTGATCATAAACCCACAATTCATCGGTCTCAACAAACACACCGCAATAGAAGATTACATCGAATAGATCTCCACAAGAGAGGGGGAGAACATTGTATTGAGATCCAAAAAGAGAGAAGAAGCCATCTAGCTAATAATTATGGACCCGAAGGTCTGAGGTAAACTACTCACACATCATCGGAGAGGCTATGGTGTTGATGTAGAAGCCCTCCGTGATTGATGCCCCCTCCGGCGGAGCTCCGGAATAGGCCCCAAGATGGGATCTCACGGGTACAGAAGGTTGCGGCGGTGGAATTAGGTTTTTGGCTCCGTATCTGGTAGTTTGGGGGTACGTAGGTATATATAGGAGGAAGGAGTACGTCGGTGGAGCAACAGGGGGCCCACGAGGGTGGAGGGCGCGCCCCCTACCTCGTGCCCTCCTGGTTGATGTCTTGACATAGGGTCCAAGTCCTCTAGATCACGTTCGTTCCGAAAATCACATTCCCGAAGGTTTCATTCCGTTTGGACTCTGTTTGATATTCTTTTTCTGCGAAACTCTGAAATAGGCAAAAAACAGCAATTCTGGGCTGGGCCTTCGGTTAATAGGTTAGTCCCAAAAATAATATAAAAATGTATAATAAAGCCCAATAATGTCCAAAACAGAATATAATATAGCATGGAACAATAAAAAATTATAGATACGTTGGAGACGTATCAAGCATCCCCAAGCTTAATTCCTGCTCGTCCTCGAGTAGGTAAATGATAAAAACAGAATTTTTGATGTGGAATGCTACTTGGCATAATTTCCATATAATTCTTCTTATTGTGGCATGAATGTTCAGATTTGATATGATTCAAGATAGAAGTTTAATGTTGACATAAAAACAATAATACTTCAAGCATACTAACTAAGCAATTATGTCTTATAAAAATAACATAGCCAAAGCAAGTTATCCCTACAAAATCATATAGTATGGCTATGCTCCATCTTCCCCACACAAAATATTCATATCATGTACGACCCCGGTTTTGGCCAAGCAATTGGTTCATACTTTTAACTCGCTTCAGCCTTTTCAACTCTTACGCAATACATGCGCGCAAGCCATGGATATAGCACTATGGTGGAATAAGGTATAATGGTAGGGGTTATGTGGGAAGACAAAAAAGGAGAAAGTCTCACATCAACGAGGCTAATCAACGGGCTATGGAGATGCCCATCAATTGATGTTAATGCGAGGAGTAGGGATTGCCATGCAGCGGATGCACTAGAGCTATAAGTGTATGAAAGCTCAAAAAGAAACTAAGTGGGTGTGCATCCAACTTGCTTGCTCACGAAGACCTCGGGCATTTGAGGAAGCCCGTCATTGGAATATACAAGCCAAGTTCTATAATGAAATTTCCCACTAGTATATGAAAGTGACAAAATGAGAGACTCTCTATTATGAAGATCACGGTGCTACTTTGAAGCACAAGTGTGGTAAAAGGATAGTAACATTGTCCCTTCTCTCTTTTTCTCTCATCATTTTTTTATTTGGGCCTTTTCTCTTTTTTATGGCCTCTTTTTTTTAGTCCGGAGTCTCATCCCGACTTGTGGGGGAATCATAGTCTTCATCATCCTTTCCTCACTTGGGACAATGCTCTAATAATGATGATCATCACACTTTTATTTACTTACAACTCATGAATTACAACTCAATGCTTAGAACAAAATATGACTCTATATGAATGCCTCCGGCGGTGTACCGGGATATGCAATGAATCAAGAGCGACATGTATGAAAGAATTATGAACGGTGGCTTTGCAACAAATACAATGTCAACTACATGATCATGCAAAGCAATATGACAATAATGGAGTATGTCATGATAAATGAAACGGCGAAAAGTTACATGGCAATGTATCTCGGAATGGCTATGGAAATGCCATGATAGGTAGGTATGGTGGCTGTTTTGAGGAAGATATAAGGAGGTTTATGTGTGATAGAGCATATCATATCACGGGGTTTGGATGCACCGGCGAAGTTTGCACCAACTCTGAAGGTGAGAAAGGGCAATGCGCGGTACCGAAGAGGCTAGAAAATTGCGGAAAGGTAAGTGTGCGTATAATCCATGGACTCACATTAGTCATAAAGAACTCATATACTTATTGCAAAAATTTATTAGCCCTCGAAGCAAAGTACTACTACGCATGCTCCTAGGGGAAGGGTTGGTAGGAGTTAACCATCGCGTGATCCCGACCGCCACACAAAGGAAGACAATCAAAAAACACTTCATGCTCCGACTTCGTTACATAACGGTTCACCATACGTGCATGCTACGGGAATCACAAACTCCAACACATGTATTTTTCAATTCCACAATTACTCAACTAGCACAACTATGATATTACTACCTTTATATCTCAAAACAATTATCAAGCATCAAATTTCTCATGATATTAATTAAAGCAAATTGCCATGCTATTTTAAGACTCTCAAAATAATATAAGTGAAGCATGAGAGATCAATAGTTTCTATAAAACAAATCCACCACCGTGCTCTAAAAGATATAAGTGAAGCACTAGGGCAAAAACTATATAGCTCAAAAAATGTAAGTGAAGCACATAGAGTATTCTAATAAATTCCGAATCAAGTGTGACTCTCTCAAAAGGTGTGTACAACAAGTATGATTGTGGTAAACTAACAAATAAATACTCAAATAATACAAGACGCTCCAAGCAAAACACATATCATGTGGTGAATAAAAATATAGCTCCAAGTAAAGTTACCGATGGAAGTAGATGAAAGAGGGGATGCCTTCCGGGGCATCCCCAAGCTTTGGCTTTTAGGTGTCCTTAGATTATCTTGGGTTGCCATGGGCATCCCCAAGCTTAGTCTCTTGCCACTCCTTGTTCCATAATCCATCAAATCTTTCACCCAAAACTTGAAAACTTCACAACACAAAACTCAGCAGAAAATCTCGTAAGCTCCGTTAGCGAAAGAAAACAAAAGACCACTTCAATGTACTGTAATGAACTCATTCTTTATTCATATTGGTGTTAAAACTAATGTATTCAAACTTCTCTATGGTTTATAAACTATTTTACTAGCCATAGATTCATCAAAATAAGCAAACAACACACGAAAAACAGAATCTGTCAAAAACAGAACAGTCTGTAGTAATCTGTAACTAACGCAAACGTTTGAACTCCAAAACTTCAGCAAAAATAGGACGACCTAGACAATTTGTTTATTGATCAGCAGCAATTGGAATCAATATTTTATCACGTTCTGGTGATTTTTAACAATTATTTTCGTGAACAGAAAGTTTCGGGAATTTACAGCAAGATCAAATAACTATCATCCAAGAAGATCCTATAGGTTAAACTTGGCACAAACACTAATTTAACATAAAAACACATCTAACCAGAGGCTAGATCAAATATTTATTCCTAAACAGAAGCAGAAAGCAAAAAACTAAAAATAAAATTGGGTTGCCTCCCAACAAGCGCTATCGTTTAACGCCCCTAGCTAGGCATAAAAGCAAGGATAGATCTAGGTACTGCATAATAATAAGATAGATCATTAAAACTCATTTCATACTCTCTACGTTCGGCAGAAAGCTTTCTTTGTGGCAAGCAAAAGTAATCAAAAGGGCTAAATTTAACGGGACAAAAATCCCCAAGATCAACCTTAGGAGGTATAGGTTCCTCCTTCGGCCCTTCGTATTGCACAACCAATTCATCATTATAGGCATTCTTTTGACATAACTTGGTGAGCCTATATTCGAGAGAATATCCTAGCTCATTATTTTGAATAGCAAAATCATCATTAAGTTCAGAAATTCTATCAACTAGAATATTGGTAGGAACCTTTTTTATAAGGTTTTCATTAAAAGCAACATAATCTAGAGATTGAAAACGCATTATTTCCTCTTGATCAAATAAGATAGTTTCTATGGGAGGACGTCCAGCGTTCACCCTATAATGCGCCAAGATTTCTTTGGCCTCTTTTATAATAAATCTGAACTCATGAGCCAAAAAGATAGTAGCGGCACGCTTAACAGAAGAATGCTCAATGTTAGAAAATTCTAGGAAAATCCTCTATATGCAGGGATGCATGTGCATAAATTGTCTTTCAAGTTCAACTACAAGCATGGCGATAGCGTCCACAAGACTACTAGTTCTATGAAGAATAGAACTACCCATAGAAGGCAAAGCACCGGCACAAGTAAAGAAATCTTGGATAACTCCTTTTCCAATAATGTTACCACTACCAATTCGGAATTTTTTTGTATGTAAGGTAAGGGATTCTTTAGCAGGAGCATCAGAATTTCCATGATATTATTATTATCCTTATCGACAATAATTTCCCCAGTTTCAGACATAACGGCAGAAAGTGCGCAGAGCAAAAAGAAAGAGGGAGGCAAAAGGGAAAAGAGAGAGAGCGAATAAAACGGCAATGGTGAATTGGGGGAGAGGAAAACGAGAGGCAAATGGCAAATAATGTTATGTGGGAGATAAGGGTTTGTGATGGGTACTTGGTATGTTGACTTTTGCGTAGACTCCCCGGCAACGGCGCCATAAATCCTTCTTGCTACCTCTTGAGCACTGCGTTGGTTTTCCCTTGAAGAGGAAAGGGTCATGCAGCTAAGTAGCGTAAGTATTTCCCTCAGTTTTTGAGAACCAATGTATCAATCCAGTAGGAGGCCACGCACGAGTCCCTCGCACCTACACAAACAAATAAATCCTCGCAACCAACGCGATAAGGGGTTTTCAATCCCTACACGGTCACTTACGAGAGTGAGATCTGATAGATATGATAAAATAATATTTTTGGTATTTTTATGATAAAGGTGCAAAGTAAAATAGAAGCAAAATAAAAGGCAATGGAAATAGCTTGTTGATGGGAGATTAATATGATGGAAAATAGACCTGGGGGCCATAGGTTTCACTAGTGGCTTCTCTCAAGAGCATAAGTATTACGGTGGGTGGACAAATTACTGTTGAGCAATTGACAGAATTGAGCATAGTTATGAGAATATCTAGGTATGATCATGTATATAGGCATCACGTCCGAGACAAGTAGACCGACTCCTGCCTGCATCTACTACTATTACTCCACACATCGACCGCTATCCAGCATGCATCTAGAGTATTAAGTTCATAAGAACAGAGTAACGCTTTAAGCAAGATGACATGATGTAGAGGGATAAACTCATGCAATATGATATAAACCCCATGTTGTTATCCTCGATGGCAACAATACAATACGTGCCTTGCTGCCCCTATTGTCACTGGGAAAGGACACCGCAAGATTGAACCCAAAGCTAAGCCCTTCCTCCATTGCAAGAAAGATCAATCTAGTAGGCCAAACCAAACTAATAATTCGAAGAGACTTGCAAAGATAACCAATCATACATAAAAGAATTCAGAGAAGATTCAGATATTGTTCATAGATAAACTTGATCATAAACATTCATTGGTCTCAACAAACACACCGCAATAGAAGATTACATCGAATAGATCTCCACGAGAGAGGGGGAGAACATTGTATTAAGATCCAAAAAGAGAGAAGAAACCATCTAGCTAATAACTATGGACCCGAAGGTCTGAGGTAAACTACTCACACATCATCGGAGAGGCTATGGCGTTGATGTAGAAGCCCTCCGTGATCGATGCCCCCTCCGGCGGAGCTCCGGAACAGGCCCCAAGATGGGATCTCACGGGTACAGAAGGTTGCGGCGGTGGAATTCGGTTTTTGGCTCCGTATCTGGTAGTATGGGGGTACGTAGGTATATATAGGAGGAAGGAGTACGTCGGTGGAGCAACAAGGGGCCCACGAGGGTGGAGGGCGCGCCTGGGGGGGTAGGCGCGCCCCCACCTCGTGCCCTCCTGGTTGATGTCTTGACGTAGGGTCCAAGTCCTTTGGATCACGTTCATTCCGAAAATCACGTTCCCGAAGGTTTCATTCCGTTTGGACTCCGTTTGATATTCTTTTTCTGCGGAACTCTGAAATAGGCAAAAAACAGCAATTCTGGGCTGGGCCTCCGGTTAATAGGTTAGTCCCAAAAATAATATAAAAGTGTATAATAAAGCCCAATAATGTCCAAACAGAATATAATATAGCATGGAACAATCAAAAATTATAGATACGTTGGAGACGTATCAAACACTCGCACGCCTGCATGCACACAGCACACGACGCAAGACACACGCTCAACCTATACGTGCATGCACCCTTTGTTAAGGACATGGATTGTTACAGGTATTAATCAATCTTATCTGTGATAAGCAGAACATTGATGTTTGCAGCGGTCTTTATGAATCACAACGTATCGAACGGGCTATCAACATAGTAGGCTTATCTACATGAAAAGGATGACGTCACACTCAATGAACAATCATCGGTTTATGAAATGCCTGCTTCTGACCGCCCTGGCCCACCAAAGGTTCCTCTGCTGTGCGCTGCCTGCGTTGGGTCACTGACATGCAGGCCATGTACCCAAAGAGCCCACACGTCAGTGGAAGAACGACGCGGTGTCCTACGTCAGAGTCGAGGGCGCCACTCGCTGCACGCCCAACTGAACACGCCTCCTTGCCGCATTCAAACGCCTCCATGAAACCCGCCAGTGTGGAAGTCGAGAAACCCACTCTGGACACACATCCGTTCATGACCGGGCCGGCATTAAACGCAATGCCGGTCGAGCTCCTCCCATCCGCCGTCTATTTAATCTCCTATTTAAACGACGCCAAACGCCGGCCAAGAATCGCACACTTCCGCCGCTCCCCTATCTCCTCCTTCACCATTTTGTCCACTCTTACAATGGATTACGAAGAGTAGTTATTCCGCACAAGCCATTTGTCTAGGTTTGTATCTCTCACACACACCCACGTAGGTGGGGGACGTGCACGAAGAGAAGAGGTGCACGCACGACGCACGTACTCCCGTCTCTTTCCCAACCACACCCGCGCGGGTACACGGTGGAGCTCATTTCTGTACGAAAAGGCAGCCCACGTGGTAATTTGACCGTGTACTGGTTGTCCACTTGGTGGAGGGAGGATCGTCTTCCACGGGTGAACAAACAAATTGTGACCTGATGCGTTATGTTAAAAAATAGGCAAACCATGTGGGGCCTACCTTAGAGGCAAGGCTCTATACTCTGGAGTACTTTTGATGTGTCCCATCAACTTGCAGAACGAGGAGAAGCTTGCTTAGTACGCCGTCTCCCCCGCCCACGGGCGCAATGGCTCGTAGGATGAGATGAAGCTTGCTTACTAGTAGTAGTAGTACTGTATGCCTTACGCCCGCTCCCTCGTCCACACGCGCGGTGGCTCGCAGGACGAGGAGAAAATTTTACTACTCCCTCCGTTTACTCCTCGACCCTACTACCTTGGTTAGAGAGATTATCATATTGTTTGGAATATATATGTCCTTTAGTACTCCCTCCATTTACTTATACAAGGCCACTATAAAAAATACATTTTGCATCTATACAAGGCCACAAATAGTAATCAAGACAAAAGTTACTACTCCCTCCTTTCCAGTTTATGGCTCAATTTCAAAATCTCTCCAACCAAGGTAGACGGTGAGTGGTCGAATTAATTTCGTACTCCTAGTTTGCACAAGTAATTAGTACGCTCATTTTTCTCAAGAAGTTATGTTTACCGAGGCATTAATTAGAACGAATGCATGAATGACCACTAAATTTCCATGAACTTCTACATGCATTGGTGAGTTTTCTCTTGACACTGCTTGCATCGGGTGATCTAACGCACCTCGAAATCCAACATGTGATGGTACTACTACTAGTAGTAGAATTGAGACTTATAAAACGGAAAACGAATGTTTTTTAGATGAGCCCTATAAACCCTAGTGGGTACGTACTCCGCAAAGTCAGATTTTCCCAAAACTAAGTCGCTCAACCTTTATTTGCTTGTTCCCTTACTGCCTCCTTGCCTCGAACAGACTATGCCAAACTCCCCTGCCTGCCGCGCGGGAAAATACCCACCCTCACCTTTTTAGTCCGGGTTTGTATCGATGGATCGCGCGAAGCAGCAAAAACCCAAGCCGTGTCTTGTACTCCTCCGTCGACGCTCGCTTTCATGAATTTTGTACTTCCTGTCGCCGACATGTGGGACATATAGCAACCGGGTCGACGTGTCAAGCACCAAATAACAGTGCAGAACAGCAGGGGGGACGCACCCCAGTCGTACCGCCCCAGTAGTAGTAGTAATGAGCAATGAGACGTCAAATCTCAATGCCGCACCTTCCCAGACGGACGAAGCAACCATTATTTCACACTTCGGTTCGCCATCATCTCAAACCACGTAGTATTGCTTCTGCCTCAAGAGGGACACACGCATTGCCTTGGTACATCATGACACGTGGGACCGCATGACAGGCCATGCTCCCCCACTGATCGCTCGGTAAAATCACCTCATTTTTACTACTATACTTCCTCCGTATCGATTTACATGGCATGCACGTCGTTCTAGGTTGAGAATTTAACTGGTTATATATGTGATGAACAGTATATGTTTAGAAACTACATCCGCTTAATAATCCAATGATATACTTTTTGTGACATAGTAACTCAGATTTAGTTAGTCAAATGGATGACCTAGAACTATGTGCACGCCCTATAAACCGAGACGTCTAAAAAACGAGACGGAGAGGGTAGTTCAGTATGTATCTTTTTAGATCAATATAGTCGGGATTCACCAAGGAGCAAAACCAAGTGGTAGGCTGCACCGGTCGTGTTGGCGTAGTGACTCAAGCAGGGTCAGTCCGCACACGAAATGGCGACACACTTAACAGGACCCCTTTGGCCGACATGTGGATCATCCACCATCTTGTTCCATGTGCGATGCACCAAATTACAGTTCAGAGTAGCGGTTGGAATTGGAGGCACCCCAGTCGTAGCACCGCAGTAGTAGAAAATGAGCGATGAGGGGTCAAATCACAAAGCCCCACCTTTCGCGCATTAAGCTGGACGGACGAAGCAACCATCATTTCACTCTAGGGCGCAAGAGCATAAAGAAAAGAGAAAACCAATGATGCGTGCGGCAGCTACCTTCACTACAAATCGGCTTCTCCCTCGTCCTCTTGAAGAAAACCGATGATGCGTGCGGCGGTAGGGTTTGTAGGAGTACTACTAGGGCGAGCAGGGCCACGTCATAGTAAATGGGAGAGGGATTGAGTTCGAGTCGATGCCTTAAATATGTGTGGGCCGCTTGGTTTTAGGGAAACGAGGAAGCATTTTGGGTTCGGGGACCAGTGGAGATATAGTACGTACAAAAAATTGTGGACGTAGGTTCGACCGAAAGGCAATGATGCATGGGCCCTGCATTTTGATATACCCGGGGCCGCGTGAAATTTGCTACTCTACTCAAAACTAGTAAGGTACACATGCATTGAACGCATGAGATTTCGAAACCAAATTATGAATAAATACACACTATAGCATGTAAATCTTTGAGTCATATATGCATGATGTAGATGTTCGTTTAGTTCTTATAGTTCATCTCATTCAAAATCAATTAGTTTTATAAAAATGTTAAGATTCATGGGGTTGTGCATTGTAAAGCATAAAGTAAAAAACAAATAATGGCAATTCATTTAGAAAAAAATCAATTATGATACGGAAGATTCTAGAACAAAGGAGAAATACTTGTGTTTTGAGGTTTGTGCATTATGCTTAAGTTCAACCATGGAGTCTTCTAAATTGTACATGTGGAAGATCTGGTGGAATGTTGATGATATCCAACGGCCAGTAGTGCTCGGATTTTCCATATCTGCACTGTCGGATTAGCTTCATCCATCGACCATCTTTCAAGTTATTCGCACACTATATAGTTCTTGTTGAAGGAAATATGCCCTAGAGGCAATAATAAAGTATTATTTATTTCCTTATATCATGATAAATGTTTATTATTCATGCTAGAATTGTATTAACCGGAAACATAATACATGTGTGAATACATAGACAAACAGAGTGTCACTAGTATGCCTCTACTTGACTAGCTCGTTAATCAAAGATGGTTATGTTTCCTAGCCATAGACATGAGTTGTCATTTGATTAACGGGATCACCTCATTAGGAGAATGACGTGATTGACTTGACCCATTCCGTTAGCTTAGCACTCGATCGTTTAGTATGTTGCTATTGCTTTCTTCATGACTTATACATGTTCCTATGACTGAGATTATGCAACTCCCATTTACCGGAGGAACACTTTGTGTGCTACCAAACGTCACAACGTAACTGGGTGATTATAAAGGTGCTCTACAGGTGTCTCCAAAGGTACTTGTTGGGTTGGCGTATTTCGAGATTATGATTTGTCACTCCGATTGTCGGAGAGGTATCTCTGGGCCCACTCGGTAATGCACATCACTATAAGCTTTGCAAGCATTGTGACTAATGAGTTAGTTGCGGGATGATGTATTATGGAACGAGTAAAGAGACTTGCCGGTAACGAGATTGAACTAGGTATCGAGATACCGACGATCGAATCTCGGGCAAGTAACATACCGATGACAAAGGGAACAACGTATGTTGTTATGCGGTCTGACCGATAAAGATCTTCGTAGAATATGTAGGAACCAATATGAGCATCCAGGTTCCGCTATTGGTTATTGATCGGAGAGGTGTCTCGGTCATTTCTACATAGTTCTCGAACCCGTAGGGTCCGCACGCTTAAAGTTACGATGACAGTTATATTATGAGTTTATATGTTTTGATGTACCGAAGGTTGTTCGGAGTCCCGGATGTGATCACGGACATAACGAGGAGTCTCGAAATGGTCGAGACATAAAGATTGATATATTGGACGACTATATTCGGACACCGGAAGTGTTCCGGAGAAGTTTCGGATAAAACCGGAGTGCCGGAGGGGTTATCGGACCCCTCCCCCCCCCCCCCCCGGGGGAAGAATTGGGCCTTAGTGGGCCTAAGGGGAGAGAGAGGGCAGCAGCCCAGGAGGTGGCGCACCCCCTCCCATGAAGAGTCCGAATTGGACTAGGGGAGGGGGGCGCGGCCCCTCTTTCCCTCTCCCTCTTCCTCTTTTTCCTTCCCCCTTCTCTCTTCCTAGTTGGACTAGGAAAGGGGAGTCCAACTCCTACTAGGAGGAGGACTCCCCCCCCCTCCTTGGCGCGCCCCAAGGACCGGCCGGCCTCCCCCCTTGCTCCTTTATATACGGGGGCAGGGGGGCACCTCTACACACAATTGATATACGATATTTTAGCCGTGTGCGGTGCCCCCCTCCACCAGATTACACCTCGATAATATCATTGCGGAGCTTAGGCGAAGCCCTGCGTCGGTAGAACATCATCATCGTCACCACGCCGTCGTGCTGATGAAACTCTCCCTCAACACTCGGCTGGATCGGGGTTCGAGGGATGTCATCGAGCTGAACGTGTGCTGAACTCGGAGGTGTCGTGCGTTCGGTACTTGATCGGTTGGATCGTGAAGACGTACGACTACATCAACCGCGTTGTGATAACGCTTCCGCTTTCGGTCTACGAGGGTACGTGGACAACACTCTCCCCTCTTGTTGCTATGCATCACCATGATCTTGCGTGTGCGTAGGAAATTTTTTGAAATTACTACGTTCCCCAACAGTGGTATCAGAGCCTGGTTTTATGCGTTGATGCTATGCACGAGTAGAACAGAAGTGAGTTGTGGGCGATATAAGTCATACTGCTTACCAGCATGTCATACTTTGGTTCAGCGGTATTGTGAGATGAAGCGGCCTGGACCAACATTACGCGTACGCTTACGCGAGACTGGTTTCACCGTTGCGAGCACTCGTTGCTTAAAGGTGACTGGCGGGTGTTTGTCTCTCTCACTTTAGTTGAACCGAGTGTGGCTACGCCCGGTCCTTGCGAAGGTTAAAACAGCACCAACTTGACAAACTATCGTTGTGGTTTTGATGCGTAGGTAAGAACGGTTCTTGCTAAGCCCGTAGCAGCCACGTAAAACTTGCAACAACAAAGTAGAGGACGTCTAACTTGTTTTTGCAGGGCATGTTGTGATGTGATATGGTCAAGACATGATGCTATATTTTATTGTATGAGATGATCATGTTTTGTAACCGAGTTATCGGCAACTGGCAGGAGCCATATGGTTGTCGCTTTATTGTATGCAATGCAATCGCCATGTAATTGTTTTACTTTATCACTAAGCGGTAGCGATAGTCGTAAAAGCAATAAGTTGGCGAGACGACAACGATACTACGATGGAGATCAAGGTGTCGCGCCGGTGACGATGGTGATCATGACGGTGCTTCGGAGATGGAGATCACAAGCACAAGATGATGATGGCCATATCATATCACTTATATTGATTGCATGTGATGTTAATCTTTTATGCATCTTATCTTGCTTTGATTGACGGTAGCATTATAAGATGATCTCTCACTAAAATTTCAAGATAAAAGTGTTCTCCCTGAGTATGCACCGTTGCGAAAGTTCTTCGTGCTGAGACACCACGTGATGATCGGGTGTGATAGGCTCTACGTTCAAATACAACGGGTGCAAAACAGTTGCACACGCGGAATACTCAGGTTAAACTTGACGAGCCTAGCATATGCAGATATGGCCTCGGAACACGGAGACCGAAAGGTCGAGCGTGAATCATATAGTAGATATGATCAACATAGTGATGTTCACCATTGAAACTACTCCATCTCACGTGATGATCGGACATGGTTTAGTTGATTTGGATCACGTAATCACTTAGATGATTAGAGGGATGTCTATCTAAGTGGGAGTTCTTAAGTAATATGATTAATTGAACTTGAATTTATCATGAACTTAATACCTGATAGTATCTTGCTTGTCTATGTTAATTGTAGATAAATGGCCCATGCTGTTGTTCCGTTGAATTTTAATGCGTTCCTTGAGAAAGCAAAGTTGAAAGATGATGGTAGCAATTACACGGACTGGGTCCGTAACTTGAGGATTATCCTCATTGCTGCACAGAAGAATTATGTCCTGGAAGCGCCGCTAGGTGCCAGGCCTCCTGCAAGACCAACACCAGAAGTTATGAACGTCTGGCAGAGCAAAGCTGATGACTACTCGATAGTTCAGTGTGCCATGCTTTACGGCTTAGAACCGGGTCTTCAACAACGTTTTGAACGTCATGGAGCATATGAGATGTTCCAGGAGTTGAAGTTAATATTTCAAGCAAATGCCCGGATTGAGAGATATGAAGTCTCCAATAAGTTCTATAGCTGCAAGATGGAAGAGAATAGTTCTGTCAGTGAGCATATACTCAAAATGTCTGGGTATCATAATCACTTGATTCAACTGGGAGTTAATCTTCCGGATGATAGCGTCATTGACAGAATTCTTCAATCACTGCCACCAAGCTACAAGAGCTTCGTGATGAACTATAACATGCAAGGGGTGAATAAGACAATTCCCGAGCTCTTCGCAATGCTAAAGGCAGCGGAGGTAGAAATCAAAAAGGAGCATCAAGTGTTGATGGTCAGTAAAACCACTAGTTTCAAGAAAAAAGGCAAAGGGAAGAAGAAGGGGAACTTCAAGAAGAACAGCAAGCAAGTTGCTGTTCAGGAGAAGAAACCCAAGTCTGGACCTAAGCCTGAAACTGAGTGCTTCTACTGCAAGCAGACTGGTCACTGGAAGCGGAACTGCCCCAAGTATTTGGCGGATAAGAAGGATGGCAAGGTTAACAAAGGTATATGTGATATACATGTTATTGATGTGTACCTTACTAATGCTCGCAGTAGCACCTGGGTATTTGATACTGGTTCTGTTGCTAATATTTGCAACTCGAAACAGGGGCTACGGATTAAGCGAAGATTGGCTAAGGACGAGGTGACGATGCGCGTGGGAAATGGTTTCAAAGTCTATGTGATCGCGGTCGGCACGCTACCTCTACATCTACCTTCGGGATTAGTATTAGACCTAAATAATTGTTATTTGGTGCCAGCGTTGAGCATGAACATTATATCTGGATCTTGTTTAATGCGAGACGGTTATTCATTTAAATCAGAGAATAATGGTTGTTCTATTTATATGAATAATATCTTTTATGGTCATGCACCCTTGAAGAGTGGTCTATTTTTAATGAATCTCGATAGTAGTGACACACATATTCATAATGTCGAAGCCAAAAGATGCAGAGTTGATAATGACAGTGCAACTTATTTGTGGCACTGCCGTTTAGGTCATATCGGTGTAAAGCGCATGAAGAAACTCCATACTGATGGACTTTTGGAATCACTTGATTATGAATCACTTGGTACTTGCGAACCGTGCCTCATGGGCAAGATGACTAAAACACCGTTCTCCGGAACTATGGAGAGAGCAACAGATTTATTGGAAATCATACATACAGATGTATGTGGTCCGATGAATATTGAGGCTCGTGGCGGATATCGTTATTTTCTCACCTTCACACATGATTTGAGCAGATATGGGTATATCTACTTAATGAAACATAAGTCTGAAACATTTGAAAAGTTCAAAGAATTTCAGAGTGAAGTTGAAAATCATCGTAACAAGAAAATAAAATTTCTACGATCTGATCGTGGAGGAGAATATTTGAGTTACGAGTTTGGCCTACATTTGAAACAATGCGGAATAGTTTCGCAACTCACGCCACTCGGAACACCACAGCGTAATGGTGTGTCCGAACGTCGTAATCGAAATTTACTAGATATGGTGCGATCTATGATGTCTCTTACTGATTTACCGCTATCGTTTTGGGGTTATGCTTTAGAGACGGCTGCATTCACTCTAAATAGGGCACCATCAAAATCCGTTGAAACGACACCTTATGAACTATGGTTTGGCAAGAAACCAAAGTTGTCGTATCTTAAAGTTTGGGGTTGCGATGCTTATGTGAAGAAACTTCAACCTGATAAGCTCGAACCTAAATCGGAGAAATGTGTCTTCATAGGATACCCAAAGGAGACTGTTGGGTACACCTTCTATCACAGATCCGAAGGCAAGATATTCGTTGCTAAGAATGGATCCTTTCTAGAGAAGGAGTTTCTCTCGAAGAAGTGAGTGGGAGGAAAATAGAACTTGATGAGGTAACTGTACCTGCTCCCTTATTGGAAAGTAGATCATCACAGAAACCAGTTTCTGCGACACCTACACCAATTAGTGGGGAAGTTAATGATAATGATCATGAAACTTTAGATCAATTTATTACTGAACCTCGTAGGTCAACCAGATTAAGATCCGCACCAGAGTGGTACGGTAATCCTGTTCTGGAGGTTATGTTACTAGACCATGACGAACCTACGAACTATGAAGAAGCAATGGTGAGCCCAGATTCCGCAAAATGGCTTGAGGCCATGAAATCCGAGATGGGATCTATGTATGAGAACAAAGTATGGACTTTGGTTGACTTGCCCGATGGTCGGCAAGCCATTGAAAATAAATGGATCTTCAAGAAGAAGACTGACGCTGACGGTAATGTTACTGTCTATAAAGCTCGACTTGTTGTGAAAGGTTTTCGACAAGTTCAAGGGATTGACTACGATGAGACCTTCTCACCCGTAGCGATGCTTAAGTCTGTCCGAATCATGTTAGCAATTGCCGCATTCTATGATTATGAAATTTGGCAAATGGATGTCAAAACTGCATTCCTGAATGGATTTCTGGAAGAAGAGTTGTATATGATGCAACCGGAAGGTTTTGTCGATCCAAAGGGAGCTAACAAAGTGTGCAAGCTCCAGCGATCCATTTATGGACTGGTGCAAGCCTCTCGGAGTTGGAATAAATGCTTTGATAGTGTGATCAAAGCATTTGGTTTTATACACACTTTTGGAGAAGCCTGTATTTACAAGAAAGTGAGTGGGAGCTCAGTAGCATTTCTGATATTATATGTGGATGACATATTGCTGATTGGAAATGATATAGAATTTCTGGATAGCATAAAGGGATACTTGAATAAGAGTTTTTCAATGAAAGACCTCGGTGAAGCTGCATATATATTAGGCATTAAGATCTATAGAGATAGATCAAGATGCTTAATTGGACTTTCACAAAGCACATACCTTGATAAAGTTTTGAAGAAGTTCAAAATTGATCAAGCAAAGAAAGGGTTCTTGCCTGTACTACAAGGTGTGAGATTGAGTAAGACTCAATGCCCGACCACTGCAGAAGATAGAGAGAAGATGAAAGATGTTCCCTATGCTTTAGCCATAGGCTCTATCATGTATGCAATGCTGTGTACCAGACCTGATGTGTGCCTTGCTATAAGTTTAGCAGGGAGGTACCAAAGTAATCCAGGAGTGGATCACTGGACGGCGGTCAAGAACATCCTGAAATACCTGAAAAGGACTAAGGATATATTTCTCGTTTATGGAGGTGACAAAGAGCTCATCGTAAGTGGTACGTTGATGCAAGCTTTGACACTGATCCAGACGATTCTAAATCGCAAACCGGATACGTATTTACATTGAACGGTGGAGCTGTCAGTTGGTGCAGTTCTAAGCAAAGTGTCGTGGCGGGATCTACGTGTGAAGCGGAGTACATAGCTGCTTCGGAAGCAGCAAATGAAGGAGTCTGGATGAAGGAGTTCATATCCGATCTAGGTGTCATACCTAGTGCATGGGGACCAATGAAAATCTTTTGTGACAATACTGGTGCAATTGCCTTAGCAAAGGAATCCAGATTTCACAAGAGAACCAATCACATCAAAAGACGCTTCAATTCCATCTGGGATTTAGTCCAGGTGGCAGACATAGAAATTTGCAAGATACATACGGATCTGAATGTTGCAGACCCGTTGACTAAGCCTCTTCCACGAGCAAAACAAGATCTGCACCAAGACTCCATGGGTGTAAGAATCATTACTGTGTAATCTAGATTATTGACTCTAGTGCAAGTGGGAGACTGAAGGAAATATGCCCTAGAGACAATAATAAAGTATTATTTATTTCCTTATATCATGATAAATGTTTATTATTCATGCTATAATTGTATTAACCGGAAACATACTACATGTGTGAATACATAGACAAACAGAGTGTCACTAGTATGCCTCTACTTGACTAGCTCGTTAATCAAAGATGGTTATGTTTCCTAGCCATAGACATGAGTTTTCATTTGATTAACGGGATCACCTCATTAGGAGCATGACGTGATTGACTTGACCCATTCCGTTAGCTTAGCACTCGATCGTTTAGTATGTTGCTATTGCTTTCTTCATGACTTATACATGTTCCTATGACTATGAGATTATGCAACTCCCGTTTACCGGAGGAACACTTTGTGTGCTACCAAACGTCACAACGTAACTGGGTGATTATAAAGGTGCTCTACAGGTGTCTCCAAAGGTACTTGTTGGGTTGGCGTATTTCGAGATTAGGATTTGTCACTCCGATTGTCGGAGAGGTATCTCTGGGCCCACTCGGTAATGCACATCACTATAAGCCGTGCAAGCATTGTGACTAATGAGTTAGTTGCGGTATGATGTATTACGGAATGAGTAAAGAGACTTGCCGGTAACGAGATTGAACTAGGTATCGAGATACCGAATATCGAATCTCGGGCAAGTAACATACCGATGACAAAGGGAACAACGTATGTTGTTATGCGGTCTCACCGATAAAGATCTTTGTAGAATATGTAGGAACCAATATGAGCATCCAGGTTCCGCTATTGGTTATTGACCGGAGAGGTGTCTCGGTCATGTCTACATAGTTCTCGAACCCGTAGGGTCCACACGCTTAAAGTTACGATGACAGTTATATTATGAGTTTATATGTTTTGATGTACCGAAGGTTGTTCGGAGTCCCGGATGTGATCACGGACATAACGAGGAGTCTCGAAATGGTCGATACATAAAGATTGATATATTGGACGACTATATTCGGACACTGGAAGTGTTCCGGAGAAGTTTCGGATAAAACCGGAGTGCCGGAGGGGTTACCGGAACCCCCCGGGGAAGTATTGGGCCTTAGTGGGCCTGAGGGGAGAGAGAGGGCAGCAGCCCAGGAGGTGGCGCGCCCCCTCCCATGAGGAGTCCGAATTGGACTAGGGGAGGGGGGCGCGGCCCCTCTTTCCCTCTCCCTCTCCCTCTTTTTCCTTCCCCCTTCTCTCTTCCTAGTTGGACTAGGAAAGGGGAGTCCTACTCCTACTAGGAGGAGGACTCCCCCCCCCTCCTTGGAACGCCCCAAGGGCCGGCCGGCCTCCCCCCTTGCTCCTTTATATACGGGGGCAGGGGGCACCTCTACACACAATTGATATACGATATTTTAGCCGTGGGCGGTGCCCCCCTCCACCAGATTACACCTCGATAATATCGTTGCGGAGCTTAGGCGAAGCCCTGCGTCGGTATAACATCATCATCATCACCACGCCGTCGTGCTGACAAAACTCTCCCTCAACACTCAGCTGGATCGGAGTTCGAGGGATGTCATCGAGCTGAACGTGTGCTGAACTCGGAGGTGTCGTGCGTTCGGTACTTGATCGGTCGGATCGTGAAGACGTACGACTACATCAACCGCATTGTGATAACGCTTCCGCTTTCGGTCTACGAGGGTACGTGGACAACACTCTCCCCTCTCGTTGCTATGCATCACCATGATCTTGCGTGTGCGTAGGAAATTTTGTGAAATTACTATGTTCCCCAACACTTGTGCCATAGTTGCATGTCTTGGAAAAAAGCTACTAGTGGGTTGTACTAGCTATTTAGGAATAGAAGATGTATACATGGAAGTTGTAGGGAAAGAGATGACATGGAGTATCTCAATTCCTATGAGTAGGGATTGGAAAAGAGATGTCATTTGGTTGACATCATAGGAACTTTTCTATTGAATCTAGAGATGCCATGTATCTCAATTCCTATGAGGAGGGATTAGAAAAAGAGATGTAATTTGGTTCATATCATAGGAACTTTTCTATTGAATATACGCTAATGTTTATTTTCCTTTGAAATTATGGGAGTATAGGAATCCATTCATATGAACAAAGTGGCTCTAAAGCTATAGAAATGATATCATGTTTATTTCCTTTGAAATGTGGAGTATATGAATCTATTCCTATGAACCAATTGGCTGTAAAGGAAAAAATCCTATAAAAATCATATCATATAGAGTTCCTATGATATTCCTCCACACCAAAGGATGGCTGAAATTGCTGCAGGTGATACGATGGTCTTTCTTTGTAGACTCCTCCCCCATCTTTATAGTTACCTCTCGAAGATGAATGAAATGATATATACAGGGTATTCTACATGTGCAATTCTGTACACGAAAACTCGGTAAAAGTTTGCGAGGTTCGAATTTTCAATAAAGCTATATGCACTGCATTTTGGAACGGAGGGAGCATACGACAGTTGCTAACACTCACGTGGAAGATTTGTGTGTAGGAGGAGTGGCTGTTCTGTTAAATGACATGGCAAAACTGACACCGTCGGATGCCGATCTAACGGTTCTTATGGCGTTCGTCAGGAAAAGGCTTGTGGCGAACGTTTGTCGGATAATGATTTACGGACACATGCATTGCATTGATACGTGCCCCCCTCTCTCTCACGCACACGCACCCTCCCGAGTCCTCTCGCACCCACCATCTATCTGCAGGTAGACGTCACACACATATGTGCTCTTCACACCCTACCCTCAGAACTTCTGAAAAACAGAAGACGTCGCACACATTTTATTTTAGCTCACACGTCACACACTTATACTATTACTCTTGTGGCAAACGTTCTTTGGGCATAGTATATTGTACTCTCACGAAGAGAAGCGGTGCACGCACGCGCTAGTTCTCTCACACCCACTCACGGGTACACGTAGGAGCGCATTTTTTTTGAAGCTGGTACAACAAAATCACTCCACTATATATATAAGAAGGAGCCTTAGCGCTTGCTTTACTAGGGTTCCTCTCGTTCACTCTCTCATGCTCTCCAGATCTAAGCAAGACATAGGTGGCCACACTCTCTCTCAGCTCACGGCTGGTCACAAATCCGGTCGGACAACCTCGACGGGGTAGGGGTGTAGGTGCATCGTTCACGCTGTCGTCGGCGGCCAGGGAGGAGACCAACGGCTGCCCGCGCGTCCCGATCGGCGGCCGTGTCGTTCTCTCCGAGAGAGCGCCGGCTCCGGAGGGCCTCCGACCCCTTCTTCCTCCCTGCGGTATTGTGGCCAAGATGCGACCTCCTGACGCCGTCTTTGCCACATGCCGACGACCCTCAGGTATATATTCCTTCGAAACCTGCCTTGCTCTGCTGCCCCAGCTCCCCACTTGGCTTCGTGTGGATCTTTTTCTATTTCCGTCCGCTGTTCCAAAGCCACCTAGACTTTTACTATTATTAGAGGTAAAGCTAGTTCATACAGTAGACTCTAAGAGTTGGTTCAAACAGGGAAGAAAGTGGGAAAGCTGTAGCATGAATCTAGGACTTGGTTCTAAGAGGAAACGGGGGAAAGTAGTAGATACTGGCTACCCAACCGGTCTCTTGGTTGAAAAGACGAAGAAAGCATGGTGGATGGCGAAGGGTGGGGGGAAGTGGACCTATCTCTTGGTTGAAAAAGGAAAGAAAGTGACGGGTGTTGGGGGACAACGCAAATGAGAATGAGCAGGTCTAGATTTCATGTGCTCACATAGGAAAATGTCGCCGAGATAAAAAATGGGACAAATGCAGACATGCTGCCTGAGTGTTTGCCGCTCTCGGCAACCACATCCGCCTCACCACTTTATGCCCCTGCTGTCCCTACGCCCATATCGCTACCGTTAATGTAAAATCACATGAAGCATTAAGCAATGCCACCTAATGTCACTATAAGTAATGGTCTAGTGCCGTCGATAAATTGAACCGATGCCACCACCATTTTATGAAGTGCTTCCGTCTTGGTTTATTTCCCATGAATTGTGTTTTTGCAGTTACACTTAAATCTCACACCGCTAACATTGCTTCATCCCAGTGGAACTGCATAAATTTGATTGGACATTTACTGACCATGTGCTACTCTCATGACAGTAATACTAATGCTATTGTTCTGCATGTTAATCTAGTGGCAGTGTTGATGTGATGTGATGCTACTTACTTAAGGACACTTTCATACTGTCAATCTAGTGCCAATGATAACACAATAGATGCTGCTGTTAATCATACGCCACTGCAAATATCTGTCACTGTTTAAATAATCGTATTTCTTATTTGCGCAAACAGGGATGTCAGTCTCCATATCGTTTCAGGATGTCTATCTCCGTATCATTTCTATCCGCGCAATCAAAAGCACACACCTCAGTTTTAGTAGAACTGCGCAAAATGAGATGGCTATCCCTTGTTTCCGTCGTCTAACCACCCGTCTTCCAGGTATTCCTACATTGGTAGTTACTAGGTAGAATGACCAACGCAATATAAAAGAAGTTGATTCGTACGTTTTACTTCCTGATTGCAGTGTAGGGACGAGCGAAAACAACTGCATCCTAGTCCGGAATGCACTTTCTACCAGTTCATCCATGGACCGAGGACTAGCTGGCACGGCTGCACGGCGGTTTTTTGGACAGGTGCGCGGACAAGAGGCATTGTGGTCTGCTTATTTCTGCAAATAGCGGTGCTTAAATTTAGTGGAATGCACAAGAATTTCAGCTGGTCAGTACACTACATGGTTCAGTTCAACATTCCAGCTGAGAACACAATTATAATTGGTTATTCTGGAATGAGAGAACCTAACCCTGGATGGTGGCAACAAGAAAAAACCAGAGTGAACTCCAGGAAATTTAAGCCTGCCGGGAGGCCCTTTGCTCAGAGAAGCCTTGCTTGTTTTTTCCTGATTTGTAAACATTCTCACAACTTTGTCTTTTGCTGTGAACTAGTATATGTTTGTTATGTTCTATGAATCATTGAGATGTATAAAATTGCTTAACTTATGATTTTCAAGTTTTTTATGAAGGGGAGTTTAATGTGAGTGTCCCACATGAACGCTGGACTAGCGTGTGAACGTTTGGAATTTACATTGTGGCCTCAGTTAACTGCATGAACCACTGTAACAAGATACATAGTTCCTTATATGTCAGACAGCAGATTGTTGATTGTTAGCTGGTCGATAGCCTAGTGTTGAACCGAGCTGAGCCAATGTGCCATGTTTTGCATAACTGCTTACAAGTGGGGTAGCACCAACAGTGTTTACAAGTACTTATGTATACGTCGGCGCACAATTCTCGAACGAGTACTCTATTTCATCAAAACACACACTGCTCGTATGATAAAAGTGAGGACGCATCTGTTCGGCAACAATTACGATGATTCACGTGCACACAAAAGTAGCAGCAGTTCCCATAGACGGATTCAAACAGAGTACTAGCCCCAGAGGGCTCAATAACAGGCAAGTTTCGGATAATTAGACACAATCCAAACTACTATTAAACACTAGCTGGGGCAACTATTTCATGCCTCGATCTAATTTGGGCTGGACACAAGACGGACCTTGCCATGAACATCATCGAGGACGTCCGGCAGCAGCTCAATCCTGTGAACCTTCATGAAGACAACCTTGTGGCCTTGCCACTCATAACTTTTTGTGGAGGCATGCCACGTCATCTTCCTACGTAAGCTTTACAAGAACAGTATGCCTCACAAACGAAGGAGTAGCTTTGAACTTCTTGTGCTTCAGTACACCCTGGACAACACGCCTGACAACAGTGAGGCTGGAATACAACTCTTCATTGGTATAAGTGCAAATGGCTTCCAGGATCCAACAGCCTAAAAACTCTGTTTTCCCAGTGCGTATATTCAGGTCATCCGCCTCATAGCGAGTGACATGTACAACCACACAATCCTTGTCTGCATCAGGGCTCTAATTGAAACAGAAACAAATTCTGAATTACTTTCCAGTATAAGAAACACAAGTTATTTAAACCACTATGTATAGCATGGCATCGAAGCTAATAAAATTTTGCATTATTCATCACCACATACTTAGATGAAAAACCACAATCGAGATCGGCAAAAGAAGAAAATCACCTTGGGTAGCTCAGCGGGGGGGGGACACATCCTCGAAGGGGGAAAACTGCTCCTGCAGTGCCACGGGGGCTGTAACCTCAAACGGGGCGTTGACCATCTCAGTAGTGGCCGTGAGCGTATCTGGGGTAGGCTCGGTGGCTGCCTCCGTCTTCTTGGAGCTCTCTGTCTCGTGGGGATCAGCCTCCCGCGTCTGCTCCAATATCGGCAGATCTTTGCCTGGTTCTCCTTGGTCCATCATGAAACTGACGAAAACTAGGAGACCACTGAAAGGAAAACACAATCGCAATGACAATGAAACAAAAAAGAGAGTGAGGATCGGTTACTGCTTTGCAAAAGTTCTTTTTTTTCTCTGAACAAAAATATACAACCATCACGGATCTGCTTACCTTCCCTTCGTTGGGAGAGAAGAACAGTGGCAGATGCAAGTGTTGCCTTTCTTGAAGACGGTGAGGGAGAAGGGGATTCAACGAAGAGTGAAATAATGGTTGCTTCGTCCGTCAAACTTAGACTGCGGGGAGGTGGGGTTTTGTGATACGACGGCTCGTTATTGCCGCGCTACGACCGGGGTGACTCTCCGCCTGCATACTGCCTTCTAATTTGGTGGATGGCATTTGGGCCCGCGTGCTGCATGGCCCGCATGTCGGTGAACAAAAGTATAACGACATTCAGTAGAGGGAGACGTTACGATGACCTAGGAGGAGCCAGAAGCGGTATTGTATCCACTGTACTAGTAGTAATTGTTTTTTTGGGTAGCTGTAGAGTGTCTCCACTGTACTAGTAGTAATTGTTTCTCTGGGCCCAAGAAAAAACAGCCCATCCACCCTAGTAAATAGTAAAATCAATTCAAAAGTCCATATATTTACTGAATGAGAGGCGCTACCCACGCCCAGCACACTGCCCCCCAAAAAAACCTGGGTGTTCTTCTTCCTCCTCACTCCCACCCACCTCACGTCAGCTCGCTCCACTCGTACCCCCAAATTCCTCACCTCGCTCCTACAGAAAACCCCAGCTCCCCTTGTTCCTCACTACTACAGAAAAACCCCAGCTCCCCTTCTTCTTCACTCGCACTACAACTAGGCTCGCCATTCGTTACTCTGCTCAAATCCGTGAGCGCGACGCGACGCCCTCGAGGAAAATGGAGTCGGATGACCCCAGCGCCAAGAAGATGAGGCTCCCGCCAGCGGCGACGCCTGTTGTAGATCCCGCACCCAGCAGCGCGGGGAGAAGCGGCGACCCCGCCCCCACCGGATCCCAGGAACCCGTATAATCTCGGGTGGACCGCATCAGCGATCTCTCGGACGCCGTCCTGGGGAGATCATCTCGCTTCTCCCCACCAAGGATTGCTGCCGCACCCAAGTTCTCTCAATTCGGTGGCGCCCTCTATGGCGCGCCGTGCCCCTTAATCTCGACTGTCGTCAGCTATCTCTCTTCAATGATTTTGAAATCCCAGAGCCATCATCTCTGTCGGCGTTCTGGGAACGGGGGCCCCCAGACTTGCCTGCCTGCGGCCCACAGCTTGGCTAAGCCAGCAGGCCGTACGGCCCATCTTCATCAACAAGGCATCCAAGACCCTCGCGAGGGTCCAAGCCTCGCGAGGCGGACGATGCAAGACCTCCTCTGGAGTGGCCTAGCTAGGCAGGCTCACGAGGAGCGGAGATATCAAGGCGGGGCAAACCTCACGAGGCTCTCGTGACGTGAGCCATGACGAACGACACCAGGCGGGCACCAGGCGGGCGCCAGCGCGCGCAGCATCCTTATTTCCTCTTTGGTGCTAAGGAGGCCAGCTCAGGCGAAGAGTACCGAGGCATCAGGCAAAGGTTGCTATATTGGTGCAACGAGACCAAGACCAGGAGGACGGCAAGGCTGAGGTCATCATGGAGCCCAAGACGGCGTCACTACCAGAGCTTTCCGCGGGCGAAGACCACTTTTGTCAGTATAGCTTGTACTAGCTGTCCCCCTTCAAATTTGCCCGCCGTTGTTGGCTCCCTTCCCGCTTGATATTTGGGAAGAGGACCAGGGCCTATATAAGTAGAGCTAGCCACCATAGTAGAGGCATCTCATCTTAGCTTGATCCAACCCGATCGAGAGCCTACCCTAGCCACAAGAGCACCTCAACCTCAGGAGGCTGTTCTTCCCTTGTACTGTTCATCATCAGCCCTAGAGGCAATCCACCACCACCCCACTGGAGTAGGGTATTACACCACAACGGTGGCCCGAACTAGTATAAACCCCATGTCTCTCTGTGTTGCGAGTTCGTCGAGTTCGTCCGCGAGATCTTAGCGAGTTAGGGCGTAGATCGGTAGGAGGGAAAGACTTCGTGCGCACCCCAGTGTTCGAACCTTAAGGGTTTGCCGGAACCCCACATCCGACATTTGGCGCGCCAGGTAGGGGTGCACCGTAGCTTCACTTCCATCAGTTCGTCGCTCCATCACTCCGTCGTCTCCATGGCGGACGCTCGCCGTGCTCGGGCTGAGCGTCGGGCTGCCCTCACTGCTCGCGTCGCTCAGACGGCTCCCGTCGGCGGGCCACCTCATCGTTCTCCGTCTCTCGCCGCCAATGCTGCCACCGGCCCGGCGAGGAACGAGCAGCAGGCGTCCTCGTTGCATCCTTCGGTGCGGCAGGATGGCCGCACCGCCACTCCATCGCTGACCCCTGCCGGTTCTTCGTCTCACGCGCGCCGCGCTCCCATGGAGGCGCGGGCCGCGCTCCTCACGGTGAACGAACTCCTGCGCTACCGCCCCGTCGACGACCTCTATGAGGAGTGGCTCGACCGCGTCGTCGACCTCGTCCGCGCCGCAGGGGGCTCTCCGGCGCCGTCCCTCTCTCTGCCTCCCCCTCAACTAGCCATGGGCGACGAGGCTCATGGCGTGCCTCCACCACCTCTGCCCCAAGACGGCGCCTTGGCACCAAGGCGCGTGGCTCCGCGGCGTGATCCGCCGCGCCCGGTGCCCGCGCGCGAAGAAAGAAGCTGCCAAGAAATCCCTCGGCCGCGAGAAGCCGCACCTGCACTTCCCGCACCGCCCGCAGCAGCACAGCGCGGGCCTCGTCAAGACCAAGCTCCACCTCCGAAGCGGGCCCCGGCAACCACGGCCGGCTGCCGCACCTTCACCCCTGAGCTGCGTAGCGTCGCTTGGCCAGGCAAGTTCAAGCCGGATCTGCCTCCTCGCTACGACGGCACCGCCGACCCCGCGGAGTTCCTGCAGCTTTACGAGCTGAGCATCGAAGCAGCCAACGGCGATGAAAAAGTCATGGCAAACTGGTTTCCCATGGCTCTCAAGGATGGAGCCCGCTCCTGGCTCGTGAACCTACAGCACGGCTCGATCTCCTCTTGGGACGAAATGGGCGACCGCTTCGTCGCCAACTTCCAGGGCACTCGCGACCGCCCGCCGGCTGCGGGTGATCTACGCCGCATCAAGCAGCAACCAGGAGAGACCCTCCAGAAGTACATCCAGTGCTTCAACAACACCCGCCTCAAGATCCCCAAGCTCACGGACGAAGCCATCATCTCCGTGTTCTCAGACGGCGTCCGCGACGTCAAGATGAAGGAAGAGCTCGCCATCCACAAGGAGCTCTGCATCTCTGAGGAGTTGTTCAACCTGGCGACCAAGTGCGCAAGAGCTGAGGAGGCCCTACAACAGAACATACTTTAAGTAACACAATGATGTAACAAATGACCAAACGTGTTACAAGTAAAACTGTAGTAACATATCATTTGTGTTGCAAGGATTGACGGTAACACATACTCGGTCTGATCTAAAAATGTGTTACAAGGATATTAGGACAGTAACATATATGTTTATGTTGGTCAAGATGTGTTACAGGCGTGATTGTGGTAACACAAAATTGTATGTCGGTACCTGGTGTTACAAATTCTTAGGGGAAAATCATATAATTTGATTAAGTGCTTAATAGACGTTATCATCATAACACATAGGAGCCGTAGAGGACACATAATTCAAGCGGCAGTAAAAAACGTCAATAACAGCATTCGAACCAGGGAGAAATGGCCCAACGGCACATGAGATAACCACCAAGACAACTTAACATTTGTGTTCAATTGCCACGCTCCTTAGTCTACTATGCATTCAGTATGGCAGTTGGGCTATGCATTTTTTTATCTACTAATGGGTCATCGGCCTCAAAGCAAAACCGACCAAGTAGTTTGGCCCGGCCCAGTGCGGGGCCTGAAACAAAATAGCGAATCCCTCAACAGTCAACACCGCACGCGTGTTGGGCCAGCCCTGTGCGGGGCCGTGCGTCTTTTTTCATTTTTGTTTCCCTTTATTACCATTTCATTTTAAAAGGTTGTCTAAAAAAATACATTTTAAAAGGAATTCAAAATATGTTCAGGAAGCTTTGAACAATCATCACAAATTCAGAAAAAGGCAATTCAGAAAAATATCATGAATATGAGGGTTTGTGAATTTTAAAAATGTTTGTTACTTCAAGTATTCCAGAAATATTCATGAATTTTCAGATAGTGTTAGAAACTTGAGAAAATGTTTGTGGATTTAAGTAGATATCCCAAATTAAAAACGTTCATTAATTTAAAAATATTAGGGAGTTAAAAAAATCATGACTTTCAAAACATGATTATCTATTCAAAAAATAATCATGACGTTAAAAAAAGTTCATGAGTTCACAAAGTGCTCGCTAATATCAAAAAATGTTTGAGAGTTCAATTTTTTTTTAATTTTCGTAAAATGTTCACGAATTTGAAAATATTGTCACGAACATGAAAAATGTTTGTCGATTCAAAAAGGTTTATGAAATAAAAAATGGTCATAAAATTTTGAAAATATTTTTAGTTCGAAAAAAGTTCACAAATTTGTTCATGAATCCAAAAAATAATCATGATGTTCGAAAACTGTTATGCGTTTGAAATGTGTTAAATTATCTCAAAAAATATTGGGAAGTTTGAAAAATGATTGTGATTTTTAAAAACAGTTCGCTAATTTGAATATATTCTTGAAAACTTGAAAAAAAATTGTAGATGAAAAAACTTTTCAAGAAATTGAAAAATGTTCATAAATTTAAAAAATATTTATGAGTAAGAGAAATTATCACAGATTGCAAAACAATTTCATGAAGTCAAAAAGTAATCATGAAGTACAAACAATATTCATGAGTTCGAGAAGTGTTAACTAATTTTGAAAACATGTTCGGGAGTTAGAAAAATTCTTGTGGTTTTTGAAAAATGTGCAGAAATTTGAAAATATTGTTAAATACTGTCACAAAATGTTTGTAGATAAAAAAAGTGTTCACTAATTAAAAACTCATGAATTTATAAAATGTTTATGAATTCAAAAAGTGTTCACTAATTTCAAAAAGTGATTGTAATTTCAAAAAGTTGATCGATCCAATGTCGAGGAAGAGCCTCTAGGAGTTGGGTTTTGAAAGTCAATCATGATCCGCGGCCTTCTACCAAGCCTCCCTCGACACTATCCAAAAATAGGACTTAGTCGCGCTCCAACGAGGCGACGAAACCTATGTAAGAAAATATAATTGTGTCTATGGCTATTAGTGTATGACCTTCTCTATAAGGTCAAGCGACGGTCGTAATACCCACAAAAATTTATTTGGTCATATTTTCAAATACATAAAAATATATTGTAGGACCTATGTACAATATTTGGTCATACGCACAAGATAGTTTGGAAAATAAATTGTCCGTGAGCGAAAAAATTCGGACTCTAAATTTTCTATGGGTTTTCAAGGTTTGTTTAAGTGTTTTAGTTTTTTATTTTAAGTATATGTAAACTTATAAATTTTGGAATTCTAATCAAATGTTGCACAGATTATGTCATGTCAAGCCAACAGCCGCCGTTGAGAGACAAAATATCAATGTGAAAGGTGCACTGGGAGTCGAGAAGACAAATTTTACAGTTACATATGCAAGGTGTGAGAAATTTCAATCGATTTTTTACGTGACATAAAAAAATCAGTCGATTTAACGATGCATCGAGCGCCAAGACCTAACATGTCTTGTCTCCCACTTCGTGTGCCGCCCCTCCTATCATCGCCGACCCGCATCCTCACTCTCTACTCCTCTCCGAGGCTCCTGCATCGTCGCTGCCCCGCAAGTTGCCGTCCAGATCCATCAAAGACCATGAGTCACCCTTCTCTCATAGCAGCGCAAACACCGCCAATCTCTTCTTCATCGTTCGCAATAGACACGTCCTAGATCTCGAGAGATGGAGCACTGGTGACGCGTGTCTTGGAGAGGAAGGCCGCATCGGCGGCCATCATCGAGGCCAAGAACTCATTGGGGTTCAGATCTCTATAAGAGCTATGTGTAGTGGAATACAGTGAGTCCAAAATCATTTTTATTTGTCTTTCCCATCTGCTTCTGCATGCCTATTGTCACATAGCTGCAAGCTTTCGATCTTTGTTTTCCTCCAATATTGGTGATGTTGGGCTTGTCCTTGGTTTGGCGGTGCTCTTCGGAGCAACAATGCGAGATCGTCAGAATATAGGGAGTAGGTCGCCGCTCCGCCTCTGTCAAGATGAGTCCACACCTAAGCAACCACTCCTATATGAGCATCTCTGTTCATTGTCCTTTTTTTTGATAGAAAATATAAGAATAGGGGTGGGCATAAAAATTGACTAACTAAAAACTAAACAGAAACCGAAAAAATCGAATTTCGGCCATTCGAGTTTTTCACTGTGTACAGGGAAATTCAGTTAGCTGGCCTACTTTTTCTTCTGAATTATTGTTTTTAGTAGATTTTGAGAATTTTACCCTTTTAACCGAAATTGCCGAAATTATCCCAGCCCAAACTCTCCCCAGCTCCGGCCCGGTAGAAGTCCACTCATCCCACGCCCTCAGCCCCGCACCGCACGCACGCAAGACTTATACAAGACCTAAGCGCCTGCCCTCCCACCCCGACTCAGCCGTCGCCGCCGCTGTTCATCTGAGCGCTGAGACGCCGCCGCCGCTATTCATCTAAGCGCTGAGACGCCGCCGGTGCCACCGCCCACTGCATCTTCTCCCCCACCCGGCCACCCCCGACGCCGACTCCTGCGGCGGCTGGCATCTCCCGCATCTCCGCCCTCGCCTTCGCACTGACCGCCGACTGTCGCGCTGTCGCCCATCCTCCGCCCAGCGCCCACCCACCTTCGATTCGAGCTTCGAGCCTTCGACATCGTCCCAACTCTCCACATTGGCAACTCAGCGGGTGACCGTCTGTCCATCTCGGCGGCGTCTTCTCCAGTTCGCTCCCATCTCCCATCATTTGTATTGAATTTTTGTTTCATTCTTTGTGCACTGTTCTGTATGTGCAAGGGAACTTGGATGTATTGTTGGTGACTTGTTGTTTCATTTTTGCTTATCTTGCCTATATGTTCATATGATTTTAGTGGAGAATCAGGGTTCTACTAGCATTTGTCACTGATCTTAGTGGATGCATGTACTATTGTCATATGATGTTAGTTGTAACTTGTATTTTGGAGTTCTTCTTTAATTCTTCTTGCCTCGAATCAGTATAGAAGAATGATCCCATGAATTCTAAATTAACACGCATGTCCTTTCTGTTTTGCAGCTGAGACAATTTAACTCTTAAAAATGGTATGGATTAGCAATTTCTTAATTAACCTATCTGTTATTTTGTTTGATTTGCTGTGCAATCTGCTTCAGTTTGGACATTAATGCTGAATAACATAGTGTTTTTCCCCTTCCATTTTTTCTGTTATGTCAGCAATGCCAGTAGTAAATAATGTTCACTAGGCAGCATTCAAAATGACATGCTCTTAATTAGAGGTTAATTATAATGTGCATCTTGATCAATAACATAAACTTGGAGGCTTTATATTTTAGTAAATTGTGTATGTATAGTTCTCCATTGTTGTACACATGAACTTGTTATTGTCGTGAGTATTCCAAGAAAAGGACGGTTCTTCCTTCTAGTTTATGATATTTCTGCTTTTCATTGTATTCTCAAAGTTTCAGTTGTGTATTTGTGTTGTTTTGACAGGAGATATTATAATGACGCCAATGATTGTTGGGTCCACCGGAATTTTCAGGAGGTGATAGAAGTTGTGATTAATATCAACAATCAAATGGAATATGCAGACTGGACAATTCTGTGGCAGAGGAAGCTAATATTCCTTTAAAAATGTGGAAGATACTAATGTATATGAAAGTAGATTTGATATGCAAGATGATGTATCTGTAGTACTCTGTACTAAGGTTGAAAACTTGTTTATGTAAATTTGTGTTCAAATCTTTTGTGTTCAAATCTGTTTTTGTTGTTAATAGTGCAGTCCTATTGTTCTGACTTGAACATTAATCTTACTGTAAGGTGCAATGTGTCTATGTATTTGGATTTGATCTCTGGAGTATCCTTATGATTTGCAAAACCTGCTTTTATCTTTGTTAGAATGAAGTGGAGAAAATATGTCTCTTCCTTACTTTCTTACGCGGGAAAATTTAAACCATGACCCGTGCATACTTAGTGAATGCAAAATGATTATGTGCTCCAGCATGGTACATCAGGCCTGCTTTGTTTTTTTTACTATCAAATGTGTTACTAGGGTGATTGACCATCATGAATTATTGTGTTACAGTTTATGGAAAATTATGTTACAATGTGTCGCTGGAGGTAAAATAATATTGTTACCAATTATGTTACGGGAGTTAGAAAAACGTGTTACTATCGCTGTTACTATATCTATGAAAATATGTTACTAATGGTGTTGCTATAGCTATAAAAACGTGTTACTACCGCATTAGTAACACAGATGATACGTGTTACTATTGCATGATTGTAACACATTTTTTAACATATTGGAACAAATATCATGTGTGACAATGGGTACATCTTAGTAACACGCCCTAACATAACACATCTGAGGGGCGCCTCTCTCTCATTGAGCTGCCAGCCGTGGGCGCAGAGGAGAAGAAAACCAAGGCCAAGGACGTGAAGCGCAAGGAGGCAGCTGTGCTCGCAGCGGAGCCTGACACCAAGCGGGGCAGAGATCAGCCCGAGTCTTTCAAGAACAGCCGACCGTTCTGCGCCTTCCACAACCTGAACACCCTCAACACCAGCGACTGTCAAGAGCTCAGAGCCATACGAGAAGGACGCTTCGGTCGACGCCCCGAGCGCAGCGACCGGGGCTACGGCCGCGGAGGAGG
This sequence comes from Aegilops tauschii subsp. strangulata, assembly GCF_002575655.3. NCBI lineage: Eukaryota > Viridiplantae > Streptophyta > Magnoliopsida > Poales > Poaceae > Aegilops > Aegilops tauschii. The sequence continues at coordinate 514,535,009 of NC_053041.3, forward strand.
ACGTGGAGGCGGACGCTGGGACGACCGTGGCCCGCGCCAGGAGTGGCGCGACCGGCCTCGTGAGGACCGCTGGCAGGACCAACCTCGTGAGGGCGCCTGGAGGGACCCGCCTCGTGAGGATCGCCCCCAGGGCAACACCGGTCTTCCCCCACTGCCGCCACCAAGAAGGAACGACGACCACCACCAGCACGAGGGGGCTGGGGGGCTTCCAGGAGCCGCGTGCAATCGCCTGCATCTTGGGCGGCGCCCAGGCCCCAGCCTCTCATCGCATCTTCAAACAGTTCGCTCGCAAGGTGAACGCGGTGCTCCCCAAGCTCGAGGCCATGCGCCCGCTCAAGTGGTCCCAATGCGCCATCACTTTCAACTCGGCAGATCAGCTCAAGTGCGCAGCCACCGCTGGCGCCCTCCCAATGTTGTATTCCCCAGTCATCAACAATGTGCAGGTCACCAAGACCCTCATCGACGGCGGCGCAGGGCTCAACGTCCTGTCCGTCGACACGTTCGACAACCTCCAAGTGCCATATGAACAGCTCCAGCCCACCAAGCCTTTCTCAGGAGTGACCGACGGTTCCACCACACCGATAGGGCAGGTCCGCCTGCCTGTCACCTTCGGGGAGCGCAAGAACTACCGCACCGAGCTCATCGACTTCGATGTCGCGCACATCCGCCTGCCGTACAATGCCATCCTCGGGTATCCAGCCCTGGCCAAGTTCATGGCAGTCACCCATCACGGCTACAACATTCTCAAGATGCCAGGAAGCGGAGGAATCGTCACGGTCCCGTGTGAAGTGAAGGCCCTCCGGAGGCCATCCCCAAGAAGAAGCAGCCACGCCGCGCAGGACCTCAGGAGGATGGCGTCGCGGCAGGGGCCTCATCAGGATCAGCGTCCGTCCCAGGGGCGCCTCCCTCCATCGCATAGGAAGGCGCGCCCGGCGCCCTCCTCAGGCAGGGCTCGGGGGCTCTCTTCTGGAGGGCCTCTGACCTTGCCAACCTCACGAGGGAGGCGCTTGGGCACCACTTGGAAGCGTGCTTCGCGGCACATGTTCCTCAGGAGAGCACAGGGCAGGGAGTGCCCACCACCCAGGAGTTCATCACCAAGACCACCCAGGAACTGCAAGACGCAAGAGCCATGCGCGGCGACCGCCGCTCACGAGGCGCAGCCCCCCATCCCGGCGAGGATGCTGGGCTGCGTGTCTGCATCAACGTCCCAGGGCTCAACAGGGCTGCGTCTCAGGAGCGCTTCTGGCCTTCGTGCGTGGGCCGCTGCGAGGGCCCGCCGCACAGCTATGTTCGCATGCCCTTCGGCTTGCTGAGCATGGCGTCGGCCTATCAGCGCAACATGCGGCGTGTCCTGGCGGCTCAGGAGGCCAGGTACCACGCCGTCCTGGAGGAGATGGAGACGGTCTTCAGGGAACCTCCCGAGCCCCCGGAGCCTCCCGAGGCTCAGGGCTCCGGCGACTCATGAGGAGTCATTTCTTCAACGCACGCCTTCAGCTGCACCGACTCTACTTCGTCTACAGAACCAGGTGACATCTTCCAAGCTCGTTTAGCTGGGAGCGCCCCTCGGGCTGCATTATTCCCAGGCCGCGTGGGTCCGTCCCTGTGGCATGTATCCCTTTTGCTTATGTCTTTAGCATACCTTGCTGGGGGCGCCCCTCGGGCTGCATCATCCCCAAGCCGCTCGGGCCGGACCCGGTGGCATGTACCTTCCTGCATTTATCCAAGTTGAATTGCTCTCCATGCTTGGCCTGCCCACGGCTATCGCCTGCTCGATCGCCACCCTCCACGGGTTTGTTCATCCTATGCAATTCGCTTGCACGTTAAAAGGGGGGCTCCTGAGCATCGCGACTCAGGAGCTCTTACTGGCTCTCCAGCCCTCACCCCCTGGCCTTAACCACGGCATCGCGACCTGGCATACCAGCGGCGGCTGAGCTCGCTCGAGGGCCGGGACCTGAGGACGTATAGTGCTTGCATCTAACCGCCTTGCAGGAACACACAGTCACCAAGACTCAAGACCAGGCGCAACCCGCCTTGAGGTAGGGCCTCGTGAGTCCCGCGCTGGCTCACGAGTGCCCAGATACACCTCGCAGCCCTGCCGTGCAAGCCACGTGTCAGGGCGGGGCTGTACACGCCCCGGGGGCTCCTCCCAGAGGGGCCCCCCATCCCACGCACAAGTGGAAGCACCATGCTCTGCGCTGGCTGTCCACACTGCCGAGGAGCGGCTATGCCCGTGCACAAGCGGAATCACTATGCTCCGCGCTGGTGATAAACAACTGAGGGCGGCCCCACGGTCGTACCAACCTCAGGGAGCCCAGAGCTCAGCGTCCAGCCTCACCGCAATGCCTTCCCTCGGGAGAGCCGCGCGAGGGGGCTGGGCACGGGGGCTGCGCTCGGGCCACGCCCGAGCGCACGCCACCCAACCAGGTCTCCCGGACCTGGGCGTCGTGCGCCCCTCCCGAGGCCTCGGCGAGGGCAGGTATGGAAATTGTTTGCACGTCAAGGGGGACTCCTGAGCATCGCGACTCAGGAGCCTAACTGGTCACGTAGCCCCTCACTCCTTGGTCCGTCTTGGTCTCCGGTCGGCCCAATGGCGGTTGAGGTATGCGCGGGACCGGGCTCTGCCGACGTAGAACATTAGTCTACCCTCACGAACTCTCCCTATAAGCTGTTTGCGCGTCAAGGGGGACTCCTGAGCATCGCGACTCGGGAGCCTAATTGGTCACGTAGCCCCTCACTCCTTGGTCCGTCCTGGTCTCCGGTCGGCCCAATGGCGGTTGAGGTATGCGCGGGGCCGGGCTCTGCCGACGCAGAACGCAAAGAAAATAGGAAGGAAATCACAAAATCTCGAAGAAAATATTACAAGCATATTGTCCTCACAATACCAAATGAAAAGTCTAAATGCCTCCACGAGGCCTGATACATGTTGCAACAACGAAACGGGAAGAATAGCCGCGGGTCACCTCTATACATCGCCGTCGCCTGCGGAAGGTGCTCCCTCGTGAGCAATTTTGTCTTCACCCTCACCACCAGCTGCAGGATCGGCGACATCGCCGGACAGAGGAGTGGAGACAAAGCCGCGGAACTTCTCCAGCAAGGCCTCCACCTGACCTTGCAAGGACGCGGCGGCGGCCTCGCATTGATCTTCAGCTACAGGCTCCAGCAGCTCGTCAAGGCAAGCGTTGGGGTCGCGAAGGTGCAGGTGGCTGAAGACGCGAGTCAGCACAGCCAAAGACAGGACGCGAGCTTCTGCCTCCGCCATGGGACCGAGGCCATCAACGACCTCCTCAAGCGCCTTCACCAAGAGAGGAAGCAGCTGGGCGGGGCCATCCTCGTCGGTGGCCAGCGACTTCTCCAGGCCGTGCTCGTAGAGCGTCTTCTACGCCTTGCGAGACCTCTCCTCGAGGTCGGCGAAGGCCACGCGATCTTCGGCCAGGACACGCGCCTTGGCGTCAAGATCGGCCTCCCTCGCCTTCGCCTTCCGCTCCAGCCCTTCCAACCAGCTCTGCTCGGCGGCCTGCGTCTTCTCCAACTCCGCCAGCTCGGCATCGCGGTTCTTCACGGCGTCCTCCCGGGCCTTCACCTCCTCCTACTTTGCTTGGCGGCAGCGTGCTTCTTCGGCATGCTTGTCACGCAGGCTCTGCAACTCGTCCTCAAGTGCACGGCAGCGGTCGCGGGCGGCCTTGGCGTCTTTCAGCGCCACCTCACGATCGGCTGCGGCGTTGGCGGCGCTCTTCTTCTCCTTCTCAGAAGCCGCGGCGGCCTGGCCCAGCGCCGCGCGAATAGCCAAGTCGGAGTGGAGCCAGCCTGAGGCCAGCTCCAGGCGCCCGGCCACAAGACGTGGGTCTGCGCTCAGGAGATCCGCCTACAACTGGGTCATCTCCGAAAGAGCATGCTCCAGAGCAACAGCAGCAGAAGAACCTGGGAGTGGAGGTGCAGTAGTGGGAGGAGGCGACATCATCACCGGGGCCTGGGGATCGCGGGCTCCAGAGCAGCTCGGACCTCATCATCCGCACCAGGCGCCGGCACCTCCGGAGCCAGCGGGACCCTGGGGGCTGACTCCACGCGCCGATGCTCCTCTTGGCCTCGCGAGGACGACCGGTCTGGGGAGATTCGGGCGCTGCTGCCTCCTTTCTCCACGGGGGGAGGCACGGCCGCTGCGTCTTCCTTCCTCTTCTTCGCCGAAGATGTCGGCCTGATCGACCGAGGGCGAGCATCAGGAAATGACGAGTACAAACAAGGAGAAGGCGAAGCTTAAGACACTTACTGATCCACCGCAACATACTTCTGCTTGGGGAGCTTGAAGCCTGACAGCTTCGGACCTGAGGAGCAGGCGTTCAGGCTCCGGCGGCGCCAGGCGGTGCGGAGGCAGAACCAGATCCAGCCCCAGGAGGTGTCGGGGCGGAGGCGGCACCACCGGCTACCAGCGACGACCTACCCCTCGTCGGGACGAGGGGTTGCTCCCTCTCCCCTTGGTAGGCGTCGGCCTCGGCATCATCAGGAAGGGCGCGGAGAATCTCGGCCTTGCTCAGAGGGGAAGTCTCCCCACCTCTTCCAGAGTCTTCTCCGAGTCCACCTCCTCTTCCCCCTCTCTGCGGGACTCGCCAGAAGACACCTCCACCGGTCTCTGTGCCGTAGGAGCTCCCGGAAGCGCCGGCGGCACCAGCCCACGCGCATCAAAAGTCGGCCTGGAGGCGACGAATTCCTCACGGTCCCTGCGTTGGAACAAGGGAACGAAGGCGCTAGGCGGGTACTCCTGTTTGTCCCCGACTATGAGGCGCAGGACGGCGTCCAATTCATCGCCAGGCAGGTCCCCTGGCCTCAGGCGGGTCTTTTTTTCCTCTCTTCAAGCTCCCAGAGGGGGCGCGCGCGCCTGGAGTGGGGCAACCCGCAGCATCAAGAACTCGCTCAGGAGCATCACCCCCGTTACCTTGGCCGCCCTCGCGTTGCCCGGCTTCAAGTTGGTCATCATCTGCCCCAACACTGATGATGCCCGCTCATCGACAAGCTCCGCCTTGGGCCACCCCCCGTTGGAAGGGGGCGCCGCCGTTGGCAACGCCAGACGCGGGTCGGCGTGCTTGGCATCCATCATGACCCATTTGGATCGAATGTTGTCGGCCCTCTTCCCGATGCTCGAGATCGAGTTGGCCTTGCCGCATGCGATGAAATTAGCGCATCCGGAGATGTGTGTCTCGCTGACACGGAGGAAGAAGAAATGGCGCAGGAGCGCCACAGACGGCATCACGCCTAGGTACGCCTCACAGTAGTAGGCGAAGATGGACAGGAGGAGGACAGAGTTGGGATGGAGATGCAACGCCTGCAGACCGTAGTGGTCGAGGACTTCATAAAAGAAATCAGAGAAAGCAGGGACCAACCCAACGGCGACGCTGCTCGAGAAGAAAGGGAAGAAGGTGCTCCCCTCAGGCTCCCGCTCATCGGAAGCAAGCCGAAGTTCCGTCTTCCCCCACTCATTGCTCTCCCCCGCCGTCAGTAGACGCACGGAGGCGAGGCTCTTCTCTGTGATGGTGGGTGCTTCAAGAGCGGGCTCGTACCAAGCCGGTGTCGAGGAAGTCTTGACCTTGTGTGGCGCCATGGGCGGCAGATGCAGAGCAAGGTTGGAGCAGATCTGGAGGTAGCGGCGGCGAAGAGCGAGAAAGGGGATCTGGAGTGAGGCGATGAAGAAGCAATGAAGGCAAGAACTGCCCGCGCCAGCCTTTTGTCAAGTCAAGCAGTTGCCGAGGCAGCGTGGGGAAGCGGAGACGCCCACGTCCAATCAACCGCCACGCGTCAACCGAGGCTGCAGGCTTTTGAGGCCCGCGGTGCTCCGAACTTGACCCTTGGCTTCACCGCGAAGCCAAGCCCGAGCTCGCCTTGGGCTCGGGGGCTACTGTTGGTGTTCTGGGAACGGGGGTCCCCATACTTGCCTGCCTGCGGCCCACAGCGTGGATAAGCCAGCAGGCCGTACGGCCCATCTTCATCAACAAGGCATCCAAGACCCTCGCGAGGGTCCAAGCCTCGCGAGGCGGACGACGCAAGACCTCCTCTGGAGTGGCCTAGCCAGGCAGGCTCACGAGGAGCGGAGATATCAAGGCAGGGCAAACCTCACGAGGCTCTCGTGACGTGAGCCATGACGAACGACACCAAGCGGGCGCCAGCGCGCGCAGCGTCCTTATTTCCTCTTTGGTGCTAAGGAGGCCAGCGCAGGCGAAGAGTACCGAGGCATCAGGCAAAGGTTGCTATATTGGTGCAACGAGACCAAGACCAGGAGGACGGCAAGGCGGAGGTCATCGTGGAGCCCAAGACGGCGTCACTACCAAAGCTTTCCGCAGGCGAAGACCACTTTTGTCAGGATAGCTTGTACTAGCTACCCCCCTTCAAATTTGCCCGCCGTTGTTGGCTCCCTTCCCGCTTGATATTTGGGAAGAGGACCAGGGCCTATATATGTAGAGCTAGCCACCATAGTAGAGGCATCTCATCTTAGCTTGATCCGACCCGATCGAGAGCCTACCCTAGCCACAAGAGCACCTCAACCTCAGGAGGCTGTTCTTCCCTTGTACAGTTCATCATCAACCCTAGAGGCAATCCACCACCACCACACTGGAGTAGGGTATTACACCACAACGGTGGCCCGAACCAGTATAAACCCCGTGTCTCTCTGTGTTGCGAGTTCGTCGAGTTCGTTCGCGAGATCTTAGCGAGCTAGGGCATAGATCGATAGGAGGGAAAGACTTCGCGCGTACCCCAGTGTTCGAACCTTAAGGGTTTGCCGGAACCCCACATCCGACAATCTCCTCCCACCAGGGCTCCGTTCAAAGCCTCTGCATCCCGTCATGCTACCCGAGCAAGCATACCATGCCCTGCACGGTGGACGCCTGGCTGAAATCCCCTGAATTCACAGAACTACAGCTGCTTGAGTTCTACTATTCCCCTGGAAATCACCTACCAGATACCGAACGCCATCTACCTGTGCCCTCAGCACCGATGTCCATCTCGCGGTTTTCCTCCTCTCCCCACACCACCACCTTTGCGCTGTGCGATCTATCAGACAATCTGGTACTAAACCTTCGACTCCCATTTCTCAAGAAACTTTCACTTGTGCGGGTTCATATATCGGAGGCCTCATTGCACAGCATCATCCACTCCAGTTGCCCTGCCCTAGAGTGCTTGGTGCTTGTTTTCACAGTTAGAATCGGTTGTCTCCAAATAAAGTCGCCTAACCTTGTAAGAATTGGAATTTGCTTTGATGGAAGGCAGCTCATCATCCAAGATGCCCCTTCACTTCAAAGGTTGATCCTTGATTCTAGTTATTCACCGTTGCAAATAACTGTCCTCTCTGCGCCTAAACTGGAGACCTTGGGTGTAATACATGATCTCTGTGCTCATTTCAATATGGTGTTTGGCTCCACAGTTCTTCAGGTACTTTACATTATCATCTACACTTGTAACCATAAGCTGCATTTTAAATTTCTGCGCATAAGTTATATGTCATCTTGGAGTACACATTTTGTACTAATATTATGTTCTATGCTCAATGAAGAGTTTCTCCATGGATGGCCTATCAATGGTGCTGGATTCTGTCAAGATCTTATATATCCAAATGAATAGTTTTGATCTAAACAAGAGTATTGGCTTGCTGCAATGCTTTCCATGTCTGGAGAAGTTGTATATAAAGGTGATAATTTCACGCACATTGGAAGCCCGCATATAGTGTACCAGAATTAACCGTTCAGCTGTTGCTCTTTCGACACTCTTTTTTTAGACCTTAACTGTTTTCAATCTTCATGTCTATTTAGGTATCAGGACGGGGTAAGAAAGTTATAACCAATCGGTGGATTCGTAAGCATCGGGATTTTCTCACTTCTCATGAGATTCGATTGAAGACAATAATGCTAGAACGATATGTAGCCAACCGTGCGAACACTAGATTTGTCACATTCTTCCTGCTGAATGCGAGGTTACTATTGTCCATCAGGCTTAAGTTTATCAACAGCATGGTTTTGACGGATGGGTATGTGGAAGAGCAAAAAAAGGAGTTTCAGGTGGGCAAAAGAGCTTCTGAACGTGCCGGGCTTCTATTTACAACATATTGTGGTCATAATACAGTAAATTTTATGACACAGGATGCTCATTCTATGGACCTGACCGATCCGTTTGACTATGACTGCCGAAAATAGTGCTGGAGTTAGATGTTGTTGCCCTTTTCAACCTGGGTTTTTTTGTAAACCTGATGAACAATTAACCCTCGTGCTTTTGTACAGTTTGTAAGCTGGAGTTAGATGTTCTTGCCCTTTCCAACTCGGCTGTGACTGTCATATTTTCTTTGAAGCAAGGCAAATGGCTTGCCAGTCATTTAATTTAGAGTGAAATATTGAAACAACTAACAAATCCCAACCAAGGGAAATAACATCACTCTCGCCGGCTGCTTGAGCTCACTGTGCATTACAGAAGCCAAGTGATTAGCCCCCACCAGCACCTACAAACTTATTTCGAACTAGCACATCAAATGGGCTGTAAATTTTCATAGGAAAGGCTACATGACCGTGACAGATTTGGATTCTGACATTTGGGACCCGCGAGGAAATAGCCTATCCAAGGTGGTGTCGACTTACTAGCCAGTCAACAAACAATTCTGCCTATCAGCTGTTGGATTGACATCCAACATCTGTCGTGTATCTTGTATCTCTTGTCTTCTTCTTCCTCCAGCCACCCAAACCAAACCACCCCGTCGGCTCCGCCTGCTCCCGCCTCCCATGGCTGGCTGCGCCTCCGCCGCCATACTGTACGTACCCTCCAACGTTGGCCAGTCCCCCCCTCTATTCCCCCACACGTCATGTTATTCTCCGGCGATGTCAGCCCCAACACGCACCCGCACCCGAACCAGTCAACCCTCGTACTCCCCTCTGCCTGCGACTGGACCGGCGCATCTTCCACGACTCCTGTTCGTTCCGTCTGAGGCCTCGCCGTCGTCCTCCGCCTTGCGGCCTTGGTTCGCTCGCCGTGCGCGGTGCGCCGCCCTCTTGCATTGTCAACGTCGTCAACAACCGAGAGGAACAAGGAGATGACTGTACGTGGAGAGGATGACAGTAGGGACCCACCAGCGTCATGGCAGAATGCAAGCAAGTGCCTCTATATTACAAGCCCAAAAATATGGTTCCTCCTAATGGTTGGACATCTGGGGCTCACACCATTGTCAACGTAGTCAATAAACGAGAGAATTACACTACGAGCGGCTGACACCAGGGACCCAGCAGGTCGTGCAGTTTTTTTAGGAACAAGCAGTTGTTATTTATACTAGTTTTAGCGACGGATCAGGGTAACAACGGGGCTGTGCGGGGGCTGTGGCCCGTCTAGCCAGGGTTTTATTTATGTTTACCACATCATGAGCCCAGTTGTGTTTTTTTCTTGCTGAAAATGGCTAGCCCATTTCTATTTTTTTAAAGAACTACCCAAACGAGGCCGACTTGCTTTATCAGCCCTGCTGGGCTGCAAATCTTTCAAGACGAGGAGAGTTTCATTCGGTTTGCCCAGAAATGGGCTGTACATTTTCAAACACATCAAACCGGGAATTAGTTTTAATTTTTTTTCATTACATGATTTTAAATTCCATTGATTTTTATGCGTGGACAATTATTTGGATTTTATATTTATATAAATTATTTTTCAAAATAGTTTGAATGTGAATCAATATTTCGCGATTAAAAACAGTTGACCGCATCGAAATATGCAAAAAATCGTATACTTTTTAACCGTGGCCACAATATGGGGTGTAATGCTAACAAAAAGAAGATGGGCTCCAAAAAAATTCTTAAGAATTAGCAAATGGGCTGTATATTATTAGAAATAATGCACACGAGAGCAGTGATTGTTGGATGTCCATCCAACGGCTGTCGTGCTTCTTCAATCTCTGCTTTTCCTGCTCCAGCCGCTCAAACAAGCGCCGGCGGGACTGCCTGCTCCCTCCTCCCGCGGTCGGCTATGCTGCTGCGCAGGCCTCACCGCCCCACCGTACTCCCATCGCTGGCCTAGCCATCCCTCTACTCACCCACACCTGCTGTTATTCTCCGGGGACGGCAGATGAACCAGTAAACCCTCGTACTCTTCCGCGTGGGAAACAACTGCCGAGTCTTCCCTGGCTCCGTGTCGTTCCCTTCCTAGGCCTCGCCGTCGTCCACCGCCCTGGTGCTCTCGGCGCGGCCTGGTCAACGTGGTCAATGAACGACATCCATCGGAAGTGGACTGTACGTGGAGAGGTTGACAGCTGGGTCCACGGCCGCACGCAAGGAAATGCCTCCTTATTACGTGCAAAATAATGATTCCTCCACTTGACAGCTAGGACCCACGGGAAGGGCTTCTGTATTTCGTGAAAAAATGTTCCCCCCACTGACAGGTCGGACCCACCAGCTATATCTTCGCACGCAAGGAAGTGCGTCCTTATGACACACACAAAAATGAATACCCCCTGCTAGTTGGGACCCACCATAGTGGGTGGCTGACTTGTGGGCCTACTAAGTTGACGGGGACAGAGGGCTTTGTCAACTTAGTCAATATGAACGATTCTAGCTCCAGTGACCGTACGATGTCCATCCAACGACCATAGTGCTTCTTCAACCTCTGGTCTTCTTGCTCCAGCCGCCCAAAGCAGCGCCGGTCGTGTCGCCTGCTCCTGCCTCCCATGGCTGGCTGTGCTGCCGCGGAGGCCTCACCGCCCCCATACTACTCCCACCGCTGGCCAGGCCATCCCTCGACTCACCCACACCCCCTGTTATTCTGCGGCGACGACAGCCTCACACCGCAGCCGAACCAGTGAACCCTCGTACTCCTCTCCGCGTGGGAATCCACTGCCGCGTCTTCCCTGGCTCTGCGTCGTCCCCTTCCTAGGCCTCACCGTCGTCCACCGCCTTGGTGATCTCGGCGCGGCGTGGTCAATGTGGTCAACGACCGACTTCCATCGGAAGAGTACTGTACGTGGAGAGGCTGACAGCTGGGTCCACGGCCACAGCCCAGTTTTTTTGTGATTTGCCAAGTAAGTCGCTTTGTCAGGCCTGTTGGGATGCAAATCTTTCAAGACAAGGAGAGCTTCATTCGGCTGGCCGAGAAAATGGCCTATCAGTAATGAGAAATGGGTTGTACATTTTTAAAACACATCAAACCGGCAATTAGTTTCAAATTTCTTTTTTTTCATTTCGAGATTTTAAATTGCATTGATTTTTATGCGTGGACAATTTGTTGGATTTTATATTGATATACATTTATTTTTAAAATCAGTTTGAATGTGACTCGAAATTTCGGGATTAAAAACAGTTCGGACCGCATCGAAATATGCAAAATTTTGTATTATTTTTTAACCGCGGCCACAATATGGGCTGTAATGCTAACAAAAAGAATATGGGCTCCAAAAAAACCTTAAGAATTAGCAAATGGGCTGTAAATTATTAGAAATAATGGCAGATGGGCTGTATGCCATTTTCCACAGATTTGAGGCTTTCCTAAAAAAGGTTGACCCACAAGCAGTGACTGTTGGATTTCCATCTGACGGCCGTCATGCTTCTTCAATCTCTGCTCTTCCTGCTCCAGCCGCTCAAACAAGCACCGGTGGGACTGCCTGCTCCCTCCTCCCCGCGGCCGGCTGTGCTGCCGCGCAGGCCTCACCGCCCCACCGTACTCCCATCGCTGGCCCAGCCATCCCTCTACTCACCCACACCTGCTGTTATTCTCCGGCGACGGCAGACAAACCAGTAAACCCTCGTACAATCGTACTCCCCTCCGCGTGGGAAACAACTGCCGAGTCTTCCCTGGCTCCGTGTCGTTCCCTTCCTAGGCCTCGCCGTCGTCCACCGCCCTGGTGCTCTCGACGCGGCCTGGTCAACGTGGTCAATGACCGACATGCATCTGAAGTGGACTGTACGTGGAGAGGCTGACAGCTTGGTCCACGGCCGCACGCAAGGAAATTCCTCCTTATTACGCGCAAAATAATGATTCCTCCACCTGACATCTGGGACCCACCGGAAGGGCCTCTGTATTTCGCGAAAAAATGTTGCCGCCACTGACAGCTCGGACCCACCAGCTATATCTTCGCACGCAAGGAAGTGCCTCCTTATTACACAAAAAATGAATACTCCCCCTGCTAGCTGGGACCCAGTATAGTGGCAGGCTGACTTGTGGGCCTACTAAGTTGATGGGGACGGAGGGCTTTGTCAACTTAGTCAATATGCACGATTCTAGCTCCAGTGACCGTACGATGTCCATCCAACGGCCGTAGTGCTTCTTCAACCTCTCGTCTTTTTGCTCTAGCCACCCAAACCAGCGCCGGTCGTGCCTCGTGCTCCTGCCTCCCGTGTCCGGCTGCGATGCGGCGGAGGCCTCACCGCCCCCTACTACTCCCACCGCTGGCCAGTCCATCCCTCTACTCACCGACACCCCCTGTTATTCAGCGGCGACGGCAGCCTCACACCGCAGCGAACCAGTGAACCCTCATACTCCTCTACGCGTGGGCATCCACTGCGCGTCTTCCCTGGCTCCACGTCGTCCCCTTCCTAGGCCTCGCCGTCGTCCACCGCCTTGGTGCTCTCGGCGCGGCATGGTCAATGTGGTCAACGATTGACTTCCATCGGAAGAGTATTGTACGTGGAGAGGCTGACAGCTGGGTCCACGACACCCGCAAGGAAATGCCTCCTTATTATGCGCAAAATAATTATTCATGCACCTGACAGCGGGGACCCACCGGACGGGCCAACGTATTTCGCGAAAAAAATGTTTCCCCCCTGACTGCTGGGACCCACCAGCTACATCTTCGCACGCAAGGAAGTGCGTTCTGGCAAAAAAAAGATTCGCCCCCTGACTGCTGGGACCCACCAGCTATATCTTCGCACGCAAGGAAGTGCCTGACAGTCGGGACCCACCTGGTCGAAGCGTACGTAGCGTTGCCATTCCGGTCGCGAACGTGTACGTACATTCTGCTCGATGTAGAGCGCGCATGTGTCGTAGTTGAGGCGCGCATGTAGCATGTACACATACGTACAGCAGCCAGTATGCAAGAAAGAAAATACGGCCACGTACGTACATACGGGCGGGGTCTCGAACGCCTACTCGCGCATACGTACGGCCAGGGCTCGTGTACATGGCTGGGTCGGAACAGAGAAACTGCGTCGTCACCGTGTTCATGGGGAGGCAACGGAATGCGTCGTGTTCATCGGGAGGCAACGGAACGCGTGGGAGCCAACCGGCTTGGACGGAACAGCCGATGGAAACGAGGTCTGGCCTACCGCAAAACGGAGGAAACGGCCTTGTGTTCGACCGGCCACGGTCGAAACGGAATCCTGTTCATCGGGAGGGGTCTAGCATACCGCAAAACGGAGGAAACGGACCTCCTACGGTCGAAACGGGGGTCCTGTTGATTGGGAGGGGTGTGGCGTACCGCAAAACGGGTCTCCACGGGATACTGTTCATCTCCACCGTCGACCCCCTCCAGCCTCCATGGGCTACTGTTCATCCACCGTCGACCTCCTCCAGCCTCCACCTGTGACTGTTCATCCACGGGCTCCTGTTCATCCAGCCTCCACCGCGCGCTACTCCACCAGCTACTGTTCAACCAGCCCTCTCCACGGGCTCCTGTTCAACCACCCCTCCATGGGCTACTGTTCATCCAGCCCTCCACCGTCTACTGTTCATCCAGCCCTCCACGGGGTGGTCCTGTTCATCCATCCCTCCATGGGGTCCTGTTCATCCAGCCCTCCACGGGGTCCTGTTCATCCACCCCCACCGGGAACTGTTCATCCAAACCCCCCAGCAATGCTCACTGTTCATCCAGAGGCAACACCACGGGGTCCTGTTCATCCACCCCACCAGGAACTATTCATCCAAACCCCCCCAGAAACGCTCACTGTTCATCCAGAGGCAGCATCGATCGGCTTCAGTTAGCAGCAGTAGCGAAGGAATTGCTCGATCGGGTTCAGTTAACAGCCATCGATCGATCGCTCGGGTTCAGTAACGTGTAGCCTGCAGTGCAATCGCTCGGGTTCAGTTAGAGCCCAATGCCTCACACCCACACGCGTGCGTGTACGAGAGAAACGCGCATCGCTCGGCCCCGACCACCCACCGTAACCGGGAACACCCCGATATTTTCCTCGCCCTCGCTTCTACCACGGTTTTTTCCGTCATGGACGGCCCAAAGAATGTCATGCAGCTGCGTCTCCGGCCCGCCCAGGAAAAAAAGCCCATTTTTGTCATGATTTTTTGTCATAGAAGTAGGACCCCACCATATCTATGATGATACCGTGTTTTGTCACAATTATTGTCATAGAAGTGTCATAAGTATGACAGGAAAAAATTTCGTTCGGCCCAAAATGTCACGGATGTGTCTTTTTCTATAGTGCATGTACCTCTAAGGGGTAGTAGCAGTGAGCATGCACCCGTACATCGACCTCGTATCAGTGTCAGCATCAGCGGCGTCGCCCCTGACGCACACTACAGAGACGTGGTGGCGGCCTTCGCGGGCCTCGTCGGTGCCCATGATCAAGAGGAAGACGCTGTCGTCCTCCTCCGAGACTAGCAGGCGGCGGTGATCCTCCACCAACTCCGGCACGGTGAACGGGTAGCATGTCTCGTACTTGATGTTCTCCGCCAAGGGCCAGTAGTGATCGCCGCACGCCTGCGTGAGGTGATGCACGATGTCCGCCGGCGAGCCCCAAAACGGCGTCGGGCACTCATAGTAGTAGACGAAGGGCTCCTTGGAGGCATCGACCAGGCCGTCCATGAAATGGGAGTGGCTGTAGGGGACGTTGCACCAGTTGAATATGTGAGCAAGTTACTACGAGATTTAGTCTGAATAAGCACAAAATAAATCATGACGGCGATAACTGAGATTAAACTAATTATGTGGACTAGCATAGTAGATGAACAAATCGAATCTAGGACACAGACTAGAAGCATGAATTCTTTTTTTTAGAACAGAAACATGAATTCTACCACGGTTTCAAACAGGAAGGACAGAAACACATACGGTGCAACAGGAGCAGCACCATTGGCGTTGAGGTTGTCGCCCATGTCGTTGAGGAAGAGGTTGCCGAGGTCGGGGAAGAAGTTGTCGTCGGTGAAGTCATCGCTGCCAGCAGTCGTGAGAGTGCGCTCCCCAAATTTCAACAGCGCCCGCTGAATGGAGCACAGGAGGGAGTGGCTGTAGGGGACGTTGCGGCCGCCGAATGGAGCGCAGGAGTAGCACACGAAGCAGTAGATGGTGCTCCTCCCTAGTCTCTATCTCTACTCTTATATCTATCTCTACTACTCTTCTTTCTTTTTTATAATATACTAGTAGGTGTCAAACCGAATAGTACTATGCCGCCCGCTGCACGCCTGGCTGAACACGCCTCCTCGCCTCCATCAAACCCCTCCGTTAAACCCGCATGCAAACCGAGAAACCTACTCCGGCCCGCGGGAGGAAGTTTGCCGGTTGCTTTTGGAGAATAATAGAGTCACGTACAATCCATTTGAGTTAATTGCGTGTATGATTCTTCCTCTATAAAAAGTTAATTGCATCCTTAATCTTGTATTCTAAGTACTCTGTGGGTTTCACTGTCAGTACAGTGTACATTACTTGCAGGCGGGCTACAGATTAGTACACAAAGTTAGAAAGAAACGAATCCATCCTTAATCTTGTATTCTAAGTACTCTGTGGGTTCCACTCCCAGTACAGTAGCGAAAGAAGTATATATTAAAAATATATAAAAAGCTACAGTTTAGGACAAAATTCGAACTCAGGCCATCGCGCTGCAAGGATCCGGCCCGGACCAGTACACCAGGTGTTCGTTGCGGACGATTCAAGAGATAAACCTTTATAGCAATGAGCCCGTCCGTTGCAACGGATCCAAAGTAGAATAACACATATTCACAAATTTGAAAGAAAACAGTTTAGTTTTGATATACATATCACTAAAAATATCTTATGTTTCACTCCAAATATATTCTTTGGGCTGTTTTGATGAGGTAAGGGAGGAATGTGGTTGGTTTCAAGATACTAAGGGGTTTTGTGTAAACTGGAGCAGAGAAGTGGGAATTGTTGCAAAAGGCCACAACTTACATCACAGCCGTTAGATGCAGATCTAATGGTCGGAATTGGCGGATGGCAGGCACACCATCATCACCAACTGAGTCTTTTATAGGAGTACTAGCAAGATGCCCGTGCTTTGCATGGAACATCAAGATGCATTTATATGAGTAGTTTATCTTGTGGGAGATAAGGATGAACGAGGGAAGGCCTTATCTGCAAATGTGATGAGGGGTACGGGTATCTTTCTGCAAAATTTCCATATTTTCTTTCCTATCCGTCAGATATAGATCGGACGGCCTATATTGCAGGATGGCACGCACACCATCATCACCAACTCTGTTTTTTATAAGAGTAGAGATAAGTATAAGTAATACTAGCAAGAGGCCCATGCGTTGCATGGAACATCAAGATGCATTTATACGAGCTGTTTATCTCGTGGGAGATGAAGATGAACGAGGGAAGTCCTTATCTGCAAATGTGCAGAGGGGTGCGGGTATCTTTTTGCAAAATTGTCATAGTTTGCTTTCTATCCGTCAAATATAGATCGGACGGTCCATATTGCAGGATGGCAGGCACACCATCATCACCAACTCAGTTTTTTTATAAGAGTAGAGATAGGAGTAGGAGTAGAGAAAAAACCGAGTTGGTGATGATGGTGTGCCTGCCATCTTATAGTATAGACCGTCCGATCTATATCTGACGGATAGAAAGCAAACTATGACAATTTTACAAAAGATACCCGCACCTCTCTCCACATTTACAGATAAGGCCTTGCCTCGTTCATCCTTATCTCCCACAACCACATTTTCAAGCAATTCAAAAAGGAAGTCTCTGGAACAATCTGGCATGGTGGTCGCTGCCGCCGCCGTCCAACCCCATGCCTCCGCCCAGTCCGACCACCAGTCACCACCACGCCCCACTCCTCCTCACCTTATCTATCATCTTTCTCGAGATATCATTTTTTCGATGAAATGGTCGAGATACCATGTTTCCGATCAAATTCTTGAGATATCGTTAGTTTTTACACATGGGATTACTCCTGCATGGGTCAATCACAACATGTGTTTTGTAAAAAAATGCATCTTGATGTTCTGTGCAATGCATGTGCATCTTGCTAGTTTTTTGCATATAATTGCAAACACCACGTAGACACGGTCTTTGACCATTTTACAACTATGTTAGTATCATTGTTAGTGGTCAGCCGGTGCAAGTTATAGCCCCGGGTGTTTTAACCTTTTTTTAGTAATGATATCTGGCGATTGTTCGCACGAGCTCAATCATGGCGAATCCCACATAACCGTCAGATTTCCATCCGACGGTGGCTTGTTTTTAGGCCATAGTATTTGACAGAACCGCCACCCTTACACACGTACTGTAACTACGTCGCGGGCGTTTGCAACTGCCATGTCTGCCAGTGAACGTTTGCTGGGGATTGGAGTTAGCACTGATTGCAGTTCTTAGTCGTTCCACGCTCGGGCATTGAAGTTTGTAACTATTTTAGATTAGAATATACTAATCCTCCGGTGCTAGTAGTAGAGCAGAGTCGTACTCCACTACTACTCTAGTCAATCAAGTTAGGGCATAGTAGTAGGTACTATAGGGAGTACCAGTACTGTGATCACTCAAGCAAGTTGTCTGGTATGGATACGACCCTACGCTGCTGGTATGTGTCTCGTAAGTCAAGCGGCATGTTGTAGTCATCATCACGTGTCCACTTCCCGCATCACATATTCGCTTCTCCATCCTTGTCCGTGCATAATCGTCCAATCTTCCATCCCTGCTAAGGCGCCTCTCCCCTCTTCCGAAACCCAAGCACTAACAATGGCAGAACCGAGTAGCGTTCGCTGAAAGAGTGGCTAGAATTCGCTCCCCACAGAGGTAATCAAGCTCATTGTTTCGGGTGTGGACAATCTAAGTACCATGCCTCTCGCCGCGTGCTCGTTGGGGCTGTACCATTTACTCAAAGCCCTCAGGCCGGAGCTTTTTAAGCCAGCTCCTTGCTTGCTGATGCCGCCTGATCTTCAGAAACGGCGTGTCACGCAGCATAACGATCGTAGGGTGGCGAGCATCAACCCTCTTGACTGCGATCCGATCCCCGGCACCCTCAACTACATTAACGGTATGTACTGGGTCGGCATGAACACGTCTTGGATGGTGCTCTTCGATGGTGGCGGCAGCTGGATGCTCGTGGAGGTCTACACTAGGCGATTGATCCCCCTTCCTTCGATTAACACTACACTGCTTTGGCACCATGGCCCAGAATACTCGGAATCTTACAGTAGCCAACATGATACCAAGTTTGATTTGCTCAAGGTTGTAATCTGCCAAGTGCCCACAAGATCCGTGAATTATAAAGACTTCAGGCTATCAACCGCGTTCTCGCCTATCTGACAGGTCACTGCGGTAAGTGGATAAATCTGCACGTCCATCACAAGATAATACATCCTCCATGGTTCTCTGATGCCATTGAACACAAGGGCTTCATTTACGCTGTTGACTCCTTCTATGGCTGGACGTATTGCTGGCCTACTCCAGTCATCGCTACGAACGGCTGTTACAACAATATGTTACTTTCCTATGATATCATGATGGCTTACTTATATTACTGTCAACATTTACTGAAAAAATATTCATGCTCATAACATGTTGTTCTTAATATTGACTACATTAAGAGCCCTTTTTTATTTGACTCCAACTTGATATGATGTTGTAGGCCGCCTGGTGTCCCTACCCTTCCTAATCCCAGAACCTTTCAAAGAAAAGCGGCATGGCAGTTGTAGGTGGTTCCTGGGTCGATCAGATGACGGTGAACGATTGATGATCGTTCGCACATACCGGACATGTTGTTTCGCGGAATACAATCACAGTCACTGCAAGGTCTTTGAGCAGGATCCCAGCTTCTCCGGGCCTTCAGGAATTTTTGACTGGAGGCTGGTAAGTAGCCTTGGTACACGCTCTCTGTTTCTCGGACTGAATTATTCGGTTAACCAGGAGATAACCGACGACAAGGATCATGATGGCAGCGCGGTTTCGTTCATCAGGCAAAACTGTGTGTACACAGCATACCATGTGTCTCTGCATGCACCATACCCTGATAAGTGCCGCCACGCTCTCCAGCCCAAAGTAGGAGAGAGGGTCGCAAGTATCAGACTTTGACCTGCTGGCTGGAGTTTCCCCCGTCAGGCACCCATCTGGTTCAAGCCGTCAGCCAATCTCCACAGCTTAATAAATAGTAACGTCTAACTGAGCCAGTTAGTTAGATGCGTACACTTGGTGTAGTAGGATCTTTATTTAGTTTGATGCATACACTTGTTCTTTTTTAATAGCCCTTTTGTAATGATGGCTGGTGTTTGGTTTGGAAGAGAGAGCTGTGTCTTTACTCTTCTGGCCTGCTTACTGCTTCTGTTGCACCCCCAGCCCTGGTTGCTGCTGATGTTGTTTTCAATGTACAATCAGTAGTATATTTCGTCTGTTGGTTGAATAAATGTGTTGTCAGAATGACAAACACAATGTTTTGGAAGTCGTTGCACAGTTTGATCCTTTAGTGCCACGTACCGTACGTAGCGCATACTATTTTTCATTCGGAACACATTTTCCACTTGTTGATAACATGCAGCCCACTGATGAAGGCCCAATAGAGGAGCCCATAGTTAACTAGAAGGGAGGCTCTCACATGAATCCGTCCTAGGTACATGCTCACGGTCCCCTAAACATAAATAAGTAAATAAATAAATAAAGCTAAATGCTCATGCACCAGTTCTTTAAATTCACGATTTAACAGGAGGATATTATTTCCTACGATAGTGTCATTACATTCAGTCGATATAATTCTTAGGCAAAGATAGCGACCAATCTTCTTTCTCCCACCATTTTCTTCCTGCAACCAGCGGACCCATGCAAATTGTAGTCAATGTCGTAAATAGTTCCGGTCCATTTTTATTTTTCAATAAGAATGTCCAACCCAGCCCAACACATTGGCGACAACACTTTATCCTCCGCCTTGGTGCGCTCGCCGCGGCGCCGCAGTCCGGCCCTGTCAACATATTGAATCGGGAGAGGACTGTAGATGTGAGTATGACAGTAAGGACCCACTAGGTCCACTCCCGAACACAAGCAAAGCGCCTCTTTTACTACTCAAATGCACCCATCGTTTTTTACTCTAATCCACCCTGTTGATATCTGGGACCCACATCATTTTCAACGTATAGTCAATTAACGACAGAATTGCACAATTTTTTTGAGGATTTGTTCGGAGGAGCAGGCTATAAATTGGGTTGTTCGGTCTCTGTGGCCCGTCTAACAACATGACCAGCCCAGCAGTTTTTTCTTTGGGAAAATAGGTAGGCCACTATTTCTTTTTGAAGAATACCCAAGCTAGGCCTATTTGTTTTCTCCGACTTACTGGGCTGCAAATCTTTCAAGACGAGGAGGGATGCATTCCGGCCTGGCCAAAGAGTTTGGTCAGTATCTGTTAAAAGTAAATGGGAAAATTAGTTTCTTTTTTTGTTTTTGTTCTTCAATTATATTTTATATTTCATTTGATTTTAACATGACACAGTACTAATTTATTTTTAAATCTGTTTTAGCATGGCTAATAATTTTTGGATTAAGAATATTTTGTTCCCCAAAAAAATTGTGAATTTTCAAATTTTCGCACATTCTTAGTTCAATTTTTTAACTCTGGTAGTGACCACAAAATGGGCAGCAATTCTAAAAATGGAAAATGGGCTGCAATAAATTCCATATGAATTAGAAAATGAGTAAAAATTATAAAAATAATAGCAAATGGGATGTACACGCCACAAATTTCGAGGTTGACTTTTTTACGCAAGGCTTTGTCAGTCCACACATGATTCTAGCAGCAGTGACTGTTGGATGTCCATCCAACGGCTGACATGCTTCTTCAATCTCTGATCTTCCTGCTCCAGCCGCCTAAACCAGCGCCGGTGGGACTTCCTGCTCCCTCCTCTTGTGGCCCACTGTCATGCCGCGCAGGCTTCATCGGCCCACCCTACTCCCTCCGCTGGCCTGGCCGCACTCAATCAACTGCCTCCTTATTACGCAAAAAAATGATTCCTCCCACTGACATCTGGGGTGCACCGGTTCGGAGGCTGACCTGTGGGCCTACTAAGTTGACACGTACATAGGGCTTTGTCAACTTAGTCAACAAACGATTCTAGCAGCAGTGACCGTTGGATTTCAATCGAACGGTCCTGCTGTTTCTTCAATCGCTGCTCTTCTTGCACCAGCTGCCCAAACCAGCGCCGGCGAGACCGCCTGCTCCTGCCTCCCGTGGCCTGCTGTGCTACCGTTGAGGCCTCACCGCCCCTACTACTCCCACCACTGGCCAGGCCCTGCGGCAACGGCAGGCTCACACCGAAGCCGAACCAGTGAACCCTCGTCTTCCTTTCCGCGTGGGCTTCCACTGCCGCGTCTTCCCCGGCTCTGCGTCGTCCCCTTCCTAGGCCTCGCTGTCGTCCACCGCCCTGGTGCTCTCGCCGTGGTGTGGTCAACGTGGTCAAGGAACGACTTCCATCGGAAGAGTACTGTACGTGGAGAGGCTGACAGCTGGGTCCACGGCCGCAGCAAGGAAGTGCCTCCTTATTACGCGGAAAATAATGATTCCTCCACCTGACAGCAGGGACCCACCGAACGGGCCACCATATTTCATGAAAAAATGTTACCCCCTGACTGCTAGGACCCACCAGCAACATCTTCGCATGCAAGGAAGTGTGTCCATATCACGGGCAAAAAATGATTTGCCCCCTGACTGCTGGGACCCACCAGCTACATCTTCGCACGCAAGGAAGTGCCAGACAGTGGGGACCCACCTAGTCGAAGCATACGTAGCGTTGTCATTCTGGTGGCGAACGTGTACGTACATACTGGTCAATCGGTCTGTCTGCAGGCTGCAGCGGTGAACCGTGGCCGAGTAAGGAAGGGCACATGTCGTAGTAGAGGCGCACACGTTGCATGTACATGTACGTACAGCGGCCAGGGTGCAAGAAAGTAAATACGGCCACGTACGTACATACGGGCGGGGTCTCGAACGCCTACTCGTGCATACGTACGGCCAGGGCTCGTGTACATGGCTGGGCCGGAATGGAGAAGCTGCACCGTCGTCGTGTTCATGGGGAGGCAACGGAATGCGTCGTGTTCATCGGGAGGCAACGGAATACGTCGTGTTCATCGGGAGCCAACCGGCTTGGACGGAACAGCCGATGGAAACAAGGCCTGGCGTACCGCAGAATGGAGGAAACAACCTTGTGTTTGACCGGCCACGGTCAACACGGGATCCTATTCATCGGGAGGGGTCTGGCATACTGCAAAACGGAGGAAACGGACCTCCTATGGTCGAAACGGGGTCCTGTTGATCGGGAGGGGTGTGGCGTACCGCAAAACGGAGGAAACAGATTTGTGTTGGAGCGCTACGGTCGAAACAGGGGTCCTATTCATCGAGAGGGGTGTGGCATACCGCAAAACGGGACTCCATCGGATACTGTTCATCTCCACCGTCGACTGCCTCCACGGGCTACTGTTCATCCACCGTCGACTGCCTCCACGGGCTCCTGTTCATCCACCGTCGACCTCCTCCAGCCTCCACCTACAACTGTTCATCCACGGGCTCATGTTCATCCAGACTCCACCGCTCCTCCACTGGCTACTATTCAACCAGCCCTCTCCACGGGGTCCTGTTCAACTAGCCCTCCACCGGCTACTGTTCATCCAGCCCTCCACCGGCTACTGTTCAACCAGCCCTCCACCGGCTACTGTTCAACCAGCCCTCCACGGGGTCCTGTTCATCCAGCTCTCCACGGGGTCCTGTTTATCCACGTGCTCGATCGATCGGGATCCTGTTCATCTAGTGGCAACGGCCTCTACTAGCACGGGGTCCTGTTCATCCAACCCCCACTGGGAACTGTTCATCCAAACCCCCCAACAATGCTCAATGTTCATCCAGAGGCAGTATCGATCGGCTTCAGTTACCAGCAGTAGAGAAGGAATCACTCGGGTTCAGTGAATAGCAAGGGATCGATCGATCGCTCGGGTTCAGTAACGCGTAGCCTGCAGTGCAATCGCTCGGGTTCAGTTAGAGCCCAACGCCTCACTCGGGTTCAGTTAGAGCACAACGCCTCACACACACGCGCGTACGTACGAGAGAAACGTGCATCGCTCGGCCCCCGACCACTCACCGTAACCGGGAACTCCCCCGACATTTTCCTCACCCTTGCTTCTACCACGGTTTTCTCCGTCATGGACGGCCCAAAGAATGTCATGCAGCTACGTCTCCGGCCCGCCCAGGACGAAAAGCCCATTTTCTGTCATGATTTTTTGTCATAGAAGTAGGACCCCACCACAGCTATGATGATACCGGGTTTTGTCACAATTATCGTCATAGAAGTGTCATAAGCATGACAGAAAAAAAATTCGTTCGGCCCAAAATGTCACGGATGTGTCTTTTTTTTGTAGTGCCTTGATCTCCATCAAAGCGTCGTTGTCGTCTCACCAACTATTGCTTCTACAATTATCGCTAACGCATAGTGATAAAGTAAAGCAATTACATGGCGTTTGCATTACATACAATAAAGCGACAACCATAAGGCTCCTGCCAGTTGCCAATAACTTTTACAAAACATGATCATCTCAATAACGTATATCACATCATGTCTTGACCATATCACATCACAACATGCCCTGCAAAAACAAGTTAGATGTCCTCTACTTTGTTGTTGCAAGTTCTACGTGGCTGCTACAGGCTTCTAGTAAGAACCGTTCTTACCTACACATCAAAAACCACAATGGTGATTTATCAAGTTTGCTATTTTAACCTTCAACAAGGACCGGCCACAACCAAATTCGATTCAAGTAAAGTTGGAGAAATAGACACCCGCAAGCCACCTTTATGCAAAACTAGTTGCATTCTGTCGGTGGAACTGGTCTCATGAACGTGGTCATGTAAGGTTGGTCCGGGCCGCTTCATCCAACAATACCGCTGAATCAAAATAAGACATTGGTGCTAAGCAGTATGACGATCACCGCCCACAACTCTTTGTGTTCTGCTCGTGCATATCATCTACGCATAGACCTGGCTCGGATGCCACCGTTGGGAAATGTAGCATGCAATTTAAAAATTTTCCTACGCTCAAGCAAGATCTATCTACGAGATGCATAGCAATGAGAGGGGGAGAGTGTGTCTATGTACCCTCGTAGACCAAAAGCGGAAGCGTTTGACAACGCGGTTGATGTAGTCAAACTTCTTCTCGTTCCTACCGATCAAGCACCGAACGTACGGCACCTCCGAGTTCTGCACACGTTCAGCTCGTTGACGTCCCTCGAACTCTTGATCTAGCAAAGTGTCGAGGGATAGTTCTGTCAGCACGAGGGCATGGTGACGGTGATGGTGAAGTGATCCGCGCAGGGCTTCGCCTAAGCACTACAAAGATATGACCGGAGGCATAAACTGTGGAGGGGGGTGCTGCACACAGCTAACAATTGTTGATGTCTTGTTCTAGGCGCCCCTCCCCACATATATAAAGGAGGGAGGGGGAGGAGGCCGGCCCTATGCGCGCCCAAGTAGGAGGAATCCTACTTGGGCTCCTAATTGGATTCGCCCCCCTTTCCTTTTACCAGAGGGGGAAAGAGATACAGGGGGAGAAGGAAAGGGGGGCGCCACTCCCTCCCCTAGTCCAATTCGGCCTCCTTCCCTGTGGGAGGCACGCCACCCCTTTGTGGGCTGGTGGACTGAGGGAGTCCTGGATTAGGGGGTCCTCGGACAGCCGGACTATATCCTTTGGCCGGACTATTGGACTATGAAGATACAAGATTGAAGACTTCGTCCCGTGTCCGGATGGGACTTTCCTTGGCGTGGAAGGCAAGCTTAGCAATACGGATATGTAGATCTCCTCCCTTGTAACCGACTCTGTGTAACCCTAGCTCCCTCCGGTGTCTATATAAACCGGAGGGTTTAGTCTGTAGGACGACAACAATCATACCATAGGCTAGCTTCTAGGGTTTAGCCTCTACGATCTCGTGGTAGATCAACTCTTGTAATACTCATATCATCAAGATCAATCAAGCAGGAAGTAGGGTATTACCTCCATCGAGAGGGCCCGAACCTGGGTAAACATTGTGTCCCCCGCCTCCTGTTACCATCCGCCTTAGACGCACAATTCGGGACCGCCTACCCGAGATCCGCCGGTTTTGACACTGACATTGGTGCTTTCATTGAGAGTTCCACTGTGCCGTCACCATAAGGCTTGATGGCTCCTTCGATCATCGGCAACGATGCGATCCAGGGTGAGGTTTTCCTCATCGGGCAGATCTTCGTATTCGGCGGTTTCGTACTGCGGGCCAATTCGCTTGGCCATCTGGAGCAGATCGAAAGCTACGCCCCTGGCCATCAGGTCAGATTTGGAAACTTGAACTATACTGCCGACGTCCGCGGGGACTTGATCTTCGACGGATTCGAGCCCATGTCAGGTGCGCCGCACAATCACGACGAGCATGATTTAGCTCTGCTGTCGGACAGTGTTCGGAAGATCACACCTGCAACCACTCCGACCCTCAATCCGGAACAAATTGCGCCATCTGAGGACGGGTGGATGGACCCCGCCTCGGAGGCCGCACACTCGATGCCGATAGAGCCGAATACTAACTTCACCTCCTACGAGACCCGTATTGCCGAACCGTTGGATTCGTCCCCGGCCGCGGACTCCGAGCCGCCCGCGTCCGTGCCCATCAAATCCGATTGGGCACCGATCATGGAGTTTACCTCCGCGGATATCTTTCAGCACTCGCCTTTTGGCGACATACTAAACTCGTTGAAGTCTCTCTCCCTGTCAGGAGACCATTGGCCGAACTATGTCCGGCTAGAATGGGATGCGGACGACGAAGAAATTCGCGCCCCACCCACCACCCACTTAGTTGCCACTGTCGACGATTTAACCGACATGCTCGACTTCGGCTCCGAAGACATCGCCGGTATGGACGACGATGCAGGAGACGAACAAGAACCACCGCCCACAGGGCGCTGGACTGCCACCTCATCGTATGGCATATACATGGTGGACACCCCTAAAGAAGGGGATGGCGATAAGACAACGGAGGATAATCCCTCCAAGAAGCAACCCAAGCACCGACGTCAGCGGCGCCGCTCTAAGTCCCGCCATAGTAAAAGCAGCGATACCGGCACAAGAGACTATAACGCTCCGGATAGTGCCGAAGACGATGATAATCCCCTCCAGCCAAACCTCGAGCAGGAGGATGAACAAGCTAGCCCTCCGGAACGGGCAGCAAACGGAGAATCAGAGGATGACAATTACATGCCTCTCTCAGAAGACGAAGTGAGCCTCGGCGATGAAGAATTTGTCGTGCCTGAGGATCCCGTCGAGCAGGAGCGCTTCAAGCGCCGGCTTATAGCCACAGCAAACAGCCTGAAGAAAAAGCAACAACAGCTTCGAGCTGATCAAGATCTGCTAGCGGATAGATGGACCGAAGTCCTAGCAGCCGAGGAATACGAACTCGAGCGCCCAACCAAGAGTTACCCAAAGCGCAGGTTGCTACCTCGACTCGAAGAGGAAGCATTAAAACCAACATCACCAGCGTATGATGCGGCAGATCGGCCACCTCGTGGCCGAGACAGAGAGGCATATCAGCCCGAAGTTCAGCCCGCACCCCGCCGCCACTCAAACAAAAATACCAAGGCCCGGGGCGACAAGCAGGACCTGCGAGACGTATTGGAAAACAAGGCAAAACATGCAAGATCGATCTACGGATCACGGGGGCTCGCACCAACGCTGGACGATGACCGTCACGCCGGATATACTAAAAGCAAATCCGGCCAGGACGAATACAGTAGACAAGACTCATATGAACTGCGTCGTGACATAGCCCGGCACAGAGGTGCCGCACACCCCCTATGCTTCACTGATGAAGTAATGGATCACGAATTCCCAGAGGGTTTTAAACCCGTAAACATTGAATCATATGATGGTACAACAGATCCCGCGGTATGGATCAAGGATTTCCTCCTCCACATCCACATGGCTCGCGGTGATGATCTACATGCCATCAAGTACCTCCCACTAAAACTCAAAGGACCAGTTCGGCATTGGCTGAATAGCTTGCCAGCAGACTCCATTGGCAGCTGGGAGGATTTGGAAGATGCATTCCTTGACAACTTCCAGGGCACTGATGTGCGACCACCGGACGCTGACGACTTGAGCCATATAACTCAGCAGCCAGGGGAATCGGCCAGGCAATTTTGGACCCCGTTCCTAACTAAGAAAAACCAAATTGTCGACTGTCCGGATGCAGAGGCCTTAGCGGCATTTAAGCAAAACATCCGTGACGAGTGGCTCGCCCGGCACCTCGGCTAGGAGAAGCCGAAGTCTATGGCAGCCCTCACGACGCTCATGACCCGCTTTTGCGCAGGCGAAGACAGCTGGCTGGCTCGCAGCAACAACACATCAAGAAGTCATGGCACTTCAGATACAAAGGATACTAATGGCAGACCACGTCATAACAGACACAAGCGCCGCAACAACGGCGACAACGCCGAAGACACGGCAGTCAATGCCGGATTCAGCGGCTCTAAATCTGGTCAGTGGAAGAAGCCGTTCAAAAGGAGCAATCCGGGCCCGTCCAGTTTGGACCGCATACTCGATCGCTCGTGTCAAATTCACGGCACCCCCGATAGGCCAGCCAATCACACCAACAGGGAATGCTGGGTGTTCAAGCAGGCCGGCAAGTTGAATGCCAAAAACAAGGACAAGGGGCTGCATAGCGAAGATGAGGAAGAGCCTCGGCCGCCGAACACAGGAGGACAGAAGAGATTCCCTCCACAAGTGAAAACGGTGAACATGATATACGCAACCCACATTCCCAAGAGGGAACGGAAGCGTGCACTAAGGGATGTCTATGCGATGGAGCCAGTCGCCCCAAAGTTCAACCCATGGTCCTCTTGTCCGATCACCTTCGATCGCAGGGACCACCCCACTAGTATCCGTCATGGCGGATCTGCCGCATTGGTACTTGACCCCATCAACGACGGATTTCACCTCACCCGAGTCCTTATGGACGGCGGCAGCAGCCTGAACCTGCTCTATCAGGATATAGTGCATAAAATGGGTATAGACCCCTCGAGGATCAAACCCACTAAAACCACCTTTAAAGGTGTCATCCCAGGTGTAGAGGCCCATTGCACGGGCTCAATCACACTGGAAGTGGTCTTCGGATCTCCGGACAACTTCCGAAGCGAGGAGTTAATCTTCGATATCATCCCGTTCTGCAGTGGCTATCACGCACCGCTCGGACGAACCGCATTTGCCAGATTCAATGCGGTACCACATTATGCATACCTCAAGCTCAAAATGCCAGGACCTCGCGGGTTTATAACAGTCAATGGAAACACAGAACGCTCGCTTCGCACGGAGGAGCACACTGCGGCCCTCGCAGCAGAAGAACAAAACAGCCTTTCAAGGCAAACCGCCAATTCGGCGATAAAGACCCCAGACACCTTCAAGCGAGTCCGGAGTAACCTGCAGCAGGATCGTCTGGCACGTTCAGAGCTCGCCTAGCAATTCGGCCTCCGTCCTAGTCCCGGTCAAGCGACGAAACCTGTACCGCGCGTACATAATTACGCACTAAAAATACCATGGGCATAGGCGGAGGCACGGCCAGGACACGTCCCACAATGCGGTTCAACCGTCCTAGGGGCTGTATACCTTTATCATTTTCTCACTTTCAGGACCTTACTCTCTGGAAGCCCTTTCCGGTAGTCTCACTGCTGGACGCATTACGGGAAGGAAACACCAAGGAGGCAAGAAGCTAAGACGTACAAAGGAATCCCCAGGTGGTCTCTAATAACGATCGACATACCTGTTTTAAATACCCATACGCAGCTTGCCCTTGGATAGGACATGTCAAATAGTCCTATTTTTTGCTTTTTGCACTACTTGTATCAGTACCCTTCGATGTATCATTTAATAACAATGCATAGCGTTAGTCTATTATTGCATTACCCTTTCTTTTTTCCTCTCTTGCTTATTTACGAGAAATTGCACCCGTGCATTTTGGTACGACTAGTACGCCAGGGGCTTCAGTATACCCCATAATACGGCGTGAGAAGTCCGAACACTTTCGACAGTGCAGCACCCCGAACTTATAGCATTATATGCATCAGCTCCGAATCATGTCTTGGGTCAATAGTTGGGTTTGCCCGGCTCCCATGTTTTGGTACCTTACGTTCCGCAATATCGGCTAAGGTAGCGCTGGGAGAACTACTGCGATTGTGTCTCGGTTCTTCCGGACGAGCACCTCAGTAGAGAAAGCCGAAAACTGACTGTCATGATAAGGCGAGAGCTGGTCGCTGTTCAAGAGGTCTCAAGTCCTTAAAGACTTTTTCCGCTTCGGGCGAGGAGTCGGCCTTGCCCGACTTAGGCGTATATAGCGCCCCAAATTCGGCCTTCCAAATACTAGGGGCTTCGCCAAAATTTAAAATTGTAGACTTCTATGGCTAAGTGAGAGTGATAAAGCCTTATAGTCCGATTGCCTGGTTCGTTGTGCTGAACACCTCCCTCGAAGGACCCAAAATTGGGATAAAGAGTGCTCAGGTTTATCCCGCACACCCCAGTACTAGTTACATGGGGGCAGAAGCTGACAACTGGCCAACTCTCAGATTTTATAAACGGCCGCACAGAAGGTAATATTTTAAATTCACAAGCGTTGCATAGCACAAATGAACTCGTTTCATATTACAGGATCACATGAGTACATTCATTCGAATATTACATCCTTAGTACATTCCTCCGCCACAAGGCGAGAACCCTTCAGGACACTGTTATAATACATTTCGGGGTGGCGATGCTCCTTGCCTTCCGGCGGCCCCTCCTTCACCAGCTTCTCGGCGTCCAGCTTCGCCCAGTGCACCTTTGCCCGGGCAAAAGCCCTGAGCGCACCCTCGATGCAGACGGACCGCTTTATGACTTCAAGCCATGGGCAGGCATTCACAAGCCGCCTCACCAGGCTGAAGTAGCTATAGGGCAGGGGATCTCCAGGCCACATCCGGACTATAAGACCCTTCATGGCCTGTTCGGCTGCCTTGTGGAGCTCGACCAGTTGCTTCAGCTGGTCGCTCAACGGCATGGGGTGTTCGGTCCCAGTATACTGAGACCAGAACAACTTCTCCGTCGAGCTCCCCTCCTTGGCCCGGTAGAACTCCGCGGCATCTGACACACTGCGGGGCAGATCTGCGAACGCTCATGGAGAGCTCCGAACTCGGGTAAGTAAAAGGAAATTTTCTTTCACATGCTTGCTTTGCATAATGAATGCCTTACCCGCCGCTATCTTCTTAACCGCCTCAATTTCCTGGAGGGCCTTTTGGGCTTCGGCCTTGGTGTGTCGTGCGCTTTCGAGGGCCTTCGCAAGCTCGGACTCTCGCGTCTTAGAGTCAAGCTCTAAGGACTCGTGTTTTTTGACGAGAGCCTAGAGCTCTTGCTGCACCTCGCCCACCGAGGCCTCTTGTTTTTCTCGCTCAATGCGCTCCTTGGTCGCCTTGTCCTCGGCCTCGGACAGCCTTCTTCAGGGTCGCCACTTCGGTCGTGGCCCCTAGCAAAATTCATGACGATCCTATGATCTAAGCAACCACCCTTGTTTTTTTCTTATCAATATGCAGACGGGGTATAACTTACTTTTGTTCTCTTCAAGCTGCCTTTTGGCAAGGCCGAGCTCTTACTTGGACCGCTCAAGGTCCCCGACGACCTCCGCAGTACGTGCGGCAGCGGCTAGCAGTGAAGCCTGCATGTGCACATAGACATATTTCAATTAGACTCCTGCGGTTATTATTTGATCCTCTATTCGGCCTTTCTTCGCAAACGCCAAACAGAGCATCATGGGCTAGTATCTATGCGGTAACATTCTCTTATAATCTGGTTACTTACCTCAAAACCGGTTAGGAGGCTGGCACAGGCTTCAGTCAGTCCGCTCTTGGCGGACTGAACCTTCTTGACCACCGCACTCATGATAGTGCGGTGTTCTTCGTCGATGGAAGCGCCGCGAAGCGCTTCCAGCAAGTTGTCCAATGCCTCTGGATGGACAGAGGCCATCGGCACAGGCGGCTTGCCCCTCTTAGCGAGGGGTTGCCTGACAGAGTCTGGAACCACTGGAGGTTCCGGTGCAGTATTCGGCTGGGGGCCGAATTTGCTGCCTCCATCATCAGAGCCCATGGGAGTCTTGCTCCCCTTGTGCCCAACATCCGGAAGGTCGCCTTGAGGCGCCTCCAGGACTACCTCCCCTCGGCTCGGTGCCCTCTGAGACAACACTTCGACATTGTCCGTAGGGTGAGGGGAGGAGGCGGTCGGAAGTGAATCACTGTTCAAATCCAACGGGTCCAAAGAACCATCCAATGAAGATACGTCGATATGGGCTCGGGACGGACTGCATAATCATGTTCGGCGTGATGAGAAGCAGTTCAATAAAACATACCAAGAATTATTATGGTATCCGGATACTTACGACTTTGCCAGGGGCTTGTCCCTGGGCAACCACTCCTCTTCGCTGAGGGCGGCGGTGGTGGAGTTGTCCGGAAGGAGGGTTCTTCCCTTCTTGGACCCCTCGGCCGCCCCGGACGGGGCGGCCTTCCTTTTCTTGTCTCCCCCGGCTGGGGGGGAGAACTTTCCTCTTCCTCTTCCTCGTTTTCACGGGAGGAGTGCGCCTCGGTGCTTTTGGACGATGAGTCCGATATAACCTTGCGCCGGAGACCCTTCCTGGTCCCCGTGGCCTTCTTCTTGGCCTTCTTCTCCAGCACCTCATAAGGTGCTGGAACTAGCATCTCCGTTAGGAGAGCATCTGCTGGATCTTCGGGCAGGGGAGCTGGACAATTGATCCACTCCGCTGTCGCTACCCAGTCCTGTTAAACGGCGTGGAGGCTTAGATCCCGCGCGTAGTTATACTGAGGAAATGAACATCTTATAAGATATAAAAGACTTACCAATTCACAGGGCGCTTTGCGCTGAGTCCGCGGTCCTCGGTAAGGGGAGGTGGTACCTCGGCGCCCTTGAATAGCACCTTCCAGACGTCCTTGTGCGTCGTGTCGAAGAGCTCTCGCAGCGTCTGGTGCTCGGTCGGGTCGAACTCCCACAAGGTGAATGCCCGTCTTTGACACGGGAGGATCCGGCGGAAGAGCATGACTTGGACCACGTTGACGAGCTTGATTTTCTTGCTCATCATGTTTTTGATGCATGTCTGGAGTCCGGTCAGCTCTACCGGGGAACCCCAGGACAAGCCCTTCTCTTTCCAGGAGGTGAGCCGCATGGGGATTCTGGATCAAAATTTGGGGGCCGCCACCCAGTTGGTGTCGCGCGGCTCGGTGATGTAGAACCACCCCGATTGCCACCCCTTTATGGTCTCCACATAGGAGCCTTCAAGCCAGGTGACGTTGGGCATTTTGCCCACCATGGCGCCTCCGCACTCCGCTTGCTGGCCGACCACCACCTTCGGTTTAACATTGAAGGTCTTCAGCCACAGGCCGAAATGTGGTTGGATGCAGAGGAAGGCCTCGCACACGACGATAAACGCCGAGATGTTGAGGATGAAATTTGGGGCCAGATCGTGGAAGTCCAGCCTGTAGTAGAACATGAGCCCGCGGACAAACGGGTGGAGGGGAAATCCCAGTCCGCGGACAAAGTGGGTAAGGAAAACCACCCTCTCATGGGGTTCTGGAGTAGGGATGATCTGCCCCGCATCTGGCAGCCGGTGCGTGATATCCGCGGCCAGGTATCCGGCTCCCCGCAGCTTTGTGATGTTCTCCTCCGTAACGGAGGAGACCATCCACTTGCCTCCCGCTCCGGACATGCTTGGAGTGGTTTGAGGAGAAAAACACAAACTTGGGCGCTGGAGCTCGAGTGCGCAAGAATGGATGAGCTAGGAGGAAGAAGGCGTAGGTGAAAAGGGTGAATCCTTGTCCCTTTATAAGGGCGGAAGAGGCTATGCACCTCCCCACCTACCTGGTAAAATCGCTTATTCCCCAAGCGCCGTAATTGATGGCGTGGCTGGGTTACCCACACCCGTATTGATGAGAATCCCGTGATAAGGGGACACGATCTCTGCTTCGACAAGACGTGCCAAGGAAACCGCCTCCAATACGTGTTGTGGCTGGTTGTGAAAAACGGTTCGAATAATGGCCGGGTCGTGGTGTGATGTCATGCTGCAAAACGCGTCGGCGGATTAGATTTGTGGAAATATTATTCTCTCAACGGTGGTATGTGGAATTTGTTTTGCAGAGCCGGACACTATCCTTGTGTTCAAAATCTTCTATGGAGTATTCGGAGGAGGAACCCGCCTTGCAATGCCGAAGACAATCTGCGCGCCGGACTCATCGCCATTGAAGCCTGGTTCAGGGGCTACTGAGGGAGTCCTGGATTAGGGGGTCCTCGAACAGCCGGACTGTTGGACTATGAAGATACAAGATTGAAGACTTCGTCCCATGTCCGAATGGGACTTTCCTTGGCGTGGAAGGCAAGCTTGGCAATACGGATATGTAGATCTCCTCCCTTGTAACCGACTCTGTGTAACCCTAGCCCCCTCCGGTGTCTATATAAACCGAAGGGTTTAGTCCGTAGGACGACAACAATCATACCATAGGCTAGCTTCTAGGGTTTAGCCTCTACGATCTCGTGGTAGATCAACTCTTGTAATACTCATATCATCAAGATCAATCAAGCAGGAAGTAGGGTATTACCTCCATCAAGAGGGCCCGAACCTGGGTAAACATTGTGTCCCCCGCCTCCTGTTACCATCCGCCTTAGACGCACAGTTCGGGACCCCCTACCCGAGATCCGCCGGTTTTGACACCGACATGGACCTCCCTCCTATGGCCCATATGGCCCATATCTTCTCCCGGGGGGTTCCAGTAACCCCTCCGATACTCTGATATGTACCCGATACACTCAGGAACACATCCGGTGTCCGAATACTATCATCCAATATATCAATCTTTACCTCTCGACCATTTCGAGACTCCTTGTCATGTCCGTGATCTCATCCGGGACTCCGAACAACATTTGGTCACCAAATCTCATAAATCATATAATACAAATCGTCATCGAATGCTAAGCGTGCGGACCCTACGGGTTCGAGAACTATGTAGACATGACCGAGACACCTCTCTGGTCAATAACCAACAGCGGAACCTGGATGCTCATATTGGTTCCCACATATTCTATGAAGATCTGTATCAGTCGTACCGTAATGACAACATACGTTATTCCCTTTGTCATCAGTATATTACTTGCCCGAGATTCGGCCGTTGGTATCTTATACCTAGTTTAATCTCGTTACCGGCAAGTCTCTTTACTCGTTCCATAATGCATCATCCTGTAACTAAGTCATTAGTCACATTGCTTGCAAGGCCTATTATGATGTGCATTACCGAGAGGGCCCAGAGATACCTCTCCGATACTCGGAGTGACAAATCATAATCTCGATCTATGCCAACCCAACAAACACCTTCGGAGATACCCGTAGAACATCTTTACAATCACCCAGTTACGTTGTGAAATTTGATAGCACATAAGGTATTCCTCCGGTATTCGCGAGTTGCATAATCTCATAGTCAAAGGAATATTTATAAGTCATGAAGAAAGCAATAGCAATAAAACTTAACGATCATTATGCTAAGCTAACGGATGGGTCTTGTCCATCAAATCATTCTCCTAATGATGTGATCCCGTTCATCAAATGACAACACATGTCTATGGCTAGGAAACTTAACCATCTTTGATTAACGAGCTAGTCTAGTAGAGGCTTACTAGGGACACCGTGTTTTGTCTATGTATCTACACATGTATCAAGTTTCTGGCTAATACAACTCTAGCATGAATAATAAACATTTATCATGATATAAGGAAATATAAATAAAAACTTTATTATTGCCTCTAGGGCATATTTCCTTCATTAACATCTTATATTATGGGCCGGAGGGAGTTTACTGCATTTTTACAAATTATCGGTTGATTAACTGTTGTTGTGTCGTTGAAGTTGTTGTTGCTGCTCTTCTATGTATATCTAGACATCATCAAAACATTAAGGTAACACTCTTCCTTGTTGCTATGTAGCCTAGGATTGCATATTTAGACATTCGGTAAAGTGCATGTTGCTATGTAGCCTCAGATATATTACATATGGCCCTAGTTAATCTAACGATAGGGTTATAGATATATTCACTTAAAAGTTTGATTCACCGATTAGTCCCTTATCAGCCCCCGGCCTATATGGGACGAACTACCGATATCCTGAATAGTGAGTATATATAAGCCATGGGATGAAACAAACCTCGATGGAAAATAGGAGTCGTTCCCAAAATTGTCATGTGTAAGTACATCGCGAGGCATGTTAAGCACAACAGGCTAAACATCAACCAAATATATCCATGGCAAACAAAATAATCTCCAAACGATAGCTTCAGTGTGCAGGTTTAAGCATGCTAGTTAAGCAAAACAAGTGGAAAGGTGTGTTAGCTGCAACAGGCCTAACAATTAACAAGAAGGAATATAGTCATTCAAACTGGTATTGTGTCGGTCTAACTACACTGGTTATTGTTAAATAAAAATGGAAAGGTGTGTTAACTACAACATGCTTAACAACAACCAAATGTAGTCATTCATAATGGTATTGTTGAAATTGGTATTGATGAAATTGAACTGCACAATTCATACCTGCACTTATAGAACATCACGTTGTGAATAACTGGAATAAACAAGGCATACTACGAACAACCAAAGATTGCATTTGAAACTGGACATATGCTAACTACAAACAATCAAACAACCAAAAAACTTTAAAAGAGACATATGCTAGCTATAACAAGCTTAACAACAAGAAAATATAAGCATTCCTATTGGTATGTTTAAAACTGGTATTGATGAAAATGTATTGCACAGTAAATAGTTGCACATATAGAGCATCACATTGTGAGCAACTGAAATAAGCAAGGCATACTGCAAACAACGAAATATAGCGATTAAAACTGAACATATTCTCACCACACTACAAAAGGGACTCGACAAAACAAATCATGGGTTCCCCCTGTGAAGAGGCAAGGCAAAACAAATGATGGGTTTCCTCACTTGTCACAAATGGGCTCCTTCCCATGGGAAGAGCACGGACCCTGGGCGTGCTCCATGTTGTCTCAGATGGGCTCCTTCTCCTTGGAAGAGCACGACTATAGGTGCCCTCCCTGATGTCGCAGATGGGCTCTTTCCCCTTGGAAGAGCTGGAGAGGGTGCCCTCCTCGTGGTCGCCGTCGATGAGGTCTGACTTGGCAGCTGTGGATCCCAAGCTAGTGTCGCAGAACGTGTCCTTCAGAAATGACAAAAGGGGTTCGATGGTGATGTAGGATGGCAAATTCTTGACAGCGAACCATAGGAGATCAATGACGGGGCCATGGATGAGATCGGCGGTGGTTGAACCCGAGGGGTTGGGGTGGGCCACTTAACCAGTGACATAGCCTGCGTCAGGCCATCGCTCTCGACGACCTCGATGTCGTAGCCGGCGTCCGCAACATACCTGCATACTCTAGCCTGCTGATTGAGAGCCTGCGGCCAGTAATGGTCGTCAGCTTCCTCAGCGGCCACCTCGGCGACGTCGGGCGAAGAGGCCGTGATACACCTCTTTTGGGCCAGTCGCTCCTCAAGCTCCACGGGAAGCGTAGCCGGGCTTAGGCTGCGATGCTCTGGAGTGGGGAATGGGGATCTGTGGGAAATGGGGCATTTGGAAGGCGTCATCTAAGAAACTCAAGGCCGCTAGGGTATGGAGATCGGTGGGTAAGCTACACGGGCAAACCGACAGATGTTGAGAATTGAGGCCTTGCAGCGGCGACGAACTTGCTAGGGTTTCAAGCGAGGGAGGGGTTGTGGAGAGTGTGTGTGTGTGTGTGCGCACGCGTGCGCCCGAGGAGTTTTTGGTGTGTGTGTGTGGATGAGGGGGTTTGAGGAAATGATATGAAACAGAAAAAACCCTCGAGCCGGGCAGATATTTTTGAGGGATGCAGGCGGTAGCGGGAACAACAAACATCACACACGGTCGAAACATAATAACCGTGTGTTATCAAACAGAAAAACCTTGCACGCGGGTAGATATTTTTGAAAGGGGAAGCCTCGTGGAGCCCAATGTACTGTGCTAACGTGCGTGACAGGGGCATCGGCGTGGCACACGGTTAGTGTGAGTGAATCGTGTCTGTTGCATCATCCGACTTGTCTAATGTTCATAAATTTGGCGAAAATGACGCGGGAAACGGTCAAAACACGAACACACTTGCATGTGGACCAAATATATGTATGACAAGGGTGGTTTGATGTTCAAATACCAAATGCACAACTTCGATGTGGCACCTATCTCACAAAGAGCATGGTATTGCTTGCCCCCCCTTCATGTCAGCAGGAGGGGAATCATAAGTTATGAACGCATGCCCGCCCCCATGGAGGTTCACCTAGCAAAGTGCGAAGTAGGAGTCCCCCCATCACACACACACACAAACACACACACACACACACACACACACACACACACTGAGGGAGTCCTGGATTATGGGGTCCTCGGGCAGCTGACCTATGTTACGTGGGCCGGACTAATGGGCCGTGAAGATACAAGACATAAGGCCTTCCCCCGTGTTCGGATGGGACTCTCCTTTGCGTTGATGGAAAGCTTGGCATCTGGACGTGTTGTTTCCCTTCTCTGTAAACCGACTCTGTACAACCGTAGGCCCCTCCGGTGTATATATAAGCCGGAGGGTTTAGTCCGTAGAGGCTAACACAAATCATACAGGCTAGACATCTAGGGTTTAGCCATTACAATCTCGAGGTAGATCAACTCTTGTAACCCCTATACTCATCAAAGTCAATCAAGCAGGAAGTAGGGCATTACCTGCATTAAGAGGGCCCAAACCTGGGTAAACAGCATGTCCCCTGCCTCATGTTACTTTCGATCCTCAAACGCATAGTTCGAGACCCCCTACCCGAGATCGGCCGGTTTTGACACCGACATTGGTGCTTTCATTGAGAGTTCCATTGTGCCGTCGACAGAAGGTTCGATGGCTCGATCGATCATCAACAACGATGCTGTTTCAGGGGAGACTTTCCTCCCCGGTCAAATTTTCGTGTTCGGCGGCTTCTCACTGCGTGCCAACTCGATTGGCCACCTCAAACAAATCGACAGCTACGCCCCTGGGCACCAGATCAGTTTTGGAAATCTGAATTATGTCACTGATATCCGAGGAGACTTGATCTTCGAAGGGTTCGCGGCCCCGATCACCGCTCTAGCCTTAGATCCGGAGCATATTACCGGGTCCGAAGATGGGAGTTTAGAGCCCGCCGGACTCTCTGCAACTATGGAGCTCGCCACCAGAGATTCGGAGGGGACTACGTCGCCGGCAGGCCCGGAGTTAAACCAGGTTCCCCCTGTCATCGGAAAGCCGGACTCGCCTCCGGATACCAGCTTCGAACTCTCGTGGTCCACGTCACGTGAGCTTGGCCAGGAGACTCCTACCCTGCCTAGCTCCACGGGCTCTCACTTCCCCGTCCAAACCTCGCCCTTAAACGAGGCTTTGGACTTAATGTGATCCCTCGCCATTACAGAGGAATCACTTCCGAACTGCGCCCAGCCCGGACTAGGGGCTGAGAGCGGGGAATTTTATGTCCCACCCACCACCCACTTCATAGCCACTGTCGAGGACTTAACCGACATGCTGGACTACGCCTCTGAAGACATCGACAGTATGCACGACAATGCCGGAGACGAACAAGCCAAGCCGCCATTTACCGGACATTGGACGACCACCTCCACATATGATGTGTATATGGTGGACACACCCAAAGAAGATGAAGGCGACGGTAGGAAGGAACCGGCTGAGGACGAGCCTGTTGAGGCACCACCGAAGCGTCGATGTCAGCGGCTCCGTTCAAAATCGCGTCACGAAAAAGACAGTAATACCAGCATCGAAGACAATGACACTCCGGAGAATGCCGAAGACCCCGAAGCCCCCGTCGAACCAACATCCAAACATGATGATTTGGAGGAGGGGCAAGTTAACCCTGCCGATTCGGTCGGGAACGAGGACTCGGAGGATAGAAATTATCTACCACCCTCTAAGGATGATGTGAGCCTCGGCGACGAAGACTTCATCATGCCAGAGGAACCACTTGAGCAGGAGCGCTTTAAGCGCCAACTAATCGCCACGGCGAGAAGCTTAAAAAAGAAGCAACAACGGCTCCAAGCCGAACAGGATACACTCAAGGACAGATGGACCCAGGTTCTAGCTTCCGAAGAGTATGGTCTACAACGCCCATCAAAGAGTTATCCGAAGCGTCGGCTACTACCACAATTCGACGATGAGGCCCTTGAGCCAATACCGTCAAGACATGACCGCGCTGATGAACCAGAACGGCCACCGCGCGGACGGGATAGAGTGGCCGTCCAGGCCGAACACCAGCCCGCACCACCCCCTTGTAGAGGTAGAGAGACAGCGGCCCCAGAATATACCTACGACCTACGGCAGGACCTAGACAATAGA
Source organism: Aegilops tauschii subsp. strangulata (assembly GCF_002575655.3). Lineage (NCBI taxonomy): Eukaryota > Viridiplantae > Streptophyta > Magnoliopsida > Poales > Poaceae > Aegilops > Aegilops tauschii. Next base: position 514,574,611 of record NC_053041.3, read on the forward strand.
GCAGGCCAAGCTAGATCAATCTATGGATCAAGGGGGCGTGCCCCAACGCAAGAAGATGGCCATCAGGCCTGGCGCGACAGGCACAACCTCACCCAGGCCGAAAACCGCATACAGACCTTACCCGAACTATGTCATGACGTCGCACGACACAGAGGCGCCGCACACCCTCTATGCTTCACCGATGAGGTAATGGAGCACCAGTTCCTAGAATGGTTTAAACCCGTGAACATTGAATCATACGATGGAACGACAGACCCCGCAGTATGGATCGAAGATTTTCTTCTCCATATCCACATGGCTCGTGGTGATGATCTCCACGCCATCAAGTACCTCCCCCTGAAGCTCAAGGGACCAGCACGACACTGGTTAAACAGCCTCCCAGAAAATTCTATTGGTAGATGGGAAGATTTGCAAGATGCCTTCAGAGACAACTTCCAAGGCACATATGTTCGGCCTCCAGACGCCGATGACCTTAGCCATATAGTCCAGCAGCCCGGAGAATCAGCCCGGAAGCTCTGGACCAGGTTCTTAACTAAAAGGAACCAAATTGTCGATTGCCCGGACACCGAAGCCCTCGCGGCCTTCAAACACAGCGTCCAGGACGAGTGGCTCGCCAGACACCTCGGCCAAGAAAAACCGAAGTCCATGGCAGCTCTTACCACACTCATGACCCGCTTTTGCGCAGGAGAGGATAGCCGGCTAGCTCGTCAAAACAACAGCACCAGCGACACTGGCACCTCCGAGGCCAGAGATGGCAACGGTAGGCCACGAGGCAACAAACATAAGCACCGAAACAACAATAACGATACCGAAGACACGGCGGTCAACGCCGGATTCAGCGGCTCCAAATCTGGACAGCGGAAGAAGCCATTCAAACGAAACGGAGATGGTCCATCCAGCTTGGACAGAATACTCGATCGGCCTTGCCAGATTCATTGCACCCCTCACAAGCCTGCCAGTCATACCAACAGAAATTGTTGGGTCTTTAAACAAGCCGGTAAGCTCAACATCGAGCATAAGGGGAAAGAGCCGCCTAGCGAGGACGACGATGAAGAGCCTCGCCAACCGAACAGAGGGGGACAGAGGAGATTTCCCCCGAGGTAAAAACAGTGAATACGATATATGTTACACATATCCCCAAGAGGGAGCGTGATACGTCTCCAACGTATCTATAATTTTTGATTGCTCCATGCTATATTATCTTCTGTTTTGGACATTATTGGGCTTTATTATACACTTTTATATTATTTTTGGGACTAACCTATTAACCGGAGGCCCAGCCCAGAATTGCTATTTTTTGCCTATTTCAGAGTTTCGCAGAAAAAGAATATCAAACGGAGTCCAAACGGAATGAAACCTTCGGGAACATGATTTTCGGAACGAATGTGATCCAGAGGACTTGGACCCTACGTCAAGAAAGCTACCAGGAAGCCACGAGGTAGGGGGCGCGCCTACCACCTGGGCGCGCCCTCCACCCTCGTGGGCCCCATGTTGCTCCACCGACGTACTCCTTCCTCCTATATATACCTACGTACCCCCAAACTACCAGATACGGAGCCAAAAACCTAATTCCACCGCCGCAATCTTCTGTACCCATGAGATCCCATCTTGGGGCCTGTTTCGGAGCTCCGCCGAAGGGGGCATCGATCACGGAGGGCTTCTACATCAACACCATAGCCTCTCCGATGATGTGTGAGTAGTTTACCTTAGACCTTCGGGTCCATAGTTATTAGCTAGATGGCTTCCTCTCTCTTTTTGGATCTCAATACAATGTTCTCCCCCTCTCTCGTGGAGATCTATTCGATGTAATCTTCTTTTGCGGTGTGTTTGTTGAGACCGATGAATTGTGGGTTTATGATCAAGTTTATCTATGAACAATATTTGAATCTTCTGAATTCTTTTATGTATGATTGGTTATCTTTGAAAGTCTCTTCGAATTATCAGTTTGGTTTGGCCTACTAGATTGATCTTTCTTGCAACGGGAGAACTGCTTAGCTTTGGGTTCAATCTTGTGGTGTCCTTTCCCAGTGACAGTAGGGGCAGCAAGGCACGTATTGTATTGTTGCCATCGAGGATAACAAGATGGGGTTTATATCATATTGCATGAGTTTATCCCTCTACATCATGTCATCTTGCTTAAAGCATTACTCTGTTCTTATGAACTTAATACTCTAGATGCATGCTGGATAGCGGTCGATGTGTGGAGTAATAGTAGTAGATGCAGGCAGGAGTCGGTCTACTTGTCTCGGACGTGATGCCTATATACATGATCATACCTAGATATTCTCATAACTATGCTCAATTCTGTCAATTGCTCAACAGTAATTTGTTCACCCACCGTAAATACTTATGCTCTCGAGAGAAGCCACTAGTGAAACCTATGGCCCCCGGGTCTATTTTCCATTATATTAATCTTCCAACAACAAGCTATTTCCATTGCCGTTTTTATTTTACTTTCTTTACTTTGCATATTTATCACAAAAATACCAAAAATATTATGTTATCATATCTATCAGATCTCACTCTCGTAAGTGACCGTGTAGGGATTGACAACCCCTTATCGCGTTGGTTGCGAGGATTTATTTGTTTGTGTAGGTGCGAGGGAATCGTGCGTGGCCTCCTACTGGATTGATACCTTGGTTCTCAAAAACTGAGGGAAATACTTACGCTACTTTGCTGCATCACCCTTTCCTCTTCAAGGAAAAACCAACGCAGTGCTCAAGAGGTAGCAAGAAGGATTTCTGGCGCCGTTGCCGGGGACGTCAACGCAAAAGTCAACATACCAAGTACCCATCACAAACCCTTATCTCCCGCATTACATTATTTGCCCTTTGCCTCTCGTTTTCCTCTCCCCCACTTCACCCTTGCCGTTTTATTCGCCCTCTCTTTTCCGTTTGCCTCTTTTTCATTTGCTTGTCGTTATGGCTAGTCCCTTATCTACTCCGTTGTCCCCTGAGTTTGAAGTCTTTCACTTCAAACAAAGACAAGGAGAAAACTTAAAAGATGCCTGGTTTAGAATGATGGAGTCTTACCGTAATTGTACCTTTGAAGTGAACCTTAGAATTTTGCTTCGCAATTTTTATGTTGGATTAAATATGTCTCATAGACAACTCTTGGATTGCGTTGCCAAAGGCAATTTTATTGAAATTGATCCCCATATTGCGCATGAAGTTATAGAAGGTATAGTGGGAACACTACCTCAACAAAAGGGTCCTCATCATACCCAAGAAGAGACACAAGTTTTTGAAAAAAATTGCGAAGTAACTAAGATTTTACAGAAGTCTCTTGAACCTCTTAAGAACGTTAGCGGAAATATTCACCGCGTGAATATGTTGATTACTCTTTGCAATAAGCGGTTGGATTATTTAGATCTAAAAATTTCCGAATATGAAGGGAAACGTAAAGAAACTCCCGGATTCGAGCTTGATTCCGCTAAAAAAATTGAAAGCTAAAGATGGCAATACCTAGATCTATCCTTGCTATTATGCCTAGCTAGGGGCGTTAAACGATAGCGATTGTTGGGAGGCAACCCAATTTTATTTTTAGTTTTTTGCTTTTTGCTTCTGTTTAGGAATAAATATTTGTTCTAGCCTCTGGTTAGATGTGTTTTTATGTTTTGATTAGTGTTTGTGCCAAGTTAAACCTATAGGATCTTCTTGGATGATAGTTATTTGCTCTTGCAGAAAATTCCAGAAACTTTCTGTTCACGAAAATAATTGTTAAAAATCACCAGAACGTGATAAAATATTGATTCCAATTGCTGCTTATCATTAAACAAATTTTCTAGGTCTTCCTATTTTTTCTGATTTTTGGGGGTTCCAGAAGTTTGCGTTAGTTACAGATTACTACAGACTGTTCTGTTTTTGACAGATTCTGTTTTTCGTGTGTTGTTTGCTTATTTTGATGAATCTATGGCTAGTAAAATAGTTTATAAACTATAGAGAAATTGGAATACAGTAGGTTTAACACCAATATAAATAAAGAATGAGTTCATTACAGTACCTTGAAGTGGTCTTTTGTTTTCTTTCGCTAACGGAGCTCATGAGATTTTCTGCTGAGTTTTGTGTTGTGAAGTTTTCAAGTTTTGGGTGAAAGATTTGATGGATTATGGAACAAGGAGTGGCAAGAGCCTAAGCTTGGGGATGCCCATGGCACCCCCAAGATAATATAAGGACACCTAAAAGCCAAAGCTTGGGGATGCCCCGGAAGGCATCCCCTCTTTCGTCTACTTCCATCGGTAACTTTACTTGGAGCTATATTTTTATTCACCACATGATATGTGTTTTGCTTGGAGCATCTTGTATTATTTGAGTCTTTATTTTTTAGTTTACCACTTTCATCCTTGCTGTACACACCTTTTGAGAGAGACACACATGATTCGGAAATTATTAGAATACTCTATGTGCTTCCTTATATCTTTTGAGTTAAATAGTTTCTGCTCTAGTACTTCACTTATATCTTTTAGAGCACGGTGGTGGATTTGTTTTATAGAAACTACTGATCTCTCATGCTTCACTTAGATTATTTTGAGAGTCTTAAATAGCATGGTAATTTTTTTAAATAATCCTAATATGCTAGGTATTCAAGATTAGTAAAAACTTTCTTATGAGTGTGTTGAATACTAAGAGAAGTTTGATGCTTGATGATTGTTTTGAGACATGGAGGTAGTGATACTAAAGTTGTGCTAGTTGAGTAGTTGTGAATTTGAGAAATACTTGTGTTGAAGTTTGCAAGTCCCGTATCATGCACGTATGGTAAACGTTATGTAACAAATTTGAAACATGAGGTGCTCTTTGATTGTCCTCCTTATGAGTGGCGGTCGGGGACGAGCGATGGTCTTTTCCTACCAATCTATCCCCCTAGGAGCATGCGCGTAGTGCTTGGTTTTTGATGACTTGTAGATTTTTGCAATAAGTATATGAGTTCTGTATGACTAATGTTGAGTCCATGGATTATACGCACTCTCACCTTTCCATCATTGCTAGCCTCTTCGGTACCGTGCATTGCCCTTTCTCACATTGAGAGTTGGTGCAAACTTCGCCGATGCATCCAAACCCCGTGATATGATACGCTCTTTTACACATAAACCTCCTTATATCTTCCTCAAAACAGCCACCATACCTACCTATTATGGCATTTCCATAGCCATTCCGAGATATATTGCCATGCAACTTTCCACCATTCCGTTTATCATGACACGTTCATCATTGTCATATTGCTTTGCATGATCATGTAGTTGACATAGTATTTGTGGCAAAGCCACCGTTCATAATTCTTTCATACATGTCACTCTTGGTTCATTGCATATCCCGGTACACCGCCGGAGGCATTCATATAGAGTCATACTTTGTTCTAGTATCGAGTTGTAATCATTGAGTTGTAAATAAATAGAAGTGTGATGATCATCATTTTCTAGAGCATTGTCCCAAGTGAGGAATAAAAAAAGAGAAAGGCCATTAAAAAAAGAGAGAAAAAGAGAGAAGGGACAATGTTACTATCCTTTTACCACACTTGTGCTTCAAAGTAGCACCATGATCTTCATGATAGAAAGTCTCTTGTTTTGTCACTTTCATATACTAGTGGGAATTTTTCATTATAGAACTTGGCTTGTATATTCCAACAATGGGCCTCCTCAAGTGCCCTAGGTCTTCGTGAGCAAGCAAATTGGATGCACACCCACTTAGTTTCTTTTTTGAGCTTTCATATATTTATAGCTCTAGTGCATCCGTTGCATGGCAATCCCTACTCCTTGCATTAACATCAATCGATGGGCATCTCCATAGCTCATTGATTAGCCTCGTTGATGTGAGACTTTCTCCTTTTTTGTCTTCTCCACATAACCCCCATCATCATATTCTATTCCACCCATAGTGCTATATCCATGGCTCACGCTCATGTATTGCGTGGAGGTTGAAAAAGTTTGAGATTACTAAAGTATGAAACAATTGCTTAGCTTGTCATTGGGGTTGTGCATGATAAGAGCATTTTTGTGTGACGAAACTGGAGCATGACTAAACTATATGATTTTGTAGGGATGAACTTTCTTTGGCCATGTTATTTTGAGAGGACATAATTGCTTAGTTAGTATGCTTGAAGTATTATTATTTTTATGTCAATATTGAACTTTTATCTTGAATCTTGCGGATCAGAATATTCATACCACAATTAAGAAGAATTACATTGAAATTATGCCAAGTAGCATTCCACATCAAAAATTATGTTTTTATCATTTACCTACTCGAGGACGAGCAGGAATTAAGCTTGGGGATGCTTGATACGTCTCCAACGTATCTATAATTTTTGATTGTGCTATATTATCTTCTGTTTTGGGCATTATTGGGCTTTATTATACACTTTTATATTATTTTTGGGACTAACCTATTAACCGGAGGCCCAGCCCAGAATTGCTGTATTTTTGCCTATTTCAGAGTTTCGCAGAAAAAGAATATCAAACGGAGTCCAAACGGAATGAAACCTTCGGGAACGTGATTTTCGGAACGAACGTGATCCAGAGGACTTGGACCCTACGTCAAGAAAGCTACCAGGAAGCCACAAGGTAGGGGGCGCGCCTACCCCCTGAGCGCGCCCTCCACCCTCGTGGGCCCCACATTGCTCCACCGACGTACTCCTTCCTCCTATATATACCTACGTACCCCCAAACTACCAGATACGGAGCCAAAAACCTAATTCCACCGCCGCAACCTTCTGTACCCATGAGATCCCATCTTGGGGCATGTTCCGGAGCTCCGCCGGAGGGGGTATCGATCACGGAGGGCTTCTACATCAACACCATAGCCTCTCCGATGATGTGTGAGTAGTTTACCTCAGACCTTCGGGTCCATAGTTATTATCTAGATGGCTTCCTCTCTCTTTTTGGATCTCAATACAATGTTCTCCCCCTCTCTCGTGGAGATCTATTCGATGTAATCTTCTTTTGCGGTGTGTTTGTTGAGACCGATGAATTGTGGGTTTATGATCAAGTTTATCTATGAACAATATTTGAATCTTCTCTGAACAATATTTGAACCGTCGTGGCCAAACAAAACGGTCCCAAACTGGGACAAAAGCGCTTATCATCCAACTACGGGCACACAAGATTATGTCTGCTTACCGGGCCAGGGTACCGCACGCCCATAAACTTCCCTCGTTGGAGGCACCGGCGAGAGGCATGACAATAGACCCAGTTAGGACCTTCCCATAAAGGTAAGCGTGGTTGCACTAGTCAGCTCGATATGGTGGCACCATGACTCAGCCAACAGTTGTTCAAGTTCAATTTAATCCGGTTAAACTTGAATGCAAATATGTTGAGCCATGATAAAATAACATGATGCAATTACAATGCATGAGCATGATATCAACATAAGCACGGGGTGCAAGATAACTATCCACCATATCCACAATGAATCATATCCAATTGAGCATAGTATAATGACGAGCATGAATATCACAAGTACAACACTACTCATAGAAACCTAGCATGACCACTAGCATCAACAATAAATATCATGCAAGACATATCAACAATGCTACCATGCAATCATTTAACCAACTGGATGCAATGGAACATGCATAATGACGGCACTCGGAACAGACCATAGTCATGCACCGAAGGCCATCACCAACATCAAAATGTACTACTAGCAAGCATAAGCATATGAAAGGAATACTAGCAACTAGTACAAGATAACCAGGTGCAAGACAACATAACACGAGAGTGAACATGAACTCTAAGCAGCACCGGAACAACGATAACCATGTTTTAAACAAGCAAACATTTATTAAATATTCGAGTTGAAAACAATGGCTACTGCATGACTATCATGCAAGTGGGTATTGTGGCTTGCCTGGGGTGAAGAAGGCACTGGGAAGAAGTGCGGTGAAACCGCAAAAAGATTTGCCGGAAACAGTTCTCTCCCGGAGGGGCTGTTTATGTGCAAGGGCAAAATGGTCATTTTCAGAATGTTAACACATGGAGAAAGTGTGACCAACAGAACGGGCTGGACAAGACGAAGAAATGGGCTTCGGAATCACCTCATTTGGAGTTACGAGTAAAAAGTTGTGAGGTGAGGAAGTTCAGGGACTAATCTGCAAAAATATCATCACAAACAAGCCCCTAAGTGGATAAGGCAGAAGCAGATTTCGGAAAAGACGCTTTCCAGAGAGGAAAGCGCATTTGCGCCCGAAGAACAAACGTAATACGCTTACCCAAAGAGGAAGCGCACTTCACGCGATACGCTTTCTGCAGATGAAAACGCACACGCCCGAATACGTCTCCACTTGCCACGTCAGCGTCAGCGGGGTAAACCCCCCGGGTCACTGACTGGTGGGGCCGCGGGCTCCACGCGCTCGGTCAACTCCCTCCTCCCGCTCCTCCTCTTCTTCCCACCGACACTTTAGGCCGAGCTTCGCGGCAGCCATGGCGGCAGAGAGAGGTGGGGAGGGGCTCTGGAGCTCAAGGGAGATGCCGGGGAGGTTGCTGGAGGTGGTGTGAGGCTGGTGGTGAGGCCGAACAGCCTCGGGGTAGGCAATATATAGGCAGGGCGAGGAGCGGAGGCCGTGGACGCGTGGTCGTGGCTTGGGTGCCGCCGCTCGCGTCTGACCATGCTCTAGAGACGGCAGCGATCACAGGAGGGCGCGGGATCACAACGAGGGAGGTGCGGACGAGCTACAGAGGCGCACAGGGCAGGAGGGGCCGAGGGGCACAAAGGAGAAGCGGACGAACACCATTAAAGCCTTGTCGGCTACAGCTCGCTCGTGGGCGCGCGGCGACGAGCACCGACGGGGAAGCAGACAGAGGGGGAAATGGCTCCAAGAGGACGACGACGACGCGGGGAACACGGTAGACATGCATGTGCTCGCTGAGACGCCGAGCAGAGAAGGGGCCCGAGCAAGAAGACGTTCTGGGCGCGGCCAGTGTGTGCCAAAGCGGTGGTCACCGCGTGCACTGGTGCACACAGTGCCACACTGTCGCCCAAATGGTGTCTGGGGTTTAGTCCTTCCTCGGTAGGTTGCCACTGAGGTGGTAGCTCGGTTAAAGACGTTGTGGTTAAATGGTAAGTGAGCTCTGAAGTTTACTGCAGTAAACTTGATCATGAAACAGTGATCAACTGAGGTGAGATTAGAGGCAAATGAGTTGTTTGGTAGATTTAGGTTAGGAAGGACTATAGTCCTGGTAATTATTGAGGGGTTTGGCTCAAGGATAATTACAGTTACTTAACAACTGCATAAATTGGTCCAGAAACAAGATCAAGAAGAAGCACTCACATATAGTGATGGATTGAGCAGAAAATGAACATGGCTGGGTTATTTGGTGATATGAAGCTATTGTACAATTTTCATGCCATTTGGAAATACCAAAGTGGCACTTGCTTCACAAAGCTTCATTCTGGACAGAAACTTGGAAAAATTGCACAGGGCAATTGGATTAACTAATTGAGCTAAAACTTGGTGGAGGGAGTTGATATAGGTAGAAGCATGTCCTGGTAAAGTTTCAGCTCAATTGAAGCAATATAAAATATAGTTGCTTCACAAACTGAAAATCTGACCAGAATCTAAGATTTGGAGCTGGGCTCACATAGATAAGTTACATGAGCTCAAATTTGGTGGAGAGTCATTATTTTATCATATGAAGGACCTTGCAAAATTGCAACTCATTTGGATATGCCTAGCTTGTACTTCCTTCACAAAGCTTCTTTCTAGATAGAAACTTTGGAAAATCATAATTAAATAATTACTAGGAAAATGAGGTTGCATTTTGGCATGTGGCAATGATATGGACAGGAAAAGGTGTCCAAGGAGTTTGAGGTTAATTTGGAAAAGGAAAATAGCACTTGCTTCACAATGTGCCATTTAGGGAAAAATAGGAAATGAATTATTTGAGCATGATGATAAACATGACAAATGAAATATTTTGCCATATTTGAGAAAGATATGACCCAAACAATTTATGAGAATTATTTGGGAATTTTAGGAGTGATGGAAATAAAGGTTGCTTCACAACCTAGGGCAATTTGAGTTATTCCTTTAATAGAAAAGGAATATTCCCAATAAAAAGAATATTGGGATTTGGGGTAGGATGAAAATGACAGGGTCTAGGGAAGGATTTGGGAATGACAAGCCACTATGGAAAAAAAGAAGAGGGCATCTTCTTCAGTTTCCAGACCACAAAGCCACGCAAAAAGAAAACTCAAGCAAAAAACCTCAGAAAAACAAAAGAAAAAGAAAGGGCCAAAACTCAGGCTATCACAAACCTTACCCCCTTAAAGAAATCTTGTCCTCGAGATTTGGTTGCTTAGGGAACAAGTATGAAGATACTAACTTAAGGAAACCTTTTCCAACTCGGGTATCCTTTTTCTTATTTTTGTTCCCACTAAATTTTTATATGACTGGCCATGGGGTGGTTTGCTTTAATATATCCATATTCTGACAGATCTTACCTTGCTTGTTCAGGCTTATACAGGCTCCAATTACTTTTTAGATCTGCTGACTTAGCTGACTGTGATTGATTCTCACGACTGAAATATATGTCGGTCTCACAAATCCAAGGGTGATTTCCGTTGGGTGTGTCATCCGACACTGACAATCTTTCATGAAGAGGTGATCAGATTTTTCTAGTGGACACCCAAGCTCTAACTCCTTGCATTGGGTTTCTCCACTAAATGCAGGTCCTTCGGGTTCCAAACAGTGAGTTGGGTCATAACCGCTTTCCTGACAAATTCTGGCTTATCGCGGAAGTTTCTGAATCATCTTAACTGGTTCCACTGTCTTGAGTATCGGATCCGTACCAAATATTTGATTGTCGCCTGTCGTGGCTAGCATAAGAGTTTGACCTGTATGATAATATCAGCAGACTTGACTGACGGTGGTTCTGCACCACGCGGGTCTTGCAACAATTTTCATACCTACATCACTGGTCTTGCTCCTTCATTATTGTTTTCTTGGTCTGGATCCTTGGCTGAAAGAGCTGGGTCATATTGCTTCTTCGTATCACCATAGGTACTGTCGGTGCAATTTTTCGGCAATCGTAGCGTATCCTCATTTTTCTGACAGGGTACCCCATTAAATGGCAGGTTCGACACCCCTCAAGTTCTAACCGCAGGAAAATGATCATCCGAACCTTTGCAAGAAATCGGCAAATAAATCAGTAGCCACCAGAACCGTCTTTACAACTCAAATCTGGGACATTACTGAAATAACTTAACCACGGCTCAGGACGGCCGAAAAGCAGCTCAGAACATGAGACCGGGTTGATAAGAAGAAGGTGGCAGCTCCCTAAAATAGCTAAAAAGCAGCTATAGGGCTACTGTCACAAAAAGAAACTCAACAGCTGTACGAGACGGCCGAAAAGCAGCTCAGAGCTCGTGACAGTCATTGAAGAGAGAAATAAAAATCGGCATCCACCCTGGATAGCTAAAAACAGCTTAGATCATAGGCATGGTGCTGTCATTGGAGAAAAAGGGGAGAAGGGCTCATCAGGATCATTTTCCAGGTTCACAGGTACTTGTATTGAGCTGATTAATGTCGTCAATCCTCATAATCCTTTGTCACACTGTGGTGTATACTGGCTTTCTTCTCTTAACCATCCTCACGTGGTTGTCAGATCCTCATCCGAGTGACTTGTAAGATCTTGGTGGTATGCTCACCGCATATATATGAGAATCTGATTCCCGAGACAGACGTGTATTCTGACTAATTCTTGCTTCTGACCAAAATGTTGCGGATCTGATTCTTGGGATTCACTGCCATATGCTGTCAATTCACAGCGTACTACCTTGTACCAATGTCTTACTGAGGAAGATTGGCTGGCTTGTGCTCGAAACTTTCATCGGACAGCTTGCTGAAGAAGACTGGGTATCGTGCTTCAGAAGCTTACCCCCTTAAAGACTTTGCTGGGGAAAGACTCAGTGCCTTATGCTGGAAGCTTTTGCGGTTGCTTACTGAAGAAGGCAGAGTACCTTGTACGGGAAATCATCCATGTATCGTACTGAGGAAGATAGATGAATCTTGCCTTGGAAGCTTCTCGGGTATCTTGCGATGGAAGATCTGGTTGCTTACACCAGAAGCTTCTTATTGTGATATGCGGACCGATTTCCACATATATAACCATCTTAATATTTTTGTTATTGATTTCTTGTATGAAACGGGGTTTTGCAGGACTATCCTCCTTTCTGAGTACATGCCATATTTTTTCTTGCTTCCAGGTACATCGGGTTCCAAAATCATCCTCAACAAAAAATTAAACTTGTATCTGAGCCATACCTTTGATAATATTCTGTCAACCTTGCACACAATTTATCTTCTTGCTAATTTGATCATATCTGCTATGAGGAGTGCATGCTGAGGGAGACTTGACACTCAGTAACATGATCAGATATCCCCCAATCTGAATGCAGTCGGCTGAGAATTCCATACTGTTGTGAGGAGTGCACGTTAATGCAAACTTTATACTGACATTCCATCCAGGATTTCTTTTGTATTCAGACGAGCTATTTCCAATTTCACTGCAGTCTGCTGACAATTCCATTCTATTTAGCTGAGTTTCCAAATATATGCATTTCTTGCTGAATCTTCGGGTCCGGTGTCAGCTGACGAGCAACTTTAATAGGGGGGAAATTTGTAACACCGGAGGCCCAAAGAAAGAAACAAAAGAAACGACTAAAACAAAAGCACACAAGCATACTACTAATATAATTAATCAAAGCAATCATCACATATTACTGCTACTCACACCATAATATGCATGCACACCTAAGCACACAAATCGCGCGGAAACTCTGGTATTACAGTCTAATATGCTATGGCGGTGTGCACGAAAATTATATCCATGTGTGGAAGGAGTTGGCGTAACCGAAGCTACACTAAGCACTGGCTGAACAGTGGCTGGATCTGGATGGATACACAGGTGAGGACGGACTTGACGATCAAGTAGCGAGACACAAAAGTCACGACCACATCATCATCAAGCGTACGAAAGGGATTCATACACGTCCAAAGAATAGAATGAGTGGGTAGGGTAGCGGTGGAAAAACAAGGCTCGCTAGCATTGCCCTTTTCTGATAACCAACATCAGTATGGGTTGCCAGAGGGACGAGATGGATGGCATGATTCGAGATAGAAACAAGTCTATCACCGAAATAATATGGGTGGGTGGGGGAAAATATACGCGACACCTGAGCATAACTCCTGCAAATGGTGACTGGAACTCTGGGTACCAGGGCATCACTCTGTTGGGACATAGATGACGCCGAACACCAAAGAGCAGACATGCTAAGAAGGAGGGTGCAGGCGGTGGACCGAAAACGATGCCACCTACACTCACAAGATTAACCGTTAGTGACAAAATAATAATCTATATGCATGCTATGCGACAAACAAATGCAACCATCAAGTGCAACAAACCAACTGGGGTCTATACTACCGCTTTCTAACGTTCGCACGGGCTAGGGCATCCTACAGCCAGACCTGCTCTGATACCAAGCGCTGGGGCACCCCGGCTCAGAGAAAACCGGAATGCCCCGTATTCCAGCCCAGAGATCGAGGTGAAGTCTTCTGGAATATGGCACTTCTTAGTATAGAACAAACCAGCTCTCTATTACAACACGAATATGAATACAAGGGTTCCGATATTACAATGAATAACATCGGCACGGCGACACTACGCCTGCCACGCTTGCTCTATACAAGCAGCAGAACAAATCGAAGCAGCGGAACAACTACTGTCAGTGGAACAATGAACGACGATGATGGACTCCAATCCGCAGGGACTCTGGCTGGAACGTTTATCCTAGCTCGCGAACATAGGAACAACACCAAACAAGCAAGCAATCCAGGCACGACCTGCAAGCTAGCATGACACGCCAGGTCAGTACATTGAATGTACTTGCAAGCTCACAATAAACAGAAGCATTCAACACAAACAACAGCATGGCAATTACAGGTTAAGCAGGAATTATCATGAGATCATCAGGATAACATGGCATGAACAACATGAACATAATACTGCTAGAACAATATGAGCATGGCATGTACATATAAATCTGACGATACTAGCATGCAACATGATGACACTGTATGCACCATTTATTTTGCTCGGGTTACCTCGTAACCATCATATGCATCACCTACCAACCTCGGACATCACACGATCATCTCAGGATCAAATCAAGCTTGGTATAAACAATACCGTGGTAATCATTAAATGACCACAAGGAGCTTGATATATACCCACGATTCTCGCACAACATCACGAATATCCAACAACTCGGTATCCTCGATACCACGGTGATCATTCACGGATCACAAACAGAACCACTCTGGGCTCAACGGGTTACCTCGTAACCAAACGGTGATCTTTCCGGCGATCACAACCATGACCAACACTTGGTCTCAAACGGTGATCTTTCCGGCGATCACAACCAACTTATCTCCTCAACGAACCGGGGTTGTTATTAAACACATTATTATTATTACTGTTGACCCATAGTGTGACCGAAACAAACTAGACCCTTATCCGCGGGCACGACTATCGATAGATTTAATATACACTCTGCAGAGGTTAGTACACTGTACCCATACCACAGAACCCATGGCCTCGCACCCCCATTCAGGTGGACCAATGGCGTTCCGACAAAACTATCCTACTGCCATGACACTCTCCCGGTCACTCCGACAAACTCCCCTCTGGGATAAGTCCTGGGTGGCCCCGTGCCTACCAAAGGCACCAACGGCCACCGTCGTGGCCAAACAAAATGGTCCCAAACGGGGACAAAAGCGCTTATCATCCAACTACGGGCACACAAGGTTATGTCTGCTTACCGGGCCAGGGTACCGCACGCCCATAAGCTTCCCTCGTTGGAGGCACTGGCGAGAGGCACGAAATAGACCCAGTTAGGACCTTCCCATAAAGGTAAGCGTGGTTGCACTAGTCAGCTCAATATGGTGGCACCATGACTCAGCCAACAGTTGTTCAAGTTCAATTTAATCCGGTTAAACTTGAATGCAAATATGCTGAGCCATGATAAAATAACATGATGCAATTACAATGCATGAGCATGATATCAACATAAGCACGGGGTGCAACATAACTATCCACCATATCCAACTGAGCATAGTATAATGACGAGCATGAATATCACAAGTACAACACTACTCATAGAAACCTAGCATGACCACTAGCATCAACAATAAATATCATGCAAGACATATCAACAATGCTACCATGCAATCATTTAACCAACTGGATGCAATGGAACATGCATAACGACGGCACTCGGAACAGACGATAGTCATGCACCGAAGGCCATCACCAACATCAACATGTACTACTAGCAAGCATAAGCATATGAAAGGAATACTAGCAACTAGTACAAGATAACCAGGTGCAAGATAACATAACACGAGAGTGAACATGAAACTCTAAGCAGCAGCGGAACAACGATAACCATGTTTTAAACAAGCAAACATTTATTAAATATTCGAGTTTAAAACCATGGCTACTGCATGACTATCATGCAAGTGGGTATTGTGGCTTGCCTCGGGTGAAGAAGGCACCGGGAAGAAGTGCGGTGAAGCCGCAAAAAGATTTGCCGAAAACAATTCTCTCCCGGAAGGGCTGTTTATGTGCAAGGGAAAAATGGTCATTTTCAGAATGTTAACACATGGAGAAAGTGTGACCAACAGAACGGGCTGGACGATACGAAGAAATGGGCTTTGGAATCACCTCATTTGGAGTTACGAGTAAAAAGTTGTGAGGTGAGGAAGTTCAGGGACTAATCTGCAAAAATATCATCACAAACAAGCCCTTGAGTGGATAAGGCAGAAGCAGATTTCGGAAAATACGCTTTCTAGAGAGGAAAGCGGATTTGCGCCCGAAGAACAAACGTAATACGCTTACCCAAAGAGGAGCGCACTTCACACGATACGCTTTCTGCAGATGAAAACGCACACGCCCGAATACGTCTCCACTTGCCACGTCAGCGTCAGCGGGGTCAATCCCCCGGGTCACTGACTGGTGGGGCCACGGGGTCCACGCGCTCGGTCAAATCCCTCCTCCCACTCCTCCTCTTCTTCCCCCCGACGCGGGCGCAGAACAGAGGGAGGGGGAGGGCTCAGAGGGCTCGGATTTAAGCCGAGCTTCACGGCGGCCATGACGGCAGAGAGAAGTGGGGAGGGGCTCTGGAGCTCGAGGGAGATGCCGGGGAGGTTGCTGGAGGTGGTGTGAGGCTGGTGGTGAGGCCGAACAGCCTCGGGGTAGGCTATATATAGGCGGGGCGAGGAGGGCAGGCCGTGGACGCGTGGTCGTGGCTTGGGTGCCGCCGCTCACGTCCGGCCATGCTCTGGAGACGGCAGCAATCATGGGAGGGCGCGGGATCACGACGAGGGAGGTGCGGACGAGCTACAGAGGCGCACAGGGCAAGAGGGGCCGAGGGGCACAGAGGAGAAGCGGCCGAACGCCATTACAGCCTTGTCGGGTACAGCTCGCTCGTGGGCGCGCGGCGACGAGCACCGACGGAGAAGCTGACGGAGGGGGAAATGGCTCCAGGAGGACGGCGACGACGCGGGGAACACGGTAGACAGGCCCGTGCTCGCTGAGAAGCCAAGCAGAGAAGGGGCCCGAGCAAGAAGACGTTCTGGGCGCGGCCAGTGTGTGCCAAAGCGGTGGTCACCGCGCGCACTGGTGCACACAGTGCCACACTGTCGCCCAAATGGTGTCTGGGGTTTAGTCCTTCCTGGGTAGGTTGCCACTGAGGTGGTAGCTCGATTAAAGACGATGTGGTTAAATGGTAAGTGAGCTCTGAAGTTTACTGCAGTAAACTTGATCATGAAACAGTGATCAACTAAGGTGAGATTAGAGGCAAACAAGTTGTCTAGTAGATTTAGGTTAGGAAGGACTATAGTCCTGGTAATTATGGAGGGGTTTGGCTCAAGGATTATTACAGTTGCTTAACAACTGCATAAATTGGTCCAAAAACAAGATCAGGAAGAAGCACTCACATAGAATGATGGATTGAGCTGAAAATGAACATGGCAGGGTTATTTGGTGATATGAAGCTGCTGTAAAAGTTTCATGCCATTTGGAAATACCAAAGTGGCACTTGCTTCACAAAGCTTCACTCTGGACAGAAACTTAGAAAAATTACACAGGGCAATTGGATTAACTAATTGAGCTCAAACTTGGTGGAGGGAGTTGATATAGGTAGAAGCATGTCCTGGTAAAGTTTCAGCTCAATTGAAGCAATATAAAATATAGTTGCTTCACAAACTGAAAATCTGACCAGAATCTAAGATTTGGAGCTGGGCTCACATAGATAAGTTACATGAGCTCAAATTTGGTGGAGAGTCATTATTTTATCATATGAAGGACCTTGCAAAATTGCATATCATTTGGATATGTCTAGCTTGTACTTCCTTCACAAAGCTTCTTTCTGGATAGAAACTTTGGAAAATCATAATTAAATAATTATTAGGAAAATGAGGTTGCATTTTGGCATGTGGCAATGATATGGACAGGAAAAGGTGTCCAAGGAGTTTGAGGTCAATTTGGAAAAGGAAAATAGCACTTGCTTCACAATGTGCCATTTAGGGGAAAATAGGAAATGAATTATTTGAGCATGATGATAAACATGACAAATGAAATATTTTGCCATATTTGAGAAAGATATGACCCAAACAATTTATGAGAATTATTTGGGAATTTTAGGAGTGATGGAAATAAAGGTTGCTTCACAACCTAGGGCAATTTGAGTTATTCCTTTAATAGAAAAGGAATATTCCCAATAAAAATAATATTGGGATTTGGGGTAGGATGAAAATGACAGGGTCTAGGGAAGGATTTGGGAATGACAAGCCACTCTGGAAACAAAGAACAGGGCATCTTCTTCAGTTTCCAGACCACAAAGCCACGGAAAAAGAAAACTCAAGCAAAACCTCAGAAAAACAAAAGAAAAAGAAAGGGCCAAAAATCAGGCTGTCACAAACCTTACCCCCTTAAAGAAATCTCATCCTCGAGATTTGGTTGCTCAAGGAACAAGTATGAAGATACTGACTTAAGGAAACCGTTTCCAACTCGGGTATCCTTTTTTCTTATTTTTGTTCCCACTAAATTTTTATATGACTGGCCCTGGGGTGGTTTGCTTTAATATATCCATATTCTGACAGATCTTACCTTGCTTGTTCAGGCTTATACAAGCTCCAATTTCTTTTTAGATCTGCTGACTTAGCTGACTGTGATTGATTCTCACGACTGAAATATATGTTGGTCTCACAAATCCAAGAGTGATTTCCGCTGGGTGTGTCATCCGGCACTGGCAATCTTTCATGAAGTGGTGATCAGATTTTTCTAGTGGACACCCAAGCTCTAACTCCTTGCATTGGGTTTCTCCACTAAATGCAGGTCCTTCGGGTTCCAAACAGTGAGTTGGGTCATAACCGCTTTCCTGACAAATTCTGGCTTATCGCGGAAGTTTCTGAATCATCTTAACTGGTTCCACTGTCTTGAGTATCGGATCCGTACCAAATATTTGATTGTCGCCTGTCGTGGCTAGCATAAGAGTTTGACCTGTATGATAATATCAGCAGACTTGACTGACGGTGGTTCTGCACCACGCGGGTCTTGCAACAATTTTCATACCTGCATCACTGGTCTTGCTCCTTCATTATTGTTTTCTTGGTATGGATCCTTGGCTGAAAGAGCTGGGTCATATTGCTTCTTCGTATCACCATAGGTACTGTTGGTGCAATTTTTCGGCAATCGAAGCTTATCCTCATTTTTCTGACAGGGTACCCCATTAAATGGCAGGTTCAACACCCCTCAAGTTCTGACCGCAGGAAAATGTCATCCGAACCTTTGCAAGAAATCGACAAATAAATCAGTAGCCACCAGAACGGTCTTTACAACTCAGATCTGGGACATTACTGAAATAACTTAACCACGGCTCAGGACGGCCGAAAAGTAGCTCAGAACATGAGACCGGGTTGATAAGAAGAAGGTGGCAGCTCCCTAAAATAGCCAAAAAGCAGCAATAGGGCTACTGTCACAAAAAGAAACTCAACAGCTGTACGAGACGGCCAAAAAGTAGCTCAGAACTCATGACAGTCGTTGAAGAGAGAAAAAAAATCGGCATCCACCCCGGATAGCTAAAAACAGCTTAGATCACAGGCGTGGTGCCGTCATTGGAGAAAAAGGGGACAAGGGCTCATCAGGATCATTTTGTAGGTTCACAGGTACTTGTATTGAGCTCATTGATGTCGTCAATCCTCATAATCCTTTGTCACACTGCGGTGTATACTGGCTTTCTTCTCTTAACCATCCTCACGTGGTTGTTAGATCCTCATCTGAGTGACTTGTAAGATCTTGGTGGTAGAAAATGACAGGGTCTAGGGAAGGATTTTGGAATGACAAGCCACTCTGGAAACAAAGAAGAGGGCATCTTCTTCAGTTTCCAGACCACAAAGCCACAGAAAAAGAAAACTCAAGCAAAAACCTCAGATAAACAAAAGAAAAAGAAAGGGCCAAAAATCAGGCTGTCACATCTATAGCACGACTACACCCTATATGACCTTGACCTTTTTTCTCTCTTTGATTATTTTTCCTCTCTTCTTCAATACTACAGGTGCATTAAAACCTAGCTATTCCACGGATGACCATGGACTCTCTCCGTGACCGGTTTCGTAAGGATAATCGTGGACCGTTCCTTTCAACGAACCCCCCTGAAAGGCGAAAGCGACACAAACGTGCGGCAGGATCTTCAAAGACCACCTTTTTTTAAGGACCTGTATGAAGCTTTTCCCTTATTCACAAACTCTTGGCATGTAAAATAGCCTCGACCTGTACGCCATCCTCTGTAAGAGCACGTTTTAACGTATCAAATCAGACCATAATGGAAACGGTTTTTTCCTACCTTACTCGGTATTGACCTACTCCGTAATCTGCATTCCGTCTTCACGACTAATGGACATGCACACATTGGCATCAATGGCCATGGGCTTTATTTGGCCACAAACATTCAAAAACAAAAAGTCCAAACACTTTCATAGTACACTTCGGCGTCCCGAATATAGCATTATATGCATTGGCTCCGAATCATGTCTTCGGTCAATAGTTGGGTTGCCCGGCTCCTGTGCTTACCACCTTACGTTCCGCTTGTTTGGTGATACGTCCATTTTGCATCATGCTTTTATATCGATATTTATTGCATTATGGGCTGTTATTACACATTATGTCAAAATACATATGCCTATTCTCTCTTATTTTACAAGGTTTACATAAAGAGGGAGAATGCCGGCAGCTGGAACTCTGGGCTGGAAAAGGAGCAAATATTAGAGACCTATTCTGCACAACTCCAAAAGTCCTGAAACTCCACAGAAGTTATTTTTGGAAACAATAAAAAATACCGAGTGAAGAAAATACCAGAGGGGGCCCACACCCTGGCCACGAGGGTGGGGGCGTGCCCTACCCCCCTGGGCGCGCCCCCTGCCTCATGGGCACCCTGGTGGTCCTCCGGTGCCCATTTTCTGCTATATGAAGTCTTTCGTCCGAGAAAAAATCATAAGCAAGCTTTCGGGACGAGACTCCGCCGCCACGAGGCGGAACATTGGCGGAACCAATCTAGGGCTCTGGCGGAGCTGTTCTGCCGGGGACACTTCCCTCCAGGAGGGGGAAATCATCGCCATCGTCATCACCAATGCTCCTCTCATCGGGAGGGGGCCAATCTCCATCAACATCTTCACCAGCACCATCTCCTTTAAAACCCTAGTTCATCTCTTGTATCCAATCTTTGTCCCAAAGCCTCAGATTGGTACCTATGGGTTGCTAGTAGTGTTGATTACTCCTTGTAGTTGATGCTAGTTGGTTTATTTGGTGGAAGATCATATGTTCAGATCCATTATGCATATTAATACCCCTCTGATTATGAACATGAATATGCTTTGTGAGTAGTTACGTTTGTTCCTGAGGACATGGGAGAAGTCTTGCTACTATTAGTCATGTGAATTTGGTATTCGTTCGATATTTTGATGAGATGTATGTTGTCTCTCCTCTAGTGGTGTCATGTGAACGTCAACTACATGACACTTCACCATTGTTTGGGCCTATAGGAAGGCATTGGGAAGTAATAAGTAGATGAGGGGTTGCTAGAGTGACAGAAGCTTAAACCCTAGTTTATGCGTTGCTTCGTAAGGGGCTGATTTGGATCCATATGTTTCATGCTATGGTTAGGTTTACCTTAATGCTTCTTTTGTAGTTGTGGATGCTTGCAATAGGAGTTAATCATAAGTGGGATGTTTGTCCAAGTAAGGACAGCACCCAAGCACCGGTCCACCCACATATCAAATTATCAAAGTACCGAACGTGAATCATATGAACATGATGAAAACTAGCTTGACGATAATTCCCATGTGTCCTCGGGAGCGCTTTTCTCTATATAAGAGTTTGCCCAGGCTTGTCGTTTGCTACAAAAAGGATTGGGCCATCTTGCTACACTTTATTTACGCTTGTTACTTGTTACCCGTTACAAATTACCTTGTCACAAAACTATCTGTTACCTATAATATCAGTGCTTGCAGAGAATACCTTGCTGACAACCGCTTATCATTTCCTTCTGCTCCTCCTTGGGTTCGACACTCTTACTTATCGAAAGGACTATGATAGATCCCCTATACTTGTGGGTCATCAAGACTCTTTTCTGGCGCCGTTGCCGGGGAGTGAAGCGCCTTTGGTAGGTGGAATTTGGTAAGGAAAAATTTATATAGTGTGCTAAAATTTACTGTCACTTGTTACTATGGAAAGTAATCCTTTGAGGGGCTTGTTCGGGGTATCTTCAAATCGACCAGTAGAGCAAAGAGTTGCTCCTCAACCTACTGAACCTACTGAAAATGAAAATGTTTACTTTGAAATTCCTTCGGGTATGATAGAGAAACTGCTAGCTAATCCTTTTGCAAGAGATGGAACATTGCACCCCGATTTACACTTAATCTATGTGGATGAAGTTTGTGGATTATTTAAGCTTGCAGGTATGCCCGATGATGTTATCAAGAAGAAGGTCTTCCCTTTATCTTTGAAGGGAGATGCATTGACATGGTATAGGCTATGTGATGATATGGGATCATGGGACTACAAGCGATTGAAATTGGAATTTCATCAGAAGTTTTATCCGATGCATCTTGTTCATCGTGATCGTAATTATATATATAATTTTTGGCCTCGCGAAGGAGAAAGCATCGCTCAAGCTTGGGGGAGGCTTAAGTCAATGTTATATTCATGCCCCAATCATGTGCTCTCAAGAGAAATGATTATTCAAAAAAATTATGCTCGGCTTTCTGACAAAAATCGCTCCATGCTCGATACTTCTTGTACTGGTTCTTTTATGATAAAGACTACGGAATTCAAATGGGATTTATTGGAAAGAATTAAACGCAACTCTGAAGATTGGGACCTCAACGAAGGTAAGGAGTCAGGTATAACACCTAAGTTTGATTGTGTTAAATCTTTTATTGATACAGATGTTTTCCGTAAATTTAGCACTGACTTGACTCTGAGATAGTAGCTTCTTTTTGTGAATCTTTTGCTACTCATGTTGATCTCCCTAAGGAGAAGTGGTTTAAATATAATCCTCCCATTGAAGTAAAAGTAGTTGCACCTATTAAAGTTGAAGAAAAGACTATCACTTATAATGATCTCGTTGTTCCTACTGCTTATGGTTAGAAACCACCTTTCCCTATTAGGATAAAGGATCATGCTAAAGCTTCAACTGTGGTTCATAAAAGTAATATTAGAACTTATACACCTCCTGAGCAAGTTAAATTTGAACCTAAAATTGCTATTGTTAAAGATCTCTTGGCTGATAATATTGGTGGGCATGCTATTTACTTCTGTGATGAGACTGCTAGAATTGCTAAACCTGGTGCTAAAGATAAACATAGACCTGTGGTAGGCATGCCTGTTATTTCTGTTAAAATAGGATATCATTGTTATCATGGCTTGTGTGATATGGGTGCTAGTGCTAGTGCAATACCTATTTCCTTATACAAAGAAATTATGCATGATATTGCACCAGCTGAGATAGAAGATATCGATGTTACCATTAAGCTTGCTAATAGAGATACTATTTCACCAATTGGGATTGTTAGAGATGTTGAAGTCTTGTGTGGGAAAGCTAAATATCCTGCTGATTTTCTTGTTCTTGGTTCCCCACAAGATAGCTTTTGTCCCATTATATTTGGTAGACCCTTCTTGAACACTGTTAATGCTAAGATAGACTGCGAAAAGGATGTTGTTACTATTGGCTTGGGTGATATGTCTCATGATTTTAATTTTTCTAAATTTCGTAGACAACCTCGTGATGAGGAATTGCCTAGTAAAGATGAAATTATTGGTCTTGCTTCTATTGCCGTACCTCCTAGTGATCCTTTAGAAGAATATTTGCTAGACCATGAAAATGATATGTGTATGAATGAAAGAAGGGAAATAGATGAAGTATTCTTTAAACAGGGACCTATTCTGAAACACAATTTGCCTGTTGAAATCCTAGGGGATCCTCCTCCACCCAAGGGTGATCCCGTGTTTGAGCTTAAACCATTGCCTGATACTCTTAAATATGCTTATCTTGATGAGAAGAAGATATATCCTGTTATTATTAGTGCTAACCTTTCAGAGAAGGAGGAAGAGAAATTATTGAAAACTCTGAAGAAGCACCGTGCTACTATTGGATATACTCTTGATGATCTTAAGGGCATTAGTCCCACTCTATGTCAACACAAAATAAATTTGGAGAAAGATGCCAAACCAGTTATTGATCATCAACGACGGCTGAATCCTAAGATGAAAGAAGTGGTAAGAAAGGAAATACTAAAGCTCGTTGAGAGAGGTATTATTTATCCCGTTGTTGATAGTCAGTGGGTAAGTCCTATCCATTGTGTCCCTAAGAAAGGAGGTATTACTGTCGTTCCTAATGATAAAGATGAACTGACTCCGCAAAGAATTATTACAGGTTATAGGATGGTAATTGATTTCCGCAAATTAAATAAGGCTACTAAAAATATCATTACCCCTTACCTTTTATTGATCAAATGCTAGAAAGATTATCCAAACATACGCATTTTTGCTTTCTAGATGGTTACTCTGGTTTCTCTCAAATACCTGTGTCAGCTGATGATCAATCAAAGACCACTTTTACTTGCCCTTTCAGTACTTTTGCTTATAGGCGTATGCCTTTTGGTTTATGTAATGCACCTGCTACCTTTCAAAGATGCATGATGGCTATATTCTCTGATTTTTGTGAAAAGATATGTGAGGTTTTCATGGACGATTTCTCCGTTTATGGCTCCCCTTTTGATGATTGCTTGAGCAACCTTGATCGAGTTTTGCAGAGATGTGAAGAAACTAATCTTGTCTTGAATTGGGAGAAGTGCCACTTTATGGTTAATGAAGGCATTGTCTTGGGGCATAAAATTTCCGAAAGAGGTATTGAAGTTGATAAAGCTAAAGTTGTGGCTATTGAAAAGATGTCGTGTCCTAAGGACATCAAAGGTATAAAAAGTTTTCTGGGTCATGCCGGTTTTTATAGGAGGTTCATTAAGGACTTCTCAAAAATTTCTCGGCCTCTGACTAATCTATTACAAAAAGATATACCTTTTGTCTTTGATGATGATTGTGTAGAAGCATTTGAAATACTTAAGAAAGCATTGATTTCTGCACCTATCGTTCAACCACCTGATTGGAATTTACATTTTGAAATTATGTGTGATGCTAGTGATTATGCTGTAGGTGCTGTTCTAGGGCAAAGGGTTGATAAGAAATTAAATGTTATTCAATATGCTAGTAAAACTCTAGACAATGCCAAGAGAAATTATGCCACTACTGAAAAAGATTTCTTAGCAGTTGTATTTGCTTGTGATAAGTTCAGACCTTATATTGTTGATTCTAAAGTAACTATTCACACTGATCATGCTGCTATTAAATATCTTATGGAAAAGAAAGATGCTATAGACTTATTAGATGGGTTCTATTGCTACAAGAATTTGATTTGCATATTATTGATAGAAAGGGAGCTGAGAACCCCGTTGCAGACAACTTGTCTAGGTTAGAAAATGTTCTTGATGACCCACTACCTATTGATGATAGCTTTCCTGATGAACAACTGAATGTCATAAATGCTTCTCGTACTGCTCCATGGTATGCTGATTATGCTAATTACATTGTTGCTAAATTTATACCACCTAGTTTCACATACCAGCAAAAGAAAAAGTTTTTCTATGATTTAAGACATTACTTCTGGGATGACCCACATCTTTATAAAGAAGGAGTAGATGGTGTTATTAGGCGTTGTGTACCTGAGCATGAACAGGAACAGATCCTACGCAAGTGTCACTCCGAGGCTTATGGAGGACACCACGCTGGAGATAGAACTGCACATAAGGTATTGCAATCCGGTTTTTATTGGCCTACTCTCTTCAAGGATGCTCGTAAGTTTGTCTTATCTTGTGATAAATGTCAAAGAATTGGTAACATTAGTAGACATCAAGAAATGCCTATGAATTATTCACTTGTTATGAACCATTTGATGTTTGGGGCTTTGATTATATGGGACCGTTTCCTGCCTCTAATGGATATACACATATTTTAGTTGCTGTTGATTATGGTACTAAGTGGGTAGAAGCTATTCCAACTAGTAGTGCTGATCATAACACTTCTATTAAGATGCTTAAAGAAGTTAATTTTCCGAGGTTTGGAGTCCCTAGATGTTTAATGACTGATGGTGGTTCACATTTTATTCATGGTGCCTTTCGTAAAAGGCTTGCCAAGTATGATGTTAATCATAGAATTGCATCTCCTTATCACACACAGTCTAGTGGTCAAGTACAACTGAGTAATAGAGAGCTCAAATTAATTTGCAAAAGACTGTTAATAGGTCTAGAAAGAATTGGTCCAAGAAGCTTGATGATGCATTATGGGCCTATAGAACTGCATATAAAAATCCTATGGGTATGTCTCCGTATAAAACGGTTTACGGGAAAGCATGTCACTTACCTCTCGAATTAGAACATAAGGCATATTGGGCTATTAAAGAGCTCAATTATGATTTCAAACTTGCCGGTGAGAAGAGGTTATTTGACATTAGCTCACTTGATGAATGGAGAACCCAAGCCAATGAAAATTCCAAGTTGTTTAAAGAAAAAGTTAAAAGATGGCATGACAAAAGGATACAAAAGCGTGAGTTTAATGTAGGTGATTATGTGTTGCTATTCAACTCTCGTTTAAGATTTTTTGCAGGAAAACTTCTCTCTAAATGAGAAGGTCCTTACGTTATCAAGGAGGTCTATCTTTCCGGTGCCATAAAAATCAACAACTTCGAAGGCACAAATCCAAAGGTGGTGAACGGTCAAAGAATTAAACATTATATCTCAGGTAATCCTATAAATGTTGAAACTAATGTTATCAAAACCGTAACCCCGGAGGAATACATAAGGGACACTTTCCAGAACGTTTCAGACTCCGAAAAGGAATAGGTACGTGGTACGATAAGTAAACCGACTCCAAAACAGTTCTAATGGCAATTTTTCTCTGTTTTGGAATACTTAGAAAAATAGGAAAATAAGAAGCAATCCGGGAAGGACACGAGGCTTCCACGAGGGTGGGAGGCGTGCCCTACCCCCTAGGCGCGCCCCCTGCCTCGTGGGCACCTCGTGTGCTCTCCGGACTCCGTTTTCTTACACGATACTTCTTTTGGTCAGTAAAAATTCATTATATAATCTCCCGAAGGTTTTAACCACCGTATCACGCAAATATCCTCTGTTTTCGTTTCGAGTTGTCTCTGTAGCAGATTCTGAGCAAGATGTCATCTCAGGATTCCGACGGAGAGATCTATGTCTCACACCTCATTGCAGACCCAAAGACCTATGGGGATCTATCTCCTTGTGGTCGAACTACGGATGACGAGGAGGATGCTCATTTGATGAGGATCAATGATTCAAGTTCAGAGGAGGAGGATGTCCCTCTATCTCAACCTGGGGATATGCACAAAAGCAAAGGAGATTTATGTGACAAGATCTTGAAGCTGGAATCGGAGGTCGATGATTTAAAGGAGGAAATTGCTCTTCTCAATTACAGTATGAAGAAGCTAAAGACACAATTGTCATCATCAACAAATCCATCATCCCCTCCTCCGAAAAAGGAAGACTAAGTATCTGTTATGGGCACTCCCCTTGGCGACTGCCAAGCTTGGGGGAGTTGCCCCGGTATCGTATCACCATCACACTCCTATCTTTACCGTTTTTCTTAGTTCGATCCTTTTAGTAATATCTTAATCTAGTAGAATGAAGTTTTTGGTATGATCTAGTTTTGAGTTTTGCTTTATGATCTTTCTATGTAATCGAGTCCGTGAGCTATATAATAAAGATTAGTGTTGAGTCAAGGGCTTGATTATCTTGCTATGATTATGAGTGAATAAAAGAAAAGGAAAGAATAAAAAGAAATAAAAAGAGATCATATTGATCTTATGGAGAGTAATGACTTCACATATAAAGAGTATGATGATTAAAAGTTGTTGAGAGTTGACAAACATAGTTTTGGTCATCGTTGTAATTAATAGGAAGTAATAAAGAAAGAGAGGTTTCACATATAAATATACTATCTTGGACATATTTTATGATTGTGAGCACTCATTAAAATATGACATGCTAAAGAGTTGATGTTGGACAAGGAAGACAACATAATGGGTCATGTTTTCTTATATCTGAGATAAAGTATATTGTCATGGATCATCCAACATGTTTAGTTTTTCTTTCTCCCTCATGCTAGCCAATTCTTTGCACCAAGTAGAAATACTACTTGTGCTTCCAAATACCCTTAAACCCAGTTTTGCCATGAGAGTCCACCATATCTACCTATGGATTGAGTAAGATCCTTCAAGTAAGTTGTCATCGGTGCAAGCAATAAAAATTGCTCTCTAAATATGTATGATTGATTAGTGTGGAGGAAATAAGCTTTATACGATCTTGTGATATGGAAGAAATAAAAGCGACGGGCTGCATAATAAAGGTCCATATCACAAGTGGCAATATAAAGTGGCGTTCTTTCGCATTAAGATTTTGTGCATCCAACCTTGAAAGCGCATGACAACCTCTGCTTCCCTCTGCGAAGGGCCTATCTTTTACTTTTATCTTCTACCTTGTGCAAGAATCATGGTGATCTTCACCTTTCCTTTTTACATTTTATCCTTTGGCAAGCACAGTGTGTTGGAAAGATCTTGATATATATATATATATATATATATATATATATATATATATATATATATATATATATAATTGGATGTAAGTTAGCATGAACTATTATTGTTGACATTACCCTTGAGGTAAAAGGTTGGGAGGCGAAACTATAAGCCCCTGTCTTTCTCTGTGTCCGATTAAAACTCCGTAACCACAAGTATTGCGTGAGTGTTAGCAATTGTGAAAGACTAAATGATAGTTGAGTATGTGGACTTGTTTAAAAGCACTTACATAGACTCTTTCTGATGTTATGATAAATTGCAATTGCTTCAATGACTGAGGTTATAGTTTGTCAGTTCTCAATGAAGTTTCTGATTCATACTTGACATTGTGAATAGATTATTACTTGAGCATCAGAAATCATATGACAATATCCATATATGTTGCTGTTCTAAGAATGATCATGATGCCCTCATGTCCGTATTTTATTTTATCGACACCTCTATCTCTAAACATGTGAACATATTTATCGTTATCGGCTTCCGCTTGAGGACAAGCGAGGTCTAAGCTTGGGGGAGTTGATACGTCCATTTTGCATCATGCTTTTATATCGATATTTATTGCATTATGGGCTATTATTACACATTATGTCAATACTTATGCCTATTCTCTCTTATTTTACAAGGTTTACATAAAGAGGGAGAATAGCGGCAGCTGGAATTCTGGGCTGGAAAAGGAGCAAATATTAGAGACCTATTCTGCACAACTCCAAAAGTCCTGAAACTCCACGGAAGTTATTTTTGGAAATAATAAAAAATACGGAGCGAATAATATACCAAAGGGGGCCCACACCCTGGCCACGAGGGTCGGGGCGCCCCCTACCCCCTGGGCGCGCCCCCTGCCTTGTGGGCCCCCTGGTGGCCCTCCGGTGCCCATTTTCTGCTATATGAAGTCTTTCGTCCGAGAAAAAATCATAAGCAAGGTTTCGGGACGAGACTCCGCCGCCACGAGGCGGAACATTGGCGGAACCAATCTAGGGCTCTGGCGGAGCTGTTCTGCCGGGGACACTTCCCTCCGGGAGGGGGAAATCATCGCCATCGTCATCACCAATGCTCCTCTCATCGGGAGGGGGCCAATCTCCATCAACATCTTCACCAGCACCATCTCCATTAAAACCCTAGTTCATCTCTTGTATCCAGTCTTTGTCCCAAAGCCTCAGATTGGTACCTGTGGGTTGCTAGTAGTGTTGATTACTCCTTGTAGTTGATGCTAGTTGGTTTATTTGGTGGAAGATCATATGTTCAGATCCATTATGCATATTAATACCCCTCTGATTATGAACAAGAATATGCTTTGTGAGTAGTTACGTTTGTTCCTGAGGACATGGGAGAAGTCTTGCTATTAGTAGTCATGTGAATTTGGTATTCGTTCAATATTTTGATGAGATGTATGTTGTCTCTCCTCTAGTGGTGTCATGTGAACGTCGAATACATGGCACTTCACCATTGTTTGGGCCTAGAGGAAGGCATTGGGAAGTAATAAGTGGATGACGGGTTGCTAGAGTGACAAAAGCTTAAACCCTAGTTTATGCGTTGCTTCGTAAGGGGCTGATTTGGAACCATATGTTTCATGCTATGGTTAGGTTTACCTTAATACTTCTTTTGTAATTGCGGATGCTTGCAATAGGAGTTAATCATAAGTGGGATGTTTGTCCAAGTAAGGACAGCACCCAAGCACCGGTCCACCCACATATCAAATTATCAAAGTACCGAACGCGAATCATATGAACGTGATGAAAACTAGCTTGACGATAATTCCCATGTGTCCTCGGGAGCGCTTTTCTCTATATAAGAGTTTGTCCAGGCTTGTCCTTTGCTACAAAAAGGATTGGGCCATCTTGCTGCACTTTATTTACGCTTGTTACTTGTTACCCGTTACAAATTACCTTGTCACAAAACTATCTGTTACCTATAATATCAGTGCTTGCAGAGAATACCTTGCTGAAAACCGCTTATCATTTCCTTCTGCTCCTCCTTAGGTTCGACACTCTTACTTATCGAAAGGACTACGATAGATCCCCTATACTTGTGGGTCATCATTCGGCTAAGGTAGTAAAGGGAGAACTGTTGGGGAACGTAGCAGAAATTCAAAATTTTCTACGCATCACCAAGATCAATCTATGGAGTAATCTAGCAACGAGGGGAAGGAGAGTGCATCTACGTACCATTGTAGATCGCAATGCGGAAGCGTTGCAAGAACGCGGATGAAGGAGTCGTACTCGTAGCGATTCAGATCGCGGTTGATTCCGATCTAAGCACCGAAGAACGGTGCCTCCGCGTTCAACACACGTGCAGCCCGGTGACGTCTCCCACGCCTTGATCCAGCAAGGAGAGAGGGAGAGGTTGGGGAAGACTCCGTCCAGCAGCAGCACGACGGCGTGGTGGTGGTGGAGGAGCGTGGCAATCCTGCAGGGCTTCGCCAAGCACTGCGGGAGAGGAGGAGGACTTGGGAGAGGGGAAGGGCTGCGCCAGAACTTGGGGTGGTCGCTGCCCTCCCACCCCTCCACTATTTATAGGTGGGGAGAGGGGGCCGGCCCCCTTAGATCTCATCTAGGGTTGGGGCGGCGGCCAAAGGGGGGAGGAGTGCCTCCCAAGTCAAGTGGAGGCCCTCCCCCTTAGGGTTTCCCCTCTCCCATGCGCATGGGCCTTGGGGGGGCTGGTGCCCCTGGCCCATTAAGGCTAGGGCGCCCCCTTACAGCCCATGCTGCTGTATTGGACATGGTGGAACATTTTCCGGACCTCCGGATCCCTCCGGAATCCTCCGGAACCTTCTGGAAGCTTCCCGGTACAATACCGAAAAACCCCGAACTTTTCCCGGAACCCGAACAACAACTTTCCATATATAAATCTTTACCTCCGGACCATTCCGGAACTCCTCGTGACATCCGGGATCTCATCCGGGAATCCGAACAACATTCGGTAACCACGTACATACTTTCCCTATAACCCTAGCGTCATCGAACCTTAAGCGTGTAGACCCTACGGGTTCGGGAACCATGCAGACATGACCGAGACGTTCTCCGGTCAATAACCAACAGCGGGATCTGGATACCCATGTTGGCTCCCACATGTTCCACGATGATCTCATCGGATGAACCACGATGTCGGGGATTCAATCAATCCCGTATACAATTCCCTTTGTCTATCGATATGTTACTTGCCCGAGATTCGATCGTCGGTATCCCTATACCTTGTTCAATCTCGTTACCGGCAAGTCTCTTTACTCGTTCCGTAACTCACATCATCCCGTGATCAACTCCTTGGTCACACTGTGCACATTATGATGATGTCCTACCGAGTGGGCCCAGAGATACCTCTCCGTTTACACGGAGTGACAAATCCCAGTCTCGATTCGTGCCAACCCAACAGACACTTTCGGAGATACCTGTAGTGCACCTTTTAATTCACCCAGTTATGTTGTGACGTTTGGTACACCCAAAGCATTCCTACGGTATCCGGGAGTTGCACAATCTCATGGTCTAAGGAACTGATACTTGACATTAGAAAAGCTCTGAGCAAACGAACTACACGATCTTGTGCTAGGCTTAGGATTGGGTCTTGTCCATCACATCATTCTCCTAATGATGTGATCCCGTTATCAACGACATCCAATGTCCATGGTCAGGAAACCGTAACCATCTATTGATCAACGAGCTAGTCAACTAGAGGCTTACTAGGGACATGGTGTTGTCTATGTATCCACACATGTATCTGAGTTTCCTATCAATACAATTCTAGCATGGATAATAAACGATTATCATGAACAAGGAAATATAATAATAACCAATTTATTATTGCCTCTAGGGCATATTTCCAACAAGAACTATTGCGATTGTGTTTCTGGCTCGCCCAGTCAAGCACCTTAGTAGAGAAAGCCGAAAACTGACTGTAATGATGCGGCGAGAGCTCGTCAGCAATTCGGCGACTCACTAAATCTCTAGCGATTTCTTCCGTATTATACGAAGGACTGGTCTCCACCCGGTCAAGCGTCTCAGGTACCCAAGTTCGGATAGCCGAACAACACCAGGGGCTACGCCTCTAATCCCATCATCAAACTCCTCTGGCTAAGTGAGAGTGTTAAAGCCGCATAGTCTGATTGCCTCGTTCGCTGCACGATCACCTCCTTTACGTACCAAGACGTTGGAACAAGTGTGGTCATGTGCTATTCCGAACACCCTCATAGCATCTACGTGGGGGTTGAAGCCGACGACTGGCAAACTTTCAGGTGTAACAAACGGTCGCACAGGAGGATAATAATTTGAGATAAACAAGCAAGCATATTATACATAGGCCTTGTTTCATAAACAAAATGTCTGGACAACCCGAATACATTCATTCGAACATGAGATCCTTCGAGCATTGACCCTCTATCAAACGGGCACCTTCTAGGACGTCTTAGAAATAGCGCTCCAGCGTGCGGTGGTCCTTACCTCCAGGCGGGCCCTCAACTGCCACAATGGAGGCCTTCATTTTCGCCCAGTGCATCTTGACACGGGCGAAGGCCATCCGCGCACCTTCTATGCATGCCAACCGCTTGATTGCATCAATCCGGGGCAGCGCGTCGACGAGTCGCTGCACCAGGCCGAAGTAGCTGCTCGGAACATGTTCGGTTGGCTATAGCTGGGCTATAACGTCCCTCATGGCCAACCCGGATATCCTATGCAGCTCGGCCCACTGCGCCATCTGGTCGTTCAACAGCACCGGGCGCTCTTGCGCCGCGAATTGCGACCAGAATAGCTTCTCCGTCGTGTGCTCCTCCGGGACCCGGAAGAACTGCGCGGCGTCGGCAACACTCTTCAGAAGATCAGCAAAGGCGTCTGGAGAACTCCACAGTTGAGTGAGTAAGGCATACTTCGGACTGCCAAATTTACTCTGTAAAAGAAAGTGCTTACCAGCCGCTATCTGCTTGGCCTGCTCGATCTCCTCATGCGTCGCACGGGACTCGTTGCGCACCTCCTTCGAGAGCCTTGGCCAGCTCGGCCTCTTGGGTTTTATTATTCTCTTCCAAAGACTCACACTTGCTGGCGGCGTCCTTGAGTGATTGATCTACTTTGGTCACCCGCTCCTCGTACCGGCGGCGGGCAGGCTGTTCGGCCTTTAAATCCACAGCCGCTTTGTCAGCAGCCGCTTGGCTCACCCGCGCCTGCTCCTTGGCCCGGGCAAGGTCGCCCTTTAGGGTCTCGACCGCGGCCGCACTTCCTGCAAATGAACAGGGCAACACAAGAGCTTAGACTCCGCATGGTATATTATTTCGGGTGTGTAAACATTTTTCTTTTTCTCAAAAACATACCCTGTGCTTCATCAAACCTCTTGTTGACGCGGACGAGATCCTCATCAGCCAGCCCCAGCTTCCGCTTGAGCTCGGATACTTCGGCGGCCTGGGCGGCTGCCGCTAACAGTGATGCCTGTTTTTTCAAAATAGATAAGTACATTATCTCCTGCGAATACTATCGATCCTCTGTTCGGCCGTTTTTCCACAAACCGAACAGAGTCTCAGGGGCTACTATCTATACATAGGCATGTTTTTTTCATATAAACAGTGGCTAGAAGTTCTTACATCGCATACCTCGAAACCTGTTAACAGGTTAGTGAAGGCTTCATTCAGCCCACTCTTGGCGGACTAAACCTTTTCAACCACCGCACCCATTAGGGTGCGGTGCTCCTTCACGATGGAAGCCTATTGAAGCATCTCCATCAGTGTGTTCGGCGCCTCCGGATTAGTGGAGGTCGCCGCTGGAGTTGGCGCTCCCCCTCCTTTGAAGGGGGTCGCTTATTTGGCTCCAGAACCACTTGGGTGTCCGAAGTCGTGTTCGGCTGGGGGCCGGATTGGTCAGGGTCCCCGCCGTAAGTCTCCATGGGGATTGCATCCCCCATGTTTTCGGCAGCTGAGGCATTACCCCCTGGCGCCGTCTTGGCGGTCCCCTGCGCCTCTCCACGGACTAGACAGGTCCTTTGGGATAATACCTCGGCGTTGTCCGCAGTAGGTGGCGGGGAGGTTCGCGGACACTACAAGAAATATGTCAACTTGCGACCATCACTATTGGTCGTTGAATGGTCATTGTTTTTCATTTGCGACCTTTTTGCGACCAAAAACATATGGTCAAAAGCTGATCGGCGTAAACTGAAATTAGCGACCTTCTTTGTGATATGTAAAAGGTCTTTGGTTCCACGACCAAATTTTTTGTCACTGGCAGCCTCCCCAGGCCACGTAGGATCCAGCGTGGCAAGCTGAGATGGATAAGAATTAGCCCGGTCCAAGCCCATTAATTCAACCCATTTATATATTTTTTCCTATGATTTTTTTGTCAGCTTCATGGACCAAGCCCAACATTGCAGCCTTTTTATTTTTGGCCATGGCCTTTTATTGTTTATTGATTTTCTATTTTCAACCATTATATATTCAAGCTGGTCCCACTAGTCAGATGGGTCCCACTTGTCATGATCATCTCTCAAATTGGTCCCACATGTCAGAAATGTACAAATTTGACAGATTATTTTCATAAGTGGCCACATTGGTCAAGTTTCCATTTCACAAGTTTTCAAATCACATACATAATAAAAAAGAACACATAAAATTTATCAAATATACCACTAAATAAATCTATTACAATCTTTACAACACATATGCTTACTCTTCACTGACTAGGACTTCACGGCTTCACACTTGCTTCACACTTCACACTTGAGCTTATGTAAAAGAGGAACAACCACAATTTTAAATCTCAATTGCAGTATAGGCCATATACAGAAGCAATTCAAAGTTGAAGCAACATCAATTAAACACACGCGCACAGAAACATAGGAGTCAAAATGCAGTATAGGCCCAGGACAAGGACACTCCTATTACCAAATCAACACACATAATGTGGATGTCTCATGTGAGCATCATGTTGTGGTTTTATTAAACAATGATACAACAACAGAATACAATATCTTCAATGCAAATTATGGTACTTGTAGCAAAACAGTTTGAAACAACAACTACACAATACATTATAACGAGAGTAAGCTTGAATCAAACAAAAAAAGGGAACAGTTTCGAGTTTAAAAGTTAAAACGTTTGCAAGATATCCCAACTCGCAAGTTCAAGAGGCATAATTCAGAAACTTGCATCAGGACACTCTATAATAATAATAAGAGTAGCATTCGACTTGACACACGAAACAGCGACACAAAAGAATTATATACTTCAGCTCTGCTCACAGGTTCTTTGCTCGTAACAGTTACACCTGCCATTGGAGGAGTCAAAACAAGAAGTATTAGATCACAATAGTTGCATCTTTCCCACTGAGACTAGACCACATATCAGTAACTCGAATCACAAAGTATATCCATAACACCATATAATAGTCCCAGAACTCCCAATACTGTTTGAACATGTGACAACATGTTTATTTTCAAATGAAGCATACATGAACAATTAATCTATAAATAGCAGGTACAATACAATTCTACTCTGGATACATTATTGCAGTAACCTCATTACAAGCACCCATACTCTCAAATTCAGTATCCAGTCTCAAATTCTGCAGTATCGACTTGCTAACTGAAACGAGTTCAGTTGAAAGCAGAGCAGATAACAAGAAACAGAGCTGCTTGCTGTCTCGCCTGACCGCCTACACGCGAGAAGGCAAAAAAAACATTTACTCGAAGCATCTTACAATTCACAACAATTTCGAGACTGGCACAATTAATTTTACAGCATATAGAGATTTCACAATCAAAGTTCATGATGCTAGGCTGCTAGCTATCAAGATGAAAACAACATGTAGCAGATACAAGCATACCAGGCAAGATGGCTAGGTGCTTAGTAAGATCATCTACTGTTCAGCAGGAAGATGGGTCATGAACAAATATTACCTCCCTAATTTCATCCATAGTGTGGGACTTGAGGTGAACCTTGGCGAAGGTCTGCAGGTTGAGGCCAAGCAGGTCGAGGACCCGCACGTAGCGATCGCTCCTCATGCCCAGGCTCAGCTCCGGCGCCATGTGCCGCAAGACCATCATCCTGAGAAGAGAAGCACAGATAGAAGGCGGCCGTGAGTGGGTACCAAGGGGAAAAACAGAAGCCAAAACCAAGAATTGGAAGATTTAGTATAAAGGAAATAGCTCAGCATTCAGATATTTCTAATAAGATTGTGCACTAATCCAACACGATATACAAAAGGTGTCCTCATAGCTTTACTAATACCTGGGAGTATGGATAGTGCGGTATAGAAACAAAAGCAATCCATTGTCATGTTCTAGGAACTGACTATTAGAGTACATGCTCAGGATATAAGTGGAAGCAGAAGAGCATAATGAGATGTCACCATACATATGTGCATAATAATTGTACGTATATAATCTAACTTGATTTCTTTCTTAAAAAAATTCTTATCAACATGGCTAGACACTATATAGATGGTCTACTCTGGTATGTAGGTACATGTGCAGGAGATTGTCTAATTAGGACTGAAAGCACATCTTAAGCAATTTGAATACCATTTTACTGTTATAACTATGTGTTTATAAACCACATGGCAGGCACCTATCCTTTTGCACATACACACACCAACAGAAACAAAACAAGCAGATTGGAAGGCTTGCTGCACATCCTGTGCAGGGGCATCACCGTAAACAAACTTGTAGACTAACTAGGGTGGTGCTATTCATGGTTTATTATTTTTCCTGGTAACTTGAAATGCAAAAGAAGATACATCTCCCATGTTCAGCAATCAGGATCAACCATAAGCTTTTACTACTCCTGTTGCTAGTGTTCGAAACTAACAGAACAATGCTATAGGAGTAGAAAAGAGAACTAGAGGTAGGAGAGGGAGTCGCTCACCGAAGAGCTTGTGGTCACTGCCATACAC
The DNA here is from genome assembly GCF_002575655.3 of Aegilops tauschii subsp. strangulata. Classification (NCBI taxonomy): domain Eukaryota; kingdom Viridiplantae; phylum Streptophyta; class Magnoliopsida; order Poales; family Poaceae; genus Aegilops; species Aegilops tauschii. The sequence continues at coordinate 514,611,728 of NC_053041.3, forward strand.
AGCCGCCGTCACGCCAGTCACCTCAAGAAGCATCGCTACGCCGGAGACGCCACCATACATGCGCAAGAGCAGAGCACCTGCTGCATCCAAATCCAAATCGAACAAGAACAAAAAATTAGGAATGGTTGCAACCATGCTTTTCAAGGCACACAATAGAAAAAATCGCAAAGAATGAGACGACACCTTTCCTGATCTACTTCCCGTACTTGGACCCAACGTTGGCCGTGTTCCGTGTTGAGGAGCTCAAGTTCAATGTGTAGCCACAGTATCCACAGCTGCCAGTAAGAAACAAACATACAAGCATCAAGCTACCGTCCTACTTTTTTAACAGGAACGTCGTGTGGTATATAAATGACAGTTCGGTGCTCTCCGTACGTATTTACAAGTTGAAATCATGTCCTAGAGTATTTATTTATGTGTAACTTTAATGTTAATCTGCAGCTGCCATGCACACATCCGCCGGACCTAGATGCTAGGATCTGCAGACTACGTCTATCCCTGATGCACCGACATGCATGGGCTGCTAGCGTTGAAGGTTTCGCATAATCCACCAATATATATCCCGCTTCAAATGAACACACAAATGCAAGAAATTCTACTCTTCACGCAAGAAGTTTCTCCTGCTATACGAGTGTGATCTACGGCAAGTTAACAGGTATGTTCTATAATCCACCAAACGCAGCCTCAACTGCTGGTTCTGTTCTGACCCAAATAAAGCAGCAGGGACAACAAGTCGCAGGAGCTGAGGGGAGTTGGCGAACCTGTAGGTGACGTCTTTGGCGGAGTAGCAGCCGTCCAGGTGGATGGAGCAGAGGAGCGCCGGCGTTTGTCGCCGGCGTCCTCGAGCCGCTGTGCTCGTCCCGAACCGGCGACTGCAGGGTCCGGTGCGCTGCTCCCGTATCCTACAGGAGGAGCCTCCCATATCCTACAGGAGGAGCCTCCCAGGTCGCGGATCTGGCGGCCCTCGTCGCCGGCCAGCGCTGGATCCATCGACGAACGAAACCCTAATGACGGGAGACGGCCGCGCTTGGCCGCTGGAGGATGCGTGCGCCGAATCTCACCGGACAGGATGGAAGAGCGAAGCGTCGGGGTCACGTTGGTGTGATGGGTGCCGTCGATTCCCGCCGGAGTTCGCTGGGATTGGGCGCTATTGGTGGCGGCGGCGAGATGGGACGAGGGAGGAGTGCGGGAGAGAGATGCGGATGAGGGAGGAGTGCGGGGCTGTGGGCCGGGCTTCGTGGGGTGAGAAGGTGAGGCTGTTTTTTTAGACAAAGAAAGATGGGGGTGAGGGGGAAAGGGCTACCGTCGGATCCGGAAGCATCCGACGGCGTTTGAGGCACGATCCGCGTGACATGCCCATGGACCAATCAAAACCCAGTACACGTTATGACCATCTAAAATTGGTCGTCATTGACTAAAAATAAGGTATTGAATCATATAAATGGTTTTATGATATGAGAAATTCAAAAATAAATAAAAACATTCTCATTGTGTCACCAAATGTGACCTAGTTTTTAGGAAAACTAATAAACTTGGAATTGGAATAAGACAAATATATTTTAAAAAGTGTTATGAGAAATGAGTTTTTAGGGAAAAAATCATTTTCTATTTTCGAAGTGCGAAAAATGTTTTTTTTGAAGAATCTACCAAATATTTGTTTCAAAATGGCACCACTCCATTTTCCAAAACTATAACACATCATTTTATGTACAATTGACCAAAGCATAACATGTAAAATGCTTTCGATCCACCTCTCATCAACAAGACAAATTATGTTTCAAAAAAGAATCTTTTCTTTTTCACATGAAAAAGTCAAAAAAAAATGATCTCATATTGTGCACAAGGGTGCATCTTGGAATGACAAACAATGTTTCCTAAGGGAGTTTTCATTTTCTTTGGACGAAAAATCAATATTCCATTTTCCGAGTGCCCAAAATGAGTTTTTTTGTGAAGGACCTACCATATATTTGTTGTAAAATTGGACCGAATCTATTTTCTAAAATACTATGATATATTTAATGCATAATTGACCAAATAGTTGGGTGTCAAAAGTTTTAATTCAGCTCTGGTAAAAAACAATTCCGCCGATTCAGCAGGAAGCGGGTCAAATTTGAACTGAAGCTACCTCATAGTTTGCTCTTTATTTTTTCCAAAAATCATTTCTAGGTACACAAGTATCTATTTAATTAGAGAAACACCAAGAAAATTCCAAGATTCAACCACTAGCTAGGAACGGTCATTCCCGCCGTTTTGACGGCATTTTGAAACGGGCATAATTTTTTTAGAAAAATAAAAAATTTGGAAACCTTCGCATTGTGTCATTACATATGACCAAGTTACCAGGAAAAATAATGAACTTGTAATACGGCAATTATTTAAAAAAAGTGTTATTAGAAATGAGCTATCATGCGTGAAGATTCATGGTTTTCAAGCCAAATGATCAATCTTATGGCCACATTCATGGCATAGTTTGTTCGACTGATCTAATATTGTGCACAAGGGTGCATCTTGGAATGGCAAACAATGTTACCTAAGGGAGTTTTCATTTTCTTAAGATGAAAAACCAATTTTCCATTTTCCGAGTGCCCAAAATGAGTTTTTTGTGAAGGACCTACAAATATATTCGTTGCAAAATTGGACCAAATCAATTTTATAAAATATTAGGACATATTTAATGCACAATTAACCAAATGGTTGGGTGTCAAAAGTTTTGATCCACCTCTGGTGAAAAAGACAAATTTCCGCCGATTCAGAGGAAGCGGGTCAAATTTGAACTACAGCTGCCTCATAGTTTGCTCGTTATTTTTTCTAAAAATCATTTCTAATTACATAAGTATCTATTTAATAAGAGAAACACCAAAAAAATCCAAGATTCAACCACTAGCTAGGAACGGTCATGCCCGCCGTTTTGATCGCATTTTGAAACGGGCATGAAAAATTCAAAAAAATCAAAAAAAATGGAAAACCTTCGCATCATGTCATTATATGTAACCAAGTTGCCTGGAAAAATAATAAATTTGTAATACAGCAATTAGTTTAAAAAAGTGTTATCAGAAATGAGCTATCATGTGTGAAAATTCATGGCTTTCAAGCCAAATGATCAATCTTATGGCCGCATTCATGGCATAGTTTATTCAAATGATCTCATATTGTGCACAAGGGTGCATCTTGGAATGGCAAAGAATGTTGCCTAAGGGAGGTTTCATTTTCTTTGGACGAAAAATCAATTTTCCATTTTCCGAGTGCCCAAAATGAGTTTTTTTGTGAAGGACCTACCATATATTTGTTGCAAATTTGGACCAAATAAATTTTCTAAAATACTAGGCCATAATTAATGCACAATTGACCAAATGGTTGGGTGTCAATAGTTTTGATCCACCTCTGGTGAAAAAGAAAATTTCCGCCGATTCAGTAGGAAGCGGGTCAAATTTGAACTACAGCTACCTCATAGTTTGCTCTTTATTTTTTCCAAAAATCATTTCTAGTTACATAATTATCTATTTAATAAGAGAAACACCAAAAAAATCCAAGATTGAACCACTAGCTAGGAACGGTCATGCCCGCCGTTTTGACTGCATGTAGAAACGGGCATGAAAAATTCAAAAAAAATGGAAAACCTTCGCATCGTGTCATTATATGTAACTAAGTTTTCAGGAAAAATAATAAACTTGTAATATGGCAATTAGTTTTAAAAAGTGTTCTCGGAAATGAGCTATCATTTGTGAAGATTCATGGCTTTCAAGCCAAATGATCAATCTTATGGCCGCATTCATGGCATAGTTTGTTCAAATGATCTCATATTGTGCACAAGGGTGCATTTTGGAATGACAAACAATGTTTCCTAAGGGAGTTTTCATTTTCTTTGGACGAAAAATCAATATTCCATTTTTCGAGTGCCCAAAATGAGTTTTTTTGTGAAGGACCTACCATATATTTGTTGCAAATCTGGACCAAATCAATTTTATAAAATACTAGGCCATATTTAATGCACAATTGAACAAATGGTTGGGTGTCAAAAGTTTTGATCCACCTCTGGTGAAAAAGACAAATTTCCGCCGATTCAGTAGGAAGCGGGTCAAATTTGAACTACAACTGCCTCATAGTTTTCTCGTTATTTTTTCCAAAAATCCTTTCTAAGTACATAAGTATCTATTTAATCAGAGAAACATCAAAAAATTTCCAAGATTCACCCACTAGCTAGCAACGGTCATGGCCGTCGTTTTGACCGCATTTTGAAATGGGCATGAAATATTCATGGCATAGTTTGTTCAAATGATCTCATATAGTGCACAAGGGAGCATCTTGCAATGAAGAACAATGTTTCTTAAGGGAGTTTTTATTTTCTTTGGACAAAAAATCAATTTTCCATTTTTTAGTGCCCAAAATGAGATTTTTTTAAAGAACCTACCATATATTTGTTGCAAAATTGGACCAAATCAAATTTCTAAAATACTAGGCCATATTTAATGTATAATTGACCAAATGGTTGGGTGTAAAAAGTTTTTAATCCACCTCTCGTGAAAAAGACAAATTTCCGCATATTCATTTTCCATTTTTCGAGTTCCAAAATGAGTTTTTTTGTGAAGAACCTAACAAATATTTTTTGTAAAAAATATCTACATTTTTCAAGAATGTTAGACTACATTTTATGAACAAATTTGTGTACACTAGAAACATTTTTTATAGATATTAAACGGTTTTTAGTTACATCATTAACATTTTTAAGAAATATTTTGATGTCTAATATTTTGATCACATGTCTACATTTTTTAAGACACATTGTACATATTGTTTATATATGTTTAACGTTTTTCAAATACATGATTAACATATTTTCATATATTCCCAACAAAAAATATCTTTTCATACATGCGTTTTGATGTCTATATTTGCTTTTACACATCGTACATTTTTGTATACATATAAAACATTTTTGATATTGGTTAGAAAAAAATTAAATACATGATTAACATTGTTAGAAAAATTCTTGTTTTGTTATCTACTTTTCCACACACACAGACACACACACACACATATATATATATTGTAAATTTTCATATATACGTATTGATGACTATTTTTGCATACACATGAAACTTTTTTTATACATATCTAATATTATTTATGATTATCATTTTTTATATGCATGAAACTTTTCAAATACACACATTTAGTTTTTTAAACACATGATTATATTTTTTGAAATACGTATTAACATTAATATTTTTTTGAATTACACGTTTGATTTTTTAATTGCTAAACCATATAGCAAGATTTACGAAGGAGTTCATTATTTTCCTATTTTTATAATTTTATATTGTTTAATTGGTTTCAAAAAATTTCTATAAGGAAAAACCTTTTTAGAGTTATATAATGAAAAACCTGTTTTTTAGACAATAATGATTTTTTTCCAGATAACCGACCATCCTTACCAAATGGTAATAATGAAAAACTTGTTATTTTCCCATTTTCGTTGGGCCGAATATATGTTTTTTTGAGTAATATGAGGGCATCCCACATTTCTTCCTGGATGGGCCGAGGCCTACATGACACACATATTTGTTTTTAAAAGGAGGTGGCCTCGTTCCACCGAGGCCCAAGCCCACCTTGAGCAACACCTTAAGTACCAACGCATCCACGTTCACAACCTCATGGCCATTTATATTGGTCGTAATCAGGTAGAAATAAGGCCGTCGACCACTCTTGTCAGCTTTATGATCATTTGGTGTAAGGCAATTTCAGAGTTTGAGCCCTTCCAAGCAAAATGGCCGTGGATTTACGACCAATTCAGCCGGGGTCACTGAGAGAAGGTCACAAGTTGACATATTTCTTGTAGTGGGAGGCGATTCGCTCTCCGTCATCTCCGACGCCAGAGAATTCCCCGACGACGAAGATAGTTGGGGAAGATCGCGGGCCGGACTGCAGCACATGATTTAATATGATTCCCCCAATTCGAAAAAGACTGGATGTGGGTAGAGCATCCTTAGATACTTACGACTCGGCTAGGGGCTTGACCCTAGGGCGATGCTTGGGGACAGCTTCAGCGTCCGAATCTGAGTCATTGGACAGGGATATTTTTCCCTCTTGGACGCCTCCGCCTCCGGGTCCACGGAGGTCGCCCTCTTCCTCCCCTTGGGAGGAGGGTTATCTTCTTCCTCCTCCTCTTCGTCCTCGTCTTCGTCCCCCTCGTGGGAGGAGGGAGCCTCGGTCCCTCCCGATGCGGCGTCCGAAGTACCTTTATGGTGGAGGCCACTTTCGGCCTCCTTGCCTTTCTTCTTCTTCCCGTCCTTCTTCGCCGGCGCCTGGTATGGCGCCGGAACCAGCATCTTCATTAACAGAGGATTAGCTGGGTCTTTGGAGAGTGGGGCCGGACACCTGATCCGCTCCGCCTTTTTCGTCCTACCCTGTTTGGAGGAGGGAATTCTCAGCACCCCCTTTTCTTTCATGAACTAAGCTATGTTCGGAAATTCAATACTTACTGGGGTGGCCGGGTGATTGCAGTCGAGGCCAATGTCCTCGGACGTCTTCAGTCACGACTTCTGAGTCTTGAAGAGCAATTTCCAGATCTCTTTGTGCGTCGTGCCAAAGAAATGCTGCAAGGTCCGCGACCCTTCCGGATTAAACTCCCACATATGGAGAGGCCATCGCTGGCAGGGAAGGGTTCGACGGACGAGCATCACCTGGATCACGTCAGTGAGGCTGGTGTTCTTCTCTATGATACTCTTGATGCGCTTTTGCACCATCAGCACCTCGTCAGACGATCCCCAGTCCAGACCTTTGTTGGTCCACGACGCAAGCCGCAGCGGGGGTCCAGATCTGAATGCAGGGGTGGCCACCCACTTGGTGCCATGTGATTCGGTGATGTAGAACCACTCCTGCTGCCATGTCTTGACGGTCTCCACGAAGGCCCCTTTGGGCCAGGTGACATTGGGGAGCTTGCTCACCATGGCGCCCCTGCAGTCCGCGTGCTACCCCTCGACCACCTTCGGCTTCACATTGAAGACCTTTAGCCACAGGCCGAAGTGTGGGGGGATGCGGAGAAATGCCTCACACACGACGATGAACGCCGAGATTTGAAGGAAGGATTTCGGGGCTAGATCGTGAAAATCTAGCCCGTAATAAAACATGAGCCCGCGAACGAAGGGGTGAAGACTAAAACCTAACCCGCGGAGGAAGTGAGGTATGAACACGACCCTCTCGCCGGGCTTTGGTGTGGGGATGACTTGCCCTTTTCCGGGGAGTCTGTGTGTGATTTCCGCAGTCAAGTACCTCGCCTCCCGGAGTTCTTTGACGTTCTCCTCCGTCACGGAGGAGGCCATCCACTTGCCTTGAGCACCAGATCCGGACATTGCTAGAAGGATTGGTGGTGGTGGGAAAGATTGGAGCTTGAGCGCTGGAGCTCGAGGATGGGAAGTCGGAGGAAAGAAGAGGACGCGGGGTGAGAAGATGGATCTTTATCTGTTTATATAGGTTGTGAATATCAAGCGCCCCCCTCAAGTAATAAAACTTGTCTGTTCCCAAGGGGTCCTGCGAATGACATGCTTGGATTACCCAAGCCCGTGTTGATGAGAACCCCACAATAATGGGACACGATCTCTGCCTTGACAAGACGTGTCAATAGAGGCCGCATCTCGAAACGCGAAGCAGGAGGCCAAAGAGCGGTTCGAAATAATAATAAGGCCAGACGTAACGCCTCGCCGGAAAAGCTGTCAGTGGACGTGACTTATTTTGTTCAAGCATTTTGCCCTTGTGGCTCGGGGTTGTAACTATTATACAGAGCCGGATATAGTTCTCTTGTTCAACTGCTTTGGAGTATTCAGAGGAGGAACTCGCCTTGCAATGCCGAAGACAATCTGCGCGCCGGATACATCGTCATTGAAGCCTGGTTCAGGGGCTACTGAGGGAGTCCTGGATTATGGGGTCCTCGGGGAGCTGACCTATGTTACAACCCTAGGCCCCTCCGGTGTCTATATAAGCCGGAGGGTTTAGTCTGTAGAGGCTAACACAAATCATACAGGCTAGACATCTAGGGTTTAGCCATTACGATCTCGAGGTAGATCAACTCTTGTAACCCCTATACTCATCAAAGTCAATCAAGCAGGAAGTAGGGTATTACATCCATTAAGAGGGCCCGAACCTGGGTAAACATCGTGTCCCCTGCCTCCTGTTACCTTTGATCCTCGGACGCACAGTTCGGGACCCCTTACCCAAGATCGGCCGGTTTTCACACCGACACACACACACACACACACTTTCAGTCGGCAGTAGAGGGCATCTCACCAAGATGTATTGTGAAACGGATCGAGAAGAATCCACCTTGGTCGTACAATGATAACCCACAAGTATAGGGGATCGCAACAGGTTTCGAGGGTAGAGTATTCAACCCAAATTTATTGATTCGACACAAGGGGATCCAAAGAATATTCTCAAGTATTAGCAGTTGAGTTGTCAATTCAACCACACCTGGATAACTTAGTATCTGCAGCAAAGTATTTAGTAGCAAAGTAATATGGAAGTAACGGTAACGGTAGCAAAAGTAATATTTTTGGGTTTTGTAGTGATTGTAACAGTAGCAACGGAAAGGTAAATAAGCGAAGAGCTATATGTGAAAAGCTCGTAGGCATTGGATCGGTAATGGAGAATTATGCCAGATACGGTTATCATGTAACAATCATAACATAGGGTGACACAGAACTAGGTCCAATTCATCAATATAATGTAGGCATGTATTCCGAATATAGTCATACGTGCTTATGAAAAAGAACTTGCATGACATCTTTTGTCCTACCCTCCCGTGGCAGCGGGGTCCTAGCGGAAACTAAGGGATATTAAGGCCTCCTTTTAATAGAGTACCGGACCAAAGCATTAACACATAGTGAATACATGAACTCCTCAAACTATGGTCATCACCGGGAGTGGTCCCGATTATTGTCACTTCGGGGTTGCGGATCATAACACATAGTAGGTGACTATAGACTTGCAAGATAGGATCAAGAACTCACATATATTCATGAAAACATAATAGGTTCAGATCTGAAATCATGGCACTCGGGCCCTAGTGACAAGCGTTAAGCATAGCAAAGTCATAGCAACATCAATCTCAGAACATAGTGGATACTAGGGATCAAACCCTAACAAAACTAACTCGATTACATGATAAATCTCATCCAACCCATCACGTCCAGCAAGCCTACAATGGAATTACTCACGCACGACGGTGAGAATCATGAAATTGGTGATGGAGGATGGTTGATGATGACGATGGCGACGGATTCCCCTCTCCGGAGCCCCGAACGGACTCCAGATCAGCCCTCCCGAGAGGTTTTAGGGCTTGGCGGCGGCTCTGTATCGTAAAACGCGATGAATCCTTCTCTCTGATTTTTTTCTCCCCGAAAGTGAATATATTGAGTTGGAGTTGAGGTCAGTGGAGCGTCAGGGGGCCCACGAGGCAGGGGGCGCGCCCGGGGGGGGGCAGGCGCACCCCCACCCTCGTGGACAGGGTGTGGGCCCCCTGACGTGGATTCTTCTTCCAGTATTTTTAATATTTTCCAAAAAAATGTTCCGTGGAGTTTCAGGTCATTTCGAGAACTTTTGTTTCTGCACATAAATAACACCATGGCAATTCTGCTGAAAACTGCGTCAGTCCGGGTTAGTTCCATTCAAATCATGCAAGTTAGAGTCCAAAACAAGGGCAAAAGTGTTTGGAAAAGTAGATACGACGGAGACATATCAACTCCCCCAAGCTTATACCTTTGCTTGTCCTTAAGCAATTCAGTTGACAAACTGAAAGTGATAAAGAAAAACTTTTACAAACTCTGTTTGCTCTTGTTGTTGTAAATATGTAAAGCCAGCATTCAAGTTTTCAGCAAAGATTATAACTAACCGTATTCACAATAACTCTTAGGTCTCATGTTTACTCATATCAATGACATAATCAACTAGCGAGCAATAATAATAAATCTCGGATGACAACACTTTCTCAAAACAATCATAATATGATATAATAGGATGGTATCTCGCTAGCCCTTTCTGAGACCGCTAAACATAAATGCAGAGCACCTTTAAAGAATAAGGACTGACTAAACATTGTAATTCATGGTAAAAGAGATCCAATCATAGTCATACCCAATATAAATTAATAATGATGGATGCAAATGACAGCAGTGCTCTCCAGCTGGTGCCTTTTAATAAGAGGGTGATGACTCAACAAGAAAGTAAATAGATAGGCCCTTCACAGAGGAAGCAGGGATTTGTAGAGGTGCCAGAGCTCGGTTTTGAAATAGAGATAAATAATATTTTGAGCGGCATACTTTCATTGTCAACATAACAACCAAGAGATGGCGATATCTTCCATGCTACACACATTATAGGCGGTTCCCAAACAGAATGGTAAAGTTTATACTCCCCCTCCACCAACAAGCATCAATCCATGGCTTTCTCGAAACAACGAGTGCCTCCAACTAGCAACAGTCCCAGGGGGAGTTTTGTTTGCAATTATTTTGATTTGATTTGCATAAAGCATGGGACTGGGCATCCCGGTGACCAGCCATTTTCTTGTGAGTGAGGAGCGGAGTCCACTCCTCTTGAGAATAACCCGCCTAGCATGGAAGATACGGATAGCCCTAGTTGATACATGAGCTATTCGAGCATACAAAACAGAATTTCATTTGAAGGTTTAGAGTTTGGCACATACAAATTTACTTGGAACGGCAGGTAGATACCGCATATAGGAAGGTATAGTGGACTCATATGGAATAACTTTGGGGTTTAAGGGATTGGATGCACAAGCAGTATTCCCGCTTAGTACAAGTGAAGGCTAGCAAAAGACTGGGAAGCGACCAACTAGAGAGCGACAATAGTCATGAACATGCATCAAAATTAATAAACATTGAGTACAAGCATGAGTAGGATATAATCCATCATGAACATAAATATCGTGAAGGCTATGTTGATTTGTTTCAACTACATGTGTGAACATGTGCAAGTCGAGTCACTTAAATCATTCAAAGGAGGATACCACCCCACTATACCACATCACAACCATTTTAATAGCATGTTGACACGCAAGGTAAACCATTATAACTCATAGCTAATCAAGCATGGCATAAGCAACTATGATCTCTAATTGTCATTGCAAACATGTTTATTCATAATAAGCTGAATCAGGAACGATGAACTCATCATATTTACAAAAACAAGAGAGGTCGAGTTCATACCAGCTTCTCTCATCTCAGTCAGTCCATCATATATCGTCATAATTTCCTTTCACTTGCATGACCGAACGATGTGAAAATAATAGGAGTGCACGTGCATTGGACTAAGGTGGAACCTGCGAGCATTCAATAAACAGGAGAAGACAAGGCAATATGGGCTCTTGGTTAAATCAACAATAATGCATATAAGAGCCACTTCAACAATTTCATTATGGTCTTCTCCTATCAACCCCAAAATAAAATAAAATAAATAAAAACTATTTACAAGGGAAAGCTCCCAACAAGCAAATGAAGAACAAGAATTTTTTTGGGTCTTCTTTTTAATTATTACTACTAAAGCAAGAAAAGTAAACTAACTAAAAGCTACACTATTTTTTTGGTTTTTCTTAAGGTTTATTAAACACACAAGAAGAAAGCAAGAAAAAAAGGAAAATAAACTAGCATGGATATTACAGTGAAAAAGTATGAGCACCAACATCTAGCAATGAGTGTGTGTGAACATAAATGTAATGTCGGTGAGAAATACGTACTCCCCCAAGCTTAGGCTTTTGGCCTAAGTTGGTTTATTGCCACGGATGGCCTGGCGGATATCCATAGTTGTAACCGGGTTGTACTGAGATGAAGAAGACTCTGATTGCCACTGGTTGGAAATCATCTCCGGATCCCGCTGGTAATTAGACTGTCGTGGAGGTTCAAATTGTGGTTCCGGCTCCGTGGCTGGTGTAGGGTTCCGGTAGGCGTGAATGGCCGCCAACGGAACGAGATACAGACCTGCAGATAAATTAAACAAGGAGGGAGCAGGCAAGGTAATAGTCTCAGGGTGATGTTTATCAAAGAACAATTTGTATTTAAGTGCCCCTTCCCTATTCTTAACAATAAAGTCATGCGCTACCATACTCTTATAATCTAAATAAGCAGTGGGCGGCAATTTTTCTTCTTTTTCATAGTGCCTAATAGGTATGTTATAGTGTGTAGCAAGGCGTGAAGCATAAATACCTCCAAAGATGGGGCCCTTTGTACGGTTCAGACTTAACCGTTTGGCAATAATACCGCCCATACTAACAGTGTTATCGCAGAATAAACCATGGAACAAAATGATAATATCAGGAACACTAAGGTTTCCACAGTTTCCGCGACCAATTAAGCAACGACTAGCAAATATGGCAAAGTAGCGTAAAACAGGAAAATGTATGCTAGTGATTCTTGCATCGGAAACCTTCCTGGTTTCCCCCGCAATAATAGTGTCAATAAACCCGTCCACATCTTTACGATGTTGTTCCTCTAAACTACCCTCAAAAGGTATTTTGCAGTCTTTGCAAAATTCATCTAGTGGCATCTTCTTAACCACATCATATAAATGAAACTCTACGGAAGGAGGTGATTCCTTAGGATAATAGTAGAAGTTTTGCACAAAAGTATTGGTGAGTAAGAGATACTGTTCGCGTTGGTCGCGGAGGAAGTCGGTGAGGCCTACATTCTCAGCCAATTCATAAAAATCATCATAAATCCTGGCTGCACTCAAGAAATCATTGGAAGGCCATTCACACGGCCGAACCTCTGCGGTGCGAGGCAAATTATATTTGGGCCTATGTGCTTCTTCACTTTGCTTTTCCTTCGAGCTTCGGCTCGATGAGCCCCTCAAAAATCTCTTCATTATTTTCTGAAAAATTCTGAAATTTTTAGTAACTTCAAATAAAAGTGAAACAAGCTCAACAAAATTGATAGCAACTACTCCTACAAGTGCCTAGAGCCTATATCATGCATTAGGACTACTTGGAACCATATAGATTTGACATGCAAACTCAAGAACATGGTCACCTAGGCAGCACAAATTTGCAATGAATAAAGCACTAGAACAAAAACTAATTGGACCAATGGAGGAGTCACATACCAAGGAACAATCTCCCCAAGCAGTTTTGTGAGAGGTGCTTTGAGCAAGGAGATCGAAAATCACAGCAAAATGAGCTAGAACTCATGCTTGAGCTAGATAGTGATTTTTTTGGGAGGAAGGAGAAGTGTGTGGGTGCAGGAATAAGTGGAGGGGAGCCACCATGGGCCCACGAGGCAGGGGGCGCGCCCTGGACCCTCGTGGCCAGGTGCTTGCTCCCCCTGCTGTGTTCTCAGTGCCAGATATTCTCAAATATTCCAGAAAAAATCATATTCCATTTTCAGGGCATTTGGAGAACTTTTATTTTCGGGGTATTTTTATATTGCACGGATAAATCAGAAAACAGACAGAAAAATACTAATTTTACTTTATTTCAACTAAATAACATAAATTAGAGAGAGGGTACAGAAGGTTGTGCTTTCTAATTTCATCCATCTCATGGTCATCAAAAGGAATCCACTAACAAGGTTGATCAAGTCTTGTTAACAAACTCATTCCGAATAACATGGAACCGGAGAAATTCCGAATAACACTATGTTACCTCAACGGGGATATGCACATCCCCAATAATAAGAATACCATATTTCTTCTTGACAGTAGGAAGAGGAAATTCAAAACCTCCAAAAATAATCGATGGAATTTTTCCAATAGAATTGATACTGTGAACTTGAGGTTGTTTCCTCGGAAAGTGTACCGTATGCTCATTACCATTAACATGAAAAGTGACATTGCCTTTGTTGCAATCAATAACAGCCCCTGCTGTGTTCAAAAAAGGTCTTCCAAGAATAATAGACATACTATCGTCCTCGGGGATATCAAGAATAACAAAGTCCGTTAAAATAGTAACGTTTGCAACTACAACCGGCACATCCTCACAAATACCGACAGGTATGGCAGTTGATTTATCAGCCATTTGCAAAGATATTTCAGTAGGTGTCAACTTATTCAAATCAAGTCTACGATATAAAGAGAGAGGCATAACATTAACACCGGCTCCAAGATCACATAAAGCAGTTTTAACATAGTTTCTTTTAGGAGCATGGTATAGTTGGTACTCCTGGATCTCCAAGTTTCTTAGGTATTCCACCCATAAAAGTATAATTAGCAAGCATGGTGGAAATTTCAGCTTCCGGTATCTTCCTTTTATTAGTAACAATTTCTTTCATATACTTAGCATAAGGATTCATTTTGAGCATATCAGTTAATCGCATACGCAAAAAGATAGGTCTAATCATTTCAGCAAAGCGCTCAAAATCCTCATCATCCTTTTTCTTGGATGGTTTGGGAGGGAAAGGCATGGGTTTCTGAACCCATGGTTCTCTTTCTTTACCATGTTTCCTAGAAACAAAGTCTCTTTTATCATAACGTTGATTCTTTGATTGTGGGTTATCAAGATCAACAACAGGTTCAATCTCTACATCATTATCATTACTAGGTTGAGCATCATCATGAACATCTTCATTAATATTATCACTAGATTCATGTTCGTTACCAGATTGTGTTTCAGCATCAGAAATAGAAATATCATTTGGATTCTCAAGTGTTTCAGCAATAGGTTCACTAGAAGGATGCAAAGTCCTGTCATTTTTCTTTTTCTTCCTTTTAGAAGGACTAGGTGCATCAATATTATTTCTCTGAGAATCTTGCTCAATTCTCTTAGGATGGGCTTCAGGATACAAAGGTTCCTGAGTCATTTTACCAGTTCTAGTAGCCACTCTAATAGCATAATCATTATTCTTACTATTCAATTCATTGAGCAAATCATTTTGAGCTTTAAGTACTTGTTCTACTTGAGTGGTAACCATAGAAGCATGTTTACTAATGAGTTTAAGTTCACCTTTAACTCTAGACATATAATCACCCAAGTATTCAAGCGTATCGGAATTTTATCTCAATTGTCTACTAAAATAAGCATTGAAGTTTTCTTGTTTGACAATAAAATTATCAAACTCTTCTAAGCATTGTCTAGCAGACTTATAGTGAGGAATATCACCTTCATCAAATCTATAGAGAGAATTTACCTTTACTACCTGTGTCGGGTTATCAAGACCATGAGTTTCTTCAATAGGTGATGGATTAAGATCATATGTTTATTCAACAAGCGGTAAATTAAGACCGTGTATTTCTTCAATAGGAGGTAAATTCTTAACATCTTCAGCTTTAATACCCTTTTCTTTCATAGATTTCTTTGCCTCTTGCATATCTTCAGGACTGAGAAATAGAACACCTCTTTTCTTCGGAGTTGGTTTGGGAATAGGCTCAGGAATTGGCTCGGGAAGTGTCCAATTATTTTCATTGGTCAACATATTATTCAATAGAATTTTAGCTTCATCCGGTGTCCTTTACCTGAAAACAGAACCAGCACAACTATCCAGGTAATCTCTGGAAGCATCGGTTAGTCCATTATAAAAGATATCAAGTATTTCATTTTTCTTAAGAGAATGATCAGGCAAAGCATTAAGTAATTGGAGAAGCCTCCCCCAAGCTTGTGGGAGACTCTCTTCTTCAATTTGCACAAAATTATATATTTCCCTTAAAGCAGCTTGTTTGTTATGAGCGGGGAAATATTTAGCAGAGAAGTAATAAATCATATCCTGGGGACTACGCACACAACCAGGATCAAGAGAATTAAACCATATCTTAGCATCACCCTTTCATGAGAACGGAAATATTTTAAGGATATAAAGGTAGCGAGATTTCTCATCATTAGTGAACGGGGTAGCAATTTCATTTAATTTAGTAAGATGTGCCACAACAGTTTCAGATTCATAGCCATAAAAAGGATTAGATTCAACCAAAGTAATTATATCAGGATCAACAGAGAATTCATAATCCTTATCAGTAACACAGATAGGTGAAGTAGCAAAAGCAGGGTCAAGTTTCATTCTAGCATTAAGAGATCGCTGCTTCCATTTAGCTAATAATTTCTTAAGATCACTTCTATCATTGCAAGCAAGAATGGCTCTAGCAGATTCTTCATCCAAAACATAACCCTCAGGCACAACAGGCAATTCATATTTATTAGGGGGAGAGTCTTCATCATCACTATCATCAATATTATTAGTTTCGATAATTTCATTCTCTCTAGCCCTAGCAAGTTGTTCATCAAGAAATTCACCAAGTGGCATAGTAGTATCAGGCATAGAAGTAGTTTCATCATAAGTATCATGCATAGCAGAAGTGGCATCATCAATAACATGCGACATATCAGAATGAATAGCAGAAGCAGGTTTAGGTGTCGCAAGATTACTCAAAACAGAAGGTGAATCAAGTGCAGAGCTAGATGGCAGTTCCTTACCTCCCCTCGTAGTTGAGGGATAAATTTTTGTCTTAGCGTCTTTCAAGTTCTTCATAGTGACCAGTAGATATAAATCCCAAGTGACTCAAAGAATAGAGCTATGCTCCCCGGCAACGGCGCCAGAAAATAGTCTTGATAACCCATAAGTATAGGGGATCGCAACAGTTTTTGAGGGTAGAGTATTCAACCCAAATTTATTGATTCGACACAAGGGGAGCCAAAGAATATTCTCAAGTATTAGCAGTTGAGTTGTCAATTCAACCACACCTGGATAACTTAGTATCTGCAGCAAAGTATTTAGTAGCAAAGTAATATGGAAGTAACGGTAACGGTAGCAAAAGTAATATTTTTGGGTTTTGTAGTGATTGTAACAGTAGCAACGGAAAAGTAAATAAGTGAAGAACTATATGTGAAAAGCTCGTAGGCATTGGATCGGTGATGGAGAATTATGTCGGATACGGTTCATCATGTAACAGTCATACCATAGGGTGACACAAAACTAGCTCCAATTCATTAATATAATGTAGGCATGTATTCCGAATATAGTCATACGTGCTTATGGAAAAGAACGTGCGTGGCATCTTTTGTCCTACCCTCCCGTGGCAGCGGGGTCCTAGTGGAAACTAAGGGATATTAAGGCCTCCTTTTAATAGAGTACCGGACCAAAGCATTAACACATAGTGAATACATGAACTCCTCAAACTATGGTCATCACCGGGAGTGGTCCCGATTATTGTCACTTCGGGGTTGCCGGATTATAACACATAGTAGGTGACTATAGACTTGCAAGATAGGATCAAGAACTCACATATATTCATGAAAACATAATAGGTTCAGATCTGAAATCATGGCACTCGGGCCCTAGTGACAAGCGTTAAGCATAGCAAAGTCATAGCAACATCAATCTCAGAACATAGTGGATACTAGGGATCAAACCCTAACAAAACTAGCTCGATTACATGATAAATCTCATCCAACCCATCACCGTCCAGCAAGCCTACAATGGAATTACTCACACACGACGGTGAGCATCATGAAATTGGTGATGGAGGATGGTTGATGATGATGATGGCGACGGATTCCCCTCTCCGGAGCCCCGAACGGACTCCAGATCAGCCCTCCCGAGAGGTTTTAGGGCTTGGCGGTGGCTCCGTATCGTAAAACGCGATGAATCCTTCTCTCTGATTTTTTTCTCCCCGAAAGTGAATATATGGAGTTGGAGTTGAGGTCGGTGGAGCGTCAGGGGGCCCACGAGGCAGGGGGCGCGCCCCCCACCCTCTTGGACAGGGTGTGGGCCCCCTGACATGGATTCTTCTTCCAGTATTTTTAATATTTTCCAAAAATATGTTCCGTGGAGTTTCAGGTCATTCCGAGAACTTTTGTTTCTGCACATAAATAACACCATGGCAATTCTGCTGAAAACAGCGTCAGTCCGGGTTAGTTCCATTCAAATCATGCAAGTTAGAGTCCAAAACAAGGGCAAAAGTGTTTGGAAAAGTAGATACGACGGAGACGTATCATACAACCTCTCTCTTGTTGTTGGTAATAGTGATGGACATCCATGTGACCCCAGAGATGCGCTAGCTCGCCAATTATCGGGGGTACACAAACAGGGGCGTATATTTCCCTGACTTGTGCATGGACGAAGAGCTTTAGCCCCGACAGCCAAAGCTCAACAAAGGAATGGCTACCTCAACATACAAAGCAAGACCAAACCAGAGGAACCACTCTTCGTGAGAAGAAGGAGCGGATCAAGAAGACCAAATCATACAAGACAGCACAACATCACCTTGGGAAGGTCTCCCTTGCCGAGCAGGAGAGCCTGGTCGGGTCGAGGCCACCCCAGGGACAAGTCCAAGATTGCCCTGGCAGGCTTGCCGAGGCCGCCAAGGGCAGGGAATCCCGCCAAGGAACCACCGCTCCACCACACGATGACGCAAATTACTTATCAATGCGGTGTCAAGCCCCCAGATGATGAAGTGGCTTCCACTAAGCACGTGGCGGCCCGTTGAAAGTCATATTATCCTCACATGACACTTGTCCAAAGGCGTGTTGTAGCGACCAGACCTCAAATGGTCTGTGCTGCTGTGCACCAGTGTCATCCCTGGATCAGTAATGCTGACACACACAGTACAAATGGAGGATTTATAACAGAGTAGCAATCACACACTTATTACATTGAATATCTCCAAAGAGATTAAGTATGATAAATATGGCTTAAGGCCATCTAATACGATAACAGCGGAAGACTTGGAAGATAAGTGAGTCCATCAACTCCAGCGGCATCACTGAGTATAAGACCACGACCTAAGGCACCTTACTCGTCGTCTGAAAAGTCTGCAACATGAAACGTTGCAGCCCGAAAACGGGTCAGCACATAGAATATGCTGGCAATGTAACACATAGAGAGTAATGAACAATAATAATGCTATACTACATGCATATATGGCTGGTGGAAAGCTCTATGGTTACAATTTTGCGAAAAGCCAATTTTTCCCTACTACAAAGGAATAATTTTATTTAACTATCATGGTGGTTGTTCAACATTGAGAAGGTACCTCCAACTCAATCCCAATTAAGTGTCATCATTAACCCAACAAGATTAATTAAAAGTAACATGGTGATGAGATTCAAATGATAATCCAGGTACTAGATACTCAAGTTGTCCATAACCGGGGACACGGCTAACCATGATTAGTTTGTACACTCTGCAGAGGTTTGCGCACTTTTCCCCACAAGACTCGATCGCCTCCGTTTTATTTCTCGCACTGCATGGTGTTTGAGAAACGGATGACCGAGACACAGTCTTTCAGAAACAATCACTCTTTACTCTGGATGGACCGGTACACCTACTTTCCCCTACATCTGCTAGCCCACCTCTTCAAGAGATCTTGTAACCTACTCAACTATGCTAGAGCCCATAATAGCTTGTGGCTGCACACGGAAGTTTCTAGCATGAACAATCTTATGATCCCTTTGAGCCTGGGTGGCGGACCTTATAAAATCAGACAACACTGGGTTCTCCAGGTGCCTCAATCCACCCAGATGTGAGTTTTAGTTGCCACCTTAAGTTGAACCATTAATAAACATCTCACATCTGTCATGAATATCTCTCAAACCCAATCCACGTCTACGAGCATAGCATGGCAATAATAATAGCAACGTAGAAGTAACTCCCAAGGGTTTGAATAGAAAACAGGCAATAGGTACTACCTCAACTACTTCCCAGTTCCCACAATTTAATCAGATCCTAATCATGCAATTGTTTGAGGAATAGATCTAATGCAATAAAACTGGGTATGAAGAGTATGATCAAAGTGTTACTTGCCTTGCTGATGATCCGCAAAACCTAGCGATTCAAAGTAACAAGCGGCACACTCCGGGTACTCTATCGCAAACAAACAAGCATACAATCAGTACTCATCTAATGCACAGGTAAAACTCGAATGAAAGATCCAACCAGAAAGTTCAACTTAAGAACTCCGGTTTGCAAAAAGAATCAACTCGAAAGAAGCAACGAAAGTCAAACGGCGAAAGAAACAAGCTTCGTTTGCTAATCTAGATCTAGGTCAAATTTTACTGTAGCAAAAACTTGTTTGAGTAGGTTAAACGGAAAGAGAATTTCGAGACGAAACTCTAGGCGCTTGAATCGCCTGATTCCGATAAACGAGCGAGAAGTTAAACAGAAACGAAGATTCGATCAGAAATCGATTCTGAGATAATCGCAGAAAAATCCGACGAAAAAGAAAAACGGACGAACGGTTAAAGAACGGACGTTCGTTAACAGAGAAAAACCAACGAATGCGTTCGTTAAAACGAACGGTTCGGTGAACGCTTGCAAAATAACAAAACCGAAAAAAACCGATCTAGGGTTTTTTTTAAACGAACGGTTTTTTTAAAAGAAAACCGGCAAAAACGAACGGGGCAGTACCTCGTCGGGGCAGTGCTCCGGCGGGGCTCCCGTGCTCCGGTCGAGGGGCGGCGAGGGCGGCGGGGCTTGGGGGCTCGGGGGGGGGTCCGAGGGGCGGCGAGGGGCGGCGAACGGCGGCGGCGGCGGGCTCGGCTCCGGCGGCGGCGGACGAGGCGGGTGCGGGCGGCGGCGGGCGAGGTGAGAGGAGAGAGGGGGTGCGGGGTATATAAAGGGGGGGGGGAGAGCTCGGCTTGGAGGAGGGGGCGGCCGGGGAGGCGTGCGGCGGCGGGACTCGGCGCGGCGGCGCTCCCGTGCTGGGGAAGGAGAGGGCGACGGGGTGGGCCGGCGCTCGGCTGGGCTTCGGCCCGGTCGGGCGTCGCGCAGTTTTTTTTTTAAAATACGTTCCGCGGAAAAAAATTCACAGAAAAATAAATAAAAGTCAGAAAAATATAAAATAAATTTTCCCCGCCTAGTTAGAAAATCTAGAATAGGGTGAACGTTTTTTTAACACAAAATAAATATTTTGAAAACATGCAATATTTTTAATGCAATGAAAATTGCAAATAAAATCCAAATAAATTCCAATAAATGATTTTAACATTTTTCCTCCAGTATTTCAATTGTTTTGGAGAAGTCATATTTTCTCCTCTCGTTTATTTTTAAAATGAAATATTTTTCCGGAGAGAAAATAATTAAAACCAAAATCCTCGTCTTATTATTTGATGAAAATCAAATATGAAAATTTGAGAAAATCCCCAACTCTCTCCGAGGGTCCTTGAGTTGCTTAGGATTTATCGAGGATTTGTCAAAATGCAATAAAACATGATATGCAATGATGATCTATGTATAACATACCAAATTGAAAATTTGGGATGTTACAAACCTACCCCCCTTAAGATGAATCTCGCCCTCGAGATTCGGGTTGGCTAGAAAACAGGTGGGAGTGGTCCTTCCGTAGATCTTCCTCTCGCTCCCAGGTGGCTTCATCTTCCGTGTGGTGACTCCACTGGACTTTGCAAAACTTGATAACCTTACTGCGGGTAACTCGGCTGGCATACTCAAGAATCTTAACTGGTTTTTCCTCATAGGTCAAATCACTTTCCAGCTAAATCGCTTCCAGTGGCACAGTATCTCTCAGTGGTATCTCAGCCATCTTTGCGTGGCACTTCTTCAACTGGGAGACGTGAAATACATCATGAACTCCAGACAATCCTTCGGGCAATTCCAGCTTGTAGGCAACCTCTCCCATACGTTCCAACACTCTGTATGGTCTGATAAAACGGGGCGCTAACTTTCCCTTAACTCCAAAGCTCTTCACTCCTCGAAGTGGTGATACTCGAAGATACACTCGGTCTCCGACTTCGTGAACTGTCTCCTTTCGTTTAGAATCAGCATAACTCTTCTGCCTGGACTGGGCTACCTTGAGCCTATCGCGAATCAACCTCACTTTCTGTTCAGACTCCTTAATCAAATCTGGTCCAAACAGCTGACGGTCTCCAACTTCGTCCCATAACAACGGTGTTCTACACCTCCTTCCGTACAAGGCTTCGAAAGGGGCCATCTTCAAACTGGTTTGATAACTGTTGTTATACGAAAACTCCGCATATGGAAAATTGTCGTCCCAACTAGATCCATAATCTAGTGCACATGCTCTCAACATGTCCTCCAAAATCTGGTTGACTCTCTCGGTCTGTCCATCTGTCTGCGGGTGAAAAGCTGTACTGAATTCCAGCCTGGTTCCCAATGTTTCATGTAACTGCTTCCAAAACTTCGAGGTAAATTGGGTTCCTCTGTCTGATACAATGGTCGTTGGAACTCCATGCAAACATACGATCCTGGTCATGTAGATCTTTGCCAACTTAGCACTGGTGTAAGTGGTCTTCACTGGAATGAAATGAGCCACTTTTGTCAAACGGTCGACTACAACCCATATTGAGTCATAGCCGGAACGAGTCCTGGGTAATCCCGTGATAAAATCCATGCCTATTTTATCCCACTTCCATTCGGGTATCGGCAATGGTTGTAGCAATCCTGCTGGCTTCTGATGCTCTGCCTTCACTCTCTGACACACATCACAAACTGCTACATATTCCGCAATATCCTTCTTCATTCCGGTCCACCAGAAAGTATTCTTCAGATCCAAATACATCTTGGTATTCCCTGGGTGAATCGAGTATGGTGAATCATGGGCTTCTTGCAAAATCAACTTCCTGATCTCCGGATCATTTGGCACATATACGCGGTCCTCAAACCATAAGGTATCATGCTCATCCTCACGAAATCCCTTGGCTTTTCCTTTGCTCATCTTCTCCTTTATCTCTTCAATCTCCTTGTCTGTCTTCTGGGCTTCTCTGATCCTTTCCATCAAGGTAGACTGAATCTCCAATGTCGCTAAATAGCCTCTTGGGACTATCTCCAAACATAGCTCACGAAGGTCCTCGGCTAACTCCTGAGGTAAATCTCTTGTCATGAGGGTGTTGACATGACTCTTGCGGCTCAACGCGTCTGCTACTACGTTAGCCTTTCCAGGGTGATAATGCAATCTCATATCATAATCTTTAATGAGCTCCAACCATCTCCTCTGTCTGAGATTTAACTCCTTCTGCGTGAAAATATACTTCAAACTCTTGTGATCTGTATACACCTCACAATGGTTTCCGATGAGAAAATGTCTCCATGTCTTCAATGCATGCACCACGGCTGCTAATTCCAAATCATGCGTAGCATAATTCTTCTCATGAGGTTTAAGTTGTCGTGAAGCATATGACACAACTCTTCCTTCCTGCATAAGCACTGCTCCAAGTCCTCGACGAGAAGCGTCGCAATAAACTTCATAGTCCTTGCGTTGATCTGGCAGAATCAACACTGGTGAGGTAACCAATCGTTTCTTCAACTCCTGGAAACTAGCTTCACATTCCTCAGTCCAATTGAATTTGGTGTCCTTCTTCAATAGCACAGTCATGGGCTTAGCAATCCTTGAGAAATTCTCGATGAATCTCCGGTAGTATCCTGCAAGTCCAAGAAAACTCCGGATTTCTCCAACTGTCATGGGTGATTCCCAACTTGTCACTGTGTCAACCTTGGCAGGGTCTACTGCTATTCCTTCTCCAGAAATAACATGTCCAAGGAATCCAACTTCCTTCAGCCAAAATTCACACTTGCTGAACTTGGTATATAACTGATGTTCTCTGAGCTTCTCAAGTACCAATCGCAAATGCTCCTCATGCTCTTCCTCGTTCTTGGAAAAGATTAAAATATCATCAATGAACACCACGACGAACTTATCCAAAAACTTCATAAACACTTTGTTCATCAGGTTCATGAAATAGGCAGGTGCGTTAGTCAGACCAAATGACATAACGGTATACTCATACAATCCATATCTGGTGCTAAAAGCCGTCTTAGGTATATCCTGCTCTCGAATCTTTAACTGATGGTATCCTGATCGTAGATCGATCTTGGAGAATACTTTAGCTCCTTGTAGGCGGTCAAACAAATCATTGATCATCGGCAGTGGATACTTGTTTTTGATGGTCACTTCATTCAATCCTCGGTAATCAACAACCATCCTCAGCGATCCATCTTTCTTCTCCACTAGAAGTACTGGTGATCCCCAAGGTGACGAACTTGGGCGAATATAGCCTTTATCCAGTAACTCCTTGATCTGCTTCTTAATTTCCTCCAAATCCTTTGCTGGCATCCTGTACGGTCTCTTAGATATTGGCCCTGTGCCTGGCAAAAGTTCAATCAAGAACTCAATGTCTCTATCTGGTGGCATGCCTGGCAGCTCTTCTGGAAATACATTCGGATAATCCTTCACCACTGGTACTTCCTCCCGTACAACTCCTGATAAGGAATTTACTTGAGTCCTCTTCGGCATATGCCGGGATACATACTTGATCCTTTTTCCTTCCGGGGTGGTAAGCAAAATCGTCTTGCTGGCACAATCGATGTTTCCTCCATACAACGATAGCCAATCCATTCCCAAAATCACATCCAAACCTTGCGATTCCAAAACAATGAGGTCTGAGGGGAAAACATGCCTTCCAATGGCCAATGGGATCTGAAAACATCCTTGGGTTGCCATATACTCTGCTCCTGGCGAGGTTACTAACATAGGGGTTTTGAGAACTTGGGTGGACATCTTAAACTTATTCACGAATCCCCTTGATATGTATGAATGCGATGCACCAGTATCGAAAAGAACGGTTGCAGTAAATGACTTAACCAAAAACTTACCTATTACTGCATCAGGCTGAGCTTCAACCTCCTCCACGCTCACGTGGTTCACATGTCCTTTGTTGAACGGGTTCGGCTTCTTCCCAGAGCTTCCATTGCCATTTCCATTTTGGGCTTCAGGACAATCAGTTGCATAATGTCCAGTCTTCTGGCACTTGAAACAAGTAATGTGACTTAGATCCCTCTTGGTTGGGGTAGATGGGTTGGTGCGGTTCTGTCCGTTGCCTCCTCCATTCCCATTACCATTCTTGGAGCCATTATGGTTGTGCGTACTACCTCCTCCATGGGTATGCTGAAACTGTCCTCCCGGTTTCGGGGCAAATCGTGGCTTCTGCTGAGCTCCAGAATTGTACCTCCCTTGTCCATACTTCCTCTTGCGGTTTTCAATCTGCTGTTGCTTCCCTTCAATCATGAGAGCTCTATCTACCATCTCCTGGTAGTTGTTGAAGGTTGCTACCATCAACTGCATACTCAGTTCATCATTCAGCCCTTCCAAAAATTTCTCCTGCTTGGCAGCATCTGTAGCAACGTCATCTGGTGCATAACGTGCTAACTTACTGAAATCCTCCACATACTGGCCTACGGTGCGTCCTCCTTGGCGTAGGTTACGAAACTCACGCTTCTTCATAGCCGTAGCTCCTGCTGAAACATGAGCTGTACGGAAAGCTTGCTGAAACTGGTCCCATGTGACAGTGTCAATAGGGTGCGTGGCTGTATAATTCTCCCACCATGATGCTGCGGGTCCATCAAGCTGATGTGCGGCAAAACGCACTCTTTCCGCATATGTGCATCCTGCAGTGGTCAACTCCCTTCCAACTTTGCGGAGCCAATCATCTGCAACAATCGGCTCGATGCTACTGGAAAACACCGGCGGGTTTAGCCTTAAGAAACGGGCTAAGTGATCAACAGGTGGTGGTGGCGGTGGGTTGTTGTTGTTGTTGTTGCCTTGGTTCTGCACTAACACTTGCATCAGGGCATTCTGTTGCTGAATCAACTGGGTGATCTCTGGCGGAAAAACAAATCCGGTGTCGCGTCTCGGAGGCATCTGATAGGTTTAGAAAAGATGAGAGTTAAGAATAGAATGAGGTCTAGAGAGAAAACACTACCCATATGCTCATGAGACAAATACAATCAATATCACTCAATCAATTCAAACAAGGCAAAACAATCGATCTAACTAGCGTTACAAGGTGCTTGAACTATACTATTAAATGGGGGAAAACTACTACTGATATGGTGGTCTACTAGAAATTCTGATCCGTCGAAGACTCCATGATGTCCGCTCCAGCTTCGTCAACAAAGTCGTCTTCACTTGGTTCCGAGTCGGTGTCGTCGATGATGATGTAGTTATCCGGACAAGTGCATCCGTCGACTTCTGCTTTTGGCACTGGGTTTCCCATGAATACTCCAATCTTCTTCTCCAGGTCATCATTCTTCCCTACTAGTGCGATGATTTCCTCCATATAATCCTCACGTGTAGCCTTGAGTTCTTCTTGGAGCTCCTTGATCTTGGTTAATTCCTTCTTCAGTTCTTCCTTGTCCGTGCACATCTGGTTCTCCTGGCGACGAATATGTTGATTTTGCTCCTGGATGAAAGCTGCAATAGATCCATCCTTCTTGGTTCTGATCATCTCCCATTGCGCGTCTCGGCGTCCACAAATTTGGTAAATTGTATCCTTAAGCTCCTGGTGGTAGACTTCTCCAATACGTCCCATGGCGATGTGTGCGGCCATGCTCTTCCCTAAACTCCAGGTTGGTGCTTCGAAAGCCAATCTTATGGGTTCAGTAACTGGCACAAACGTCCTTCCTGGAATGTGAACTTGAATCTTCCAGCTCTCCTCTTCGGGTAATGTGGCGTTGTAGGTTCCGGTGATGCTTGGTATTCCTATGTTCAAGTACTTGGTGACTTCCTTCAAGTGTCGACCAAAAGGCGTGTCTTCATCTGGTTGCATGAACTTGCTCCTTGCATCTGCCATTCCTAAAAGAGTAGAAAGTGGAGAGGGGTCAGAAATGAGAAGATAGAAGCTTTCTAGGGCTTAAGCTTAGTGGTCGTGTCCTACAGTCAGCGTGTGCTCTGATACCAACTTTGTAGCGACCAGACCTCAAATGGTCTGTGCTGCTGTGCACCAGTGTCATCCCTGGATCAGTAATGCTGACACGCGCAGTACAAATGGAGGATTTATAACAGAGTAGCAATCACACACTTATTACATTGAATATCTCCAAAGAGATTAAGTATGATAAATATGGCTTAAGGCCATCTAATACGATAACAGCGGAAGACTTGGAAGATAAGTGAGTCCATCAACTCCAGCGGCATCACTGAGTATAAGACCACGACCTAAGGCACCTTACTCGTCGTCTGAAAAGTCTGCAACATGAAACGTTGCAGCCCGAAAACGGGTCAGCACATAGAATATGCTGGCAATGTAACACATAGAGAGTAATGAACAATAATAATGCTATACTACATGCATATATGGCTGGTGGAAAGCTCTATGGTTACAATTTTGCGAAAAGCCAATTTTTCCCTACTACAAAGGAATAATTTTATTTAACTATCATGGTGGTTGTTAAACATTGAGAAGGTACCTCCAACTCAATCCCAATTAAGTGTCATCATAAACCCAACAAGATTAATTAAAAGTAACATGGTGATGAGATTCAAATGATAATCCAGGTACTAGATACTCAAGTTGTCCATAACCGGGGACACGGCTAACCATGATTAGTTTGTACACTCTGCAGAGGTTTGCACACTTTTCCCCACAAGACTCGATTGCCTCCGTTTTATTTCTCGCACTGCATGGTGTTTGAGAAATGGATGACCGAGACACAGTCTTTCAGAAACAATCACTCTTTACTCTGGATGGACCGGTACACCTACTTTCCCCTACATCTGCTAGCCCACCTCTTCAGGAGATCTTGTAACCTACTCAACTATGCTAGAGCCCATAATAGCTTGTGGCTGCACACGGAAGTTTCTAGCATGAACAATCTTATGATCCCTTTGAGCCTGGGTGGCGGACCTTATAAAATCAGACAACACTGGGTTCTCCAGGTGCCTCAATCCACCCAGATGTGAGTTTTAGTTGCCACCTTAAGTTGAACCATTAATAAACATCTCACATCTGTCATGAATATCTCTCAAACCCAATCCACGTCTACGAGCATAGCATGGCAATAATAATAGCAACGTAGAAGTAACTCCCAAGGGTTTGAATAGAAAACAGGCAATAGGTACTACCTCAACTACTTCCCAGTTCCCACAATTTAATCAGATCCTAATCATGCAATTGTTTGAGGAATAGATCTAATGCAATAAAACTGGGTATGAAGAGTATGATCAAAGTGTTACTTGCCTTGCTGATGATCCGCAAAACCTAGCGATTCGAAGTAACAAGCGGCACACTCCGGGTACTCTATCGCAAACAAACAAGCATACATTCAGTACTCATCTAATGCACATGTAAAACTCAAATGAAAGATCCAACCAGAAAGTTCAACTTAAGAACTCCGGTTTGCAAAAAGAATCAACTCGAAAGAAGTAACGAAAGTCAAACGGCGAAAGAAACAAGCTTCGTTTGCTAATCTGGATCTAGGTCAAATTTTACTGTAGCAAAAACTTGTTTGAGTAGGTTAAACGGAAAGAGAATTTCGAGACGAAACTCTAGGCGCTTGAATCGCCTGATTCCGATAAACGAGCGAGAAGTTAACCAGAAACGAAGATTCGATCAGAAATCGATTCTGAGATAATCGCAGAAAAATCCGACGAAAAAGAAAAACGGACGAACGGTTAAAGAATGGACGTTCGTTAACAGAGAAAAACCGACGAACGCGTTCGTTAAAACGAACGGTTCGGTGAACGCTCGCAAAATAACAAAACCGAAAAAAAACCGATCTAGTTTTTTTTTAAACGAACGGTTTTTTTAAAAGAAAACCGGCAAAAACGAACGGGGCAGTACCTCGTCGGGGCAGTGCTCCGGCGGGGCTCCCGTGCTCCGGTCGAGGGGCGGCGAGGGCGGCGGGGCTTGGGGGCTCGGGGGGGTGCGAGGGGCGGCGAATGGCGGCGGCGGCGGGCTCGGCTCCGGCGGCGGCGGACGAGGCAGGTGCGGGCGGCGGCGGGCGAGGTGAGAGGAGAGGGGGGGTGCGGGGTATATAAAGGGGGGGGGAGAGCTCGGCTTGGAGGAGGGGGCGGCCGGGGAGGCGTGCGACGGCGGGACTCGGCGCGGCGGCGCTCCCGTGCTGGGGAAGGAGAGGGCGACGGGGTGGGCCGGCGCTCGGCTGGGCTTCGGCCCGGTCTGGCGTCGCAGTTTTTTTTAAATACGTTCCGCGGAAAAACATTCACAGAAAAATAAATAAAAGTCAGAAAAATATAAAATAAATTTTCCCCGTCTAGTTAGAAAATCTAGAATAGGGTGAACATTTTTTTTAACACAAAATAAATATTTTGAAAACATGCAATATTTTTAATGCAATAAAAATTGCAAATAAAATCCAAATAAATTCCAATAAATGATTTTAACATTTTTCCTCCAGTATTTCAATTGTTTTGGAGAAGTCATATTTTCTCCTCTCGTTTATTTTTAAAATGAAATATTTTTCCGGAGAGAAAATAATTAAAACCAAAATCCTCGTCTTATTATTTGATGAAAATCAAATATGAAAATTTGAGAAAATCCCCAACTCTCTCCGAGGGTCCTTGAGTTGCTTAGGATTTATCGAGGATTTGTCAAAATGCAATAAAACATGATATGCAATGATGATCTATGTATAACATACCATTGAAAATTTGGGATGTTACACGTGTCAAACAGATAAGCAGAAGATGACTAAGCGGCACGGCAGGCTTGCCGGGCTTCACCCTCAGCATGACACCTAGCAGTGCATTTAATGCACTTTGTCCTAATTGCCAGAGTTAGGTATGATAGCACTGTTAGCTATCTAATCACTAGATAATGACTGTTTTGCCACTGTGGTTACCCCTTGAGCTATAAAAGGAGGTCCAAGGCAAACTAGAGAGGGATTTAGACCCCCTCACACTTGTACGCGCGCAGCACCTCTCCTCGAGGCCACCTTGCCGGGCTCGAGCGCCGCGTGTTGTTGTGATTCCATCATCCAATCCACTAAAAGCAGGAGTAGGGTTTTACTATTTACAGCGGCCCAAACCTGGGTAAAAACCACCAGTGTCATCGCCGTCGTGTTGTCTCATGGCCTCCGCTCTTTGTGCAACATGATCTTCCCCCTTGACGAACCACAAGGGGCCGATGGCCCCATAGGTGATCGTGTCCACCCACGACATCTTTGGCGCGCCAGGTAGGGGATATTGCTTGCGCGAACCCAAAGCTGTGAATGATGTCTACTACGCAACTTTATTCTTGTAGACACGTTTTGGGCCTCCAAGCATAGAGTTTTGCAGGACAGTAGCAATTTTCCCTCAAGTGGATGACCTAAGGTTTATCAATCCGTGGGAGGCATAGGATGAAGTTAGTCTCTCTCTAACGACCCTGCAACCAAATACAAGAAATCTCTTGTGTCTCCAATACACCCAATACAATGGCAAATTGTATAGGTGCACTAGTTCGGCGAAGAGATGGTGATAAAAGTGTAATATGGATGGTAGACATATATTTTTATAATCTGAATAAATAAAAATAGCAAGGTAGCAAATAGTAAATGGGCACAAAAGCGGTATTGCAATGCTTGAAAAATGAGGCCTAGGGTTCATATTTTCGCTTGTGCAATCTCTCAACAGTGCTAACATAGTTGGATCATATGATTATCCATCAAAGTTCAATAAAGAATCACTCCCGAGTTCCCATTAGCGGAGAACAAAATATAGAAATTGTTTGTAGGGTACGAAACCACCTCAAAGCTATCCTTTCCGTTTGATCTATCCTAGAGTTTGTAGTGAAGTAACGCAAGCTATTCTTTCCGATCAATCTAATCAAGAGTTCGTACTAAAACAACACCAAAGCAAATTCATATTCAAAATACTCAATCCACACAAAGAACTACAAAGAGACCCCAAAGTTTCTATCGGAGAAAAGATAATAAAAACGTGCATCAACCCCTATGCATAGATTACCCCAATGTCACCTCGGGAATCCACAAGTTGAGTGCCATAACATACATCAAGTGAATCAATATGATACCCCATTGTCCCCTCAAGTATTCATACCGCAAGACATACATCATGTGTTCTCATATCTGAATATTCAATCTGACAAGACAAAACTTCAAAGGGTAAAGATTCAATTCAGCACAACAAGAGTATAGAGGGGATAAACATCATATGATCCATCTATATTAACAAAGCCCATGATATAGTTCACGAGAGAGAGAGAGAGTGAGATTAAACACATAGCTACTGGTACAAACCCTCAGCCCCGAGGGTGGACTAGTCCCTCCTCATCGTGGTGGCCGCCTGGATGATGAAGATGGCCATCGGAGATGATTCGCCCCTCCGGCAGGGTGCCAGAACGGGGTCTAGATTGGTTTTCGTGGATACATAGACCTTGCGGTGGCGGAACTTCTGATCTAGGGTAACCCTGAAGGGTTTTGGAATTTTTGGGAATTTATAGTGTAAAGAGGGGGTGCGGGAGGCCACCTCGGGGCACCCCCTAGGTGCTTCTCTAGCCCATCTTGGGTGTTCTGGTCCATAAAAAATCTCCAGGAAGTTTCGCGGTGTTTGGACTCCGTTTGATATTGATTTCCTGCGATGTAAAAAACAAGCAAAAAACAGCAACTGGCATCGGGCACTGGGTCAATAGGTTAGTCCCAAAAAATGATTGTAAAACATCCAAGAATGATAATATAATGGCATGAATACTTCATAAATTATAGATACGTTGGAGACGTATCAGCATCCCCAAGCTTAATTCCTACTCGTCCTCGAGTAGGTAAATGATAAAAGAAATAATTTATGAAGTGTGAATGCTAGAAAAGTGCATATGTTTGATCAATGACAATTTCAATCACTTTTCCTAGCATCCTCATAAAATTTCTCATGTTATAGTGGCAACTAATTCACATGTTAAGGTTCAAACAATGAATTCTCTTGAAACCCAACAACCTATGCTCTTAGTCACCAAGCAATTGCAATTCAACTTAATCAACAAAGTCTAAGTAAGAGCTCCACATACTCAACCATCATATAGTCTTTTATGATTGCTAACACTCACCTCATACACATGAGCAAAACTTTTCAACCGGACACATAGAAAGATAGGGGCTTATGATTTCGCCTCCCAACGTATTCACCTCAAGGGTGATGTCAACAATAATAACTCAGGCTACCCATATTCAACTGGACATATGTGCCTAGATCTTTCCTCACCACATGATGCTTGCCAAAAGAGAAAAATAAAAAGGAATAGAGAGAAAAAATTCGACTCTTTGCATAAAAGTAAATATTGAAAAGTAAAAGATAGGCCCTTCGTAGAGGGAAGCAGAGGTTGCCATGCGCTTATTTGTTTGTATGCTCAACCCCTTAGGTCAAAAGAACTTCACGTTATATTGCCCCTAGTGATAGCAACCTTTATTATGCAGTCTTTCGCTTTTATTCTTTGCCATCACAAGTTCGTACAACGCTCAATTTTCTCTTACACTAAATGATCTCACACTTTTAGGAGCAATTTTTATTGCCTTATTGCACCGATGACAACTTACTTGAAGAATCTTATTCAATCCTTAGGTAGGTATGGTGGACTCTTGAAAATAAGATTTGGGTTTAAGGGTTTTTTGATGCACAAGTAGTATCTCTACTTGGTGCAGAATTTTTGGCTAGCAAAGATGGGGGGCAAGCACCACATGTTGAAGGATCTATGACAATATAACTTCTATGTGAATATGAACAAACATAAATCATTATGTTTTCTTCCTTCTCCAACGTCAACAATTTTGGCATATAATATTTTGATGGGGGCTCACAATCACAAAAGATTTCTATGATATTTTATTTGCATGTGAAAGTTCTCTTCCTTATACTAGTTATTCGTGAATTGCTTGTATGACCAAAATTGTGATTGTCAAGCCTCAAAAGATTTCACTTTCTAAACCCAATGTGAAGCTACCACTAGGCATGATATGATTTCAACTTCATGACATTCAATTTATTCAACAATTTACTCATAGGATATAAGTGAAGCACAAGAGCAATTCCAAAGAAAAGAGCTTCGTTGACGGGATGTGAATGTCGCTTACTTAGCCTCCTTGGAAACTATTTGAGGACTCTATTTTATTAAAAAACTTTCAGATATAAGTATTTTATTAAAACAACAAGTAAAATAAAATAAAATGACATTCTAAGAATAGAACAACTCATGTGAAGAAGCAAAAACTTAGGCTCAACTGATACTAACCGATAATTGTTGAAGAAAAAAGGTGGGATGCCTGCCGGGGCATCCCCAAGCTTAGATGCTTGAGACTTCTTGAATATTATCTTGGGATGCCTTGGGCATCCCCAAGCTTGGGCTTTTGTGTCTCCTTAATTCCTTTATATCACGGTTTCCCTAAATCTCGAAAGCTTCATCCACACAAAACTCAACAAGAACTCATGAGATAAGTTAGTATAAACCAATGCAAAAACCTTATCATTCTCTACTGCAGCAAATCACTAAAATTATTATTAAACATTGCATACTAAATGCCTCTGCATATTTAATACTCCTATCCTCAAATAGATTCATTAAACAAGCAAGCATATGCAATCAATGCAAACATAACAGCAATCTGCCAAAACAGTACAGTATGTAAAGAATGCAAGAGTATCAATACTTCTTAAATTCCAAAGATTATGAAAATCTAACACACTATAGAAAATTTATCAGAGCTTATTTTGCAAAAAGTTTCAACATTTTATCACATTCTGACTTCTCTAGGAAATTTTTGCAACATGGGTAAACTTTCTATTTTCAAACAGCAACATGTAGACTTGTAAAATAAGCATAGTAAAGGCTATCAATGCCACTTTTATTGAAATAAAAGATGCAAAACATTATAGTAAAAAACAGCAAGCAAATCCTAACAAAATAAATTGGCGCTCCAAGCAAAACACATATCATGTGACGAATGGAAACATAGCGCCAAGTGAGGGTACCGATAATGTTGAAGACGAAAGAGGGGATGCCTTCCGGGGCATCCCCAAGCTTAGTTGCTTGGATATTTCTTGGATATTAACTTGGGGTGCCTTGGTAATCCCCAAGCTTAGGGTCTTGTCACTCCTTATTCTCCTCATATCGTCATCTCACCCAAAACTTGAAAACTTCAATCACACAAAACTTAACGGAACTTTGTGAGATAGGTTAGTATGATAAAGAGCAAACTATTTCACTTTTGGTACTCTCAAAGACAAGATTCATGATTGTTCTCACACAATTCCTACTATAGCATATCATTTCCACAATTTATATTGAGCAATATAAGCCATTGAAACTAGAAAGCAAGCAAACTATGCACTGAAAACATAATCTATCAAAAACAGAACAGTCTGTAATGATCTGGATAACTACCATACTTCTGCTACTCCAAAACTTCTAAAAAAATTAGACCACGTGAGAAATTTGTATATTAATCTTCTGCAAAAAGAATCAACTCAAAATCACTCTTCTGTTAAAAATGATAATTATTTTCATGAGTGCAAAAGTTTCTGTTTTTCAGCAAGATCAAATCAACTATCACCCAACACGATCCCAAAGGCTTTACTTGGCACTTTATTGAAACAAAAGCAATAAAACATGATCAATACAGTAGCATAATCATGTGAAAACACAAAAACAGTAGGTAAAAGTGTTGGGTTGTCTCCCAACAAGCGCTTTTCTTTAATTCCTTTTAGCTAGGAATGACGAGTTCAATGATGCTCGCATAAAAGATAAGAATTGAAACACAAAGAGAGCATCATGAAGCATATGCCTAGCACATTTAAGTCTAACCCACTTCCTATGCATAGGGATTTTGTGAGCAAACAATTTATGGGAGCAAGAATCAACTAGCATAGGAAGGCAAAACATGCATAACTTCAAAACTTTCAACACATAGAGAGGGACCTTGATACTATATCAATTCATACAAGCATAAGTTCCTCCCTCATAATAATTTTCAGTAGCATCATGAAGAAATTCAACAATATAACCATCACATAAAGCATTCTTTTCATGATGCATAAGCATAGAAATTTTGTTATTCTCCACATGAGCAAATTTATTCTCATGAATAGTAGTGGGAGCAAACTCAACAAAATAACTATCATGAGATTGAGAACTAAAATCATGATGACAAGTTTTATGATTATGATTATTCAATATAGCATACATGTCATCACCATAATCATCATAGATAGCAACTTTGTTATCATAGTCAATTGCAACCTCATCCAAAATGGTGGATTTATCACTAAATAAAGTCATGACCTCTCCAAATCCACTCTCATCATTATAATCATCATAAATAGGAGGCATGCAATCATCATAATAAATTTTCTCATAAAAACTTGGGGGACTAAAAATATCATCTTCATCAAACATACCATCCCCAAGCTTATGGCTTTGCATATTATTAGCATCATGGATATTCAAAAAATTCATACTACCAACATTGCAATCATGCTCATCATTTATACCGAACATTCTATTGAATTATTCTTCGATCAATTGAGCATAATTTTCCTTTCCATCATTTTCACGGAATACATTATAAAGATGAATAATATGATGCAACCTAAATTCCATTTTTGTAGTTTTCTTTTATGAACCAAACTAGTGATAAAACAAGAAACTAAAAGATTCAATTGGAAGATCTAAAGATATACCTTCAAGCACTCACCTCCCCGGCAACGGCGCCAGAAAAGAGCTTGATGTCTACTACGCAACTTTATTCTTGTAGACACATGTTGGGCCTCGAAGCGCAGAGTTCTGTAAGACAGTAGCAATTTTCCCTCAAGTGGATGACCTAAGGTTTATCAATCCTTGGGAGGCGTAGGATGAAGATAGTCTCTCTCTGACGGCCCTGCAACCAAATATAAGAAATCTCTTGTGTGCCCAACACACCCAACACAATGGCAAATTGTATAGGTGCACTAGTTCGGCGAAGAGATGGTGATAAAAGTGTAATACGGATGGTAGAAATATATTTTTATAATCTGAATAAATAAAAACAGCAAGGTAGCAAATAGTAAGCGGGCACAAAAACGGTATTGCAATGCTTGAAAATGAGGCCTAGGGTCCGTACTTTTAGTAGTGCAATCTCTCAACAGTGCTAACATAGTTGGATCATATGATTATCCCTCAAAGTGCAATAAAGAATCACTCCTGAGTTCCTATTAGCGGAGAACAAAAGGTAGAAATTGTTTGTAGGGTACGAAACTACCTCAAATCTATTCTTTCAGTTCGATCTATCCTAGAGTTCGTACTAAAATAATGCAAGCTATTCTTTCCGATCGATCTAATCAAGAGTCGTACTAAAATAACACCAAAGCAAATTCATATTCATAATACTCAATCCACACAAAGAACTACAAAGAGACCCCAAAGTTTCTATCGGAGAAAAGATAATAAAAACGTGCATAAACCCCTATGCATAGATTACCCCAATGTCACCTCGGGAATCCGCAAGTTGAGTGCCATAACATACATCAAGTGAATCAATATGATACCCCATTGTCACCTCAAGTATTCATACCGCAAGACATACATCATGTGTTCTCACATCTGAATATTCAATCCGACAAGAAAAAAATTCAAAGGGTAAAGATTCAATTCATCACAACAAGAGTATAGAGGGGAGAAACATCATATGATCCATCTATGTTAACAAAGCCCATGATATAGATCACGAGAGAGAGAGAGAGAGATTAAACACATAGCTACTGGTACAAACCCTCAGCCCCGAGGGTGGACTTCTCCCTCCTCATCGTGGTGGCCGCCGAGATGATGAAGATGGCCACCGGAGATGATTCCCCCTCCGGCAAGGTGCCGGAACGGGGTCTAGATTGTTTTCGTGGATACAGAGACCTTGCAGCGGCGGAACTTCTGATCTAGGGTAACCCCGAAGGGTTTTGGAATTTTTGGGAATTTATAGTGTAAAGAGGGGGTGCGGGAGGCCACCGAGGTGGGCACAACCCACCTGGGCGCGCTTGGACCCCCAGGCGCGCCCTGGTGGGTTGTGCCCCCCTCGGGGCACCCCCCAGGTGCTGCTCTGGCCCATCTTGGGTGTTCTGGTCCATAAAAAATCTACAGGAAGTTTCGCGGTGTTTGGACTCCGTTTGATATTGATTTCCGGCGATGTACAAAACAAGCAAAAAACAGCAACTGGCACTAGGCACTGGGTGAATAGGTTAGTCCCAGAAAATGATATAAAGTTGCTATAAAATGATTGTAAAACATCCAAGAATTATAATATAATGGCATGAATACTTCATAAATTATAGATACGTTGGAGACATACCAGTGAACAGTGCCGAGGGAGTCCTGGATTAAGGGGTCCTCGGGCGTCCGGGCTAGGTGACGTGGGCCGGACTAATGGGCCGTGAAGCTACAAGACAGAAGACTTCCTCCCGTGTTCGGATGGGACTCTCCATGGCGTGGAAAGCAAGCTTGGTGTTCAGATATGATGATTCCTTCCTCTGTAAACCGACTCTGTACAACCCTAGGCCCCTCCGGTGTCTATATAAACCGGAGGGTTTAGTCCGTAGAGGCGATCATAATCATACAGGCTAGATATCTAGGGTTTAGCCAGTACGATCTCGAGGTAGATCAACTCTTGTAACCCCATATTCATCCAAGATAATCAACCAGGAAGTAGGGTATTACCTCCATCAAGAGGGCCCGAACCTAGGTAAACATCGTGTCCCTGTCTCCTGTTACCTTCGATCCTCAGACGCACAGTTCGGGATCCCCTACCCGAGATCCGCCGGTTTTGACACCGACATTGGTGCTTTCATTGAGAGTTTCGTTGTGTCGTCATCAGAAGGTTCGATGGCTCCATCTGTCATCTACAACAATGCTGCCCTGAGGGAGGTCTTCCTCCCCGACCAGAGATTTGTGTTCGGCGGCTTTGCACAGCTGGCCAACTCGCTTGGCCATCTAGAGCAGATCGACAGCTATGCCCCAGGTCACCAGACTAGCTTTGGAAATCTAGATTATGTCGCT
Source organism: Aegilops tauschii subsp. strangulata (assembly GCF_002575655.3). Classification (NCBI taxonomy): domain Eukaryota; kingdom Viridiplantae; phylum Streptophyta; class Magnoliopsida; order Poales; family Poaceae; genus Aegilops; species Aegilops tauschii. Next base: position 514,649,421 of record NC_053041.3, read on the forward strand.
GATATCCGAGGAGACTTGGTCTTCCAAGGGTTCGCGACCCCAACCTTCGCTCTGGCCTTAGATCGGAGCGCATCACCAGGTCCGAAGACGGGATTCCCGAGCCTGCCGGACTCTCTGTAGCTATTGAGGCTAGTACGGGAGAGTCAGAGGAAGTAGTGACACCGGCCATCATCATGAAACCGGACTCTTCTCCGAACACTGGCTCCGAATCCTCAGAGTCGGCATCGTGTGAGCTAGGCCAAGGAGTTGCCTTCCTGCCATACTCCACGGTCTCTCTTCTCCCTGGCCAAACCTTGCCTATAAGCGAGGCTCTAGACTTAATGCGATCCCCCGTCATTACAGAGGAACAACGTCCGAACTACACCCAGCCCGGACTAGGGGCTGAGAGCGGGGAATTTTACATCCCACCCACCACCCACTTCATAGCCACTGTCGAGGACATAACCAACATGCTTGATCGTAATTCCGAAGACATCTATGGCATGTACATCGATGCCATAGACGAACAAAGCCAAAACCCACTGCATACCGGACGCTGGGCCGCCACCTCCACATACGACGTATACATGGTGGATACACCAAAAGAGGATGGCGATGAAGGCAGTAAAGATCCAATCAAGGACAACAACACTGATAAACCACCAAAGCGGCGACATCAGCGGCGCCGTTCAAAATCACGCCGCAACAAAGAAAACAATACCGACAATGGAGATGATAACACTCCGGAGAATGCCGAAGACCCAGGCGCCCCCGTCGAACCAACATCCGAACAGGATGACAGGGAGGAGGGGCAGGGTAACCCTGACGAGCTAGTCAGGAACGAAGACTCGGAGGACAACAATTATATGCCACCCTCTGAAGACGAAATAAGCCTCGGCGACGAAGACTTCATTGTGCCAGAGGAACCCCTCGAGCAAGAACGCTTTAAGCAACAACTCATCGCAACCATGAGGAGCCTGAAAAGGAAGCAGCAATGGCTTCAGGCCGAACAGGATACGCTCAACGACAGATGGACTACTATCCTGGCAGCCGAGGAATACAGCCTCGCACGACTAACCAAAAGCTACCCGAAGCGCAAGTTGTTACCCCAATTCGATGTCGAGGCATGGGAGCCCATAACATCAGCGCATAATGCAACTGATAAACTAGATCAGCCACCGCGTGGCCGAGGCAGAACGGCTACCCAAGCCAAACACCAGCCTACATTACCCCGCCATAAAGGCAGGGAGACATTGGCCCGGGGCTACACCTATGACCTACGGCAGGACCTGGACACTAGGGTAGGCCTAGCCAGGTCAATCTACGGGTCAAGGGGACGTGCCCCAACACGAGAGGACGGCTATCAGGCCCGGCGTGATCAACACGACCTCACTCGGGGTGAAAATCGCATAGGGACGTCCGCCGAACTCTGTCGGGATGTTGCCCGTTACAGAGGCGCCGCACACCCCCTATGGTTCACCGAGGAGGTAATGGAGCACGAATTCCCAGAAGGGTTCAAACCAATGAATATCGAATCATATGATGGAACAACCGACCCCGCAGTATGGATTGAGGATTTTCTTCTCCATATCCACATGGCCTGTGGCGATGATCTACATGTCATCAAATACCACCCACTAAAATTAAAGGGACCAGCCCGGCACTGGCTAAACAGCCTTCCAGAAAACTCCATTGGCAACTGGGAAGACTTGGAAAACGCCTTTCGCGACAACTTCCAAGGTACATATGTCCGGCCTCCGGATGCCGATGACCTCAGTCACATCATCCAGCAGCCCGGAGAGTCAGCCAGGAAACTCTGGACTAGGTTCTTAATTAAAAAGAACCAAATTGTCGACCGTCCGGACGCCGAAGCCCTCACGGCCTTTAAACATAGCGTCCAAGATGAGTGGCTGGCCCGTCACCTCGGCCAAGAAAAACCGAAGTCCATGGCAGCTCTTACCGCACTAAGGACCCGCTTCTGCACGGGAGAAGATAGCTGGCTAGCTCGACGAAGCAATAACACCAGCGATCCTGGCACTTCCGAAACCAGGTACGGCAATGGCAAGCCACGACGCAATAAAAACAAGTGTCAAAACAATAATGTAGGAACCCAAGAAATGGCGGTCAACGCTGGATTCAGTGGCTCCAAATCCGGTCAATGGAAGAAGCCATTCAAGGCAAACGAAGATGGTCCATCCAGTTTAGACAGGATACTGGATCGGCCCTGTCAAATTCATGGCAGCCCTGACAAATCCGCCAACCATACCAACATAAATTGTTGGGTTTTCAAACAAGCCGTCAAGCTCAATGCCGAACACAAAGGAAAGGGGCCACCTAGCGATAGCGAAGAGGAAGAGACTCGCCAACCGAACACCGGGGGACAGAAGCAATTTCCCCCTGAAGTAAAAACAGTAAACATGATATCTGCGACGCATATCCCTACAAGGGAGCGCAAGCACGCACTACGAGACGTCTACGCCATAAAGCCGGTCGCCCCAAAATTTAACCCATGGGCAGCCCGCCCGATCACTTTTGATCGCAAGGACCACCCAACTGGTATCCGTCATAGAGGTTTGGCAGCTCTGGTCCTCGACCCAATCATTGATGGATTCCATCTCATGCGAGTTCTTATGGACGGCGGCAGTAGCCTTAATTTTCTCTATCAAGACATTGTTCGCAAGATGGGCATTGATCCTTCGAGGATCAAGCCCACCACAACTACCTTCACGGGAGTAATACCCGTCATAGAAGCTCACTCCACGGGCTCAATCACATTGGAAGTCGTCTTCGGATCGCCTGACAACTTTCAACGCGAACACTTGATCTTCGATATTGTCCCATTCCACAGTGGCTACCATGCATTGCTCTGGCGGACCGCTTTTGCTCATTTCAATGCGGTCCCACACTACGCCTATCTAAAGCTTAAGATGCCCGGTCCACGCGGCGTCATCACAATCAACGGAAACACGGAACGCTCCCTCCGTACCGAGGAGCATACTGCGGCCGTCACAGTCGAAGTATAAAGCGGCCTCATCAAACCGCATACCTCATCGGCCATTAATCCACCGGCCAATACTACACAGGACCGGTCAATTTTAGAGCTGGATTAGCAGTTCCGCCGCGTCGTTCGCCGCATATGCCCGCGAAGTTCGTATCGCGCATGCATAATTATGCACTTAAAATACGTTGATCATTAGCAGAGGCACAATACGGACAGGCCTACAACACGGTTCGTCCTCCTACAACTTTGTTCTCTTTTTTCTATCTATTTCTTATCTTTTGCCATAGGTGAATTAAAACCCATTCATCCTACGGACCTACAAGGACTCTTTAGGAGCCCGGTCTCGTCTAAATAACCAAAGATTACTCCTTTTAAGGAATCCTTTTCGCTGACGCAAAGGCAACGCAGACGTGCGACAGGAGGTCCAAAGTATTTTTTGTAGACCAAACACTCTATTTAAAACCTGTGTAGAGCCTTTTTCCTCAGCCTTCGACCCCTGGCATGTAAAATGGCCTGGGTAGTGGTGTTATAATCTGTAAGATTGCGCTCAATGTATCAATCAGATTCCAGTGAACATAATCCGTCTTTAGTATTTGCTTTTCCTCATAGAATTGTATTTTGTTTCTTCGGTTGTTTCACGCACACACCTCGGCACTAATCGCCAGGGGCTCGATATGGCAACATATTGATTGCCGAGATGTCCGAACAGCTCTACAACATACTTCAGCGTCACGAGTTTTGGCATTACATGCATCAGCTCGGAATCGTGTCTTTGGTCAATAGTTGGGTTGCCCGGCTCCTGTGCTTACTACCTTACGTTCCGTCTTATCGGCTAGGGTAGTAAAGGGAGAACTACTGTGATTGTGTTTCCGGTTCGCCTGGTTAAACACCTCAGTAGAGAAAGCCGAAAACTAACTGTCATGATGCAGCGAGAGCTGGTCAACCACGCGGCGACTTATTAAAATCTTTTGCGATTTCTTCCGTATAACACGAAGGACCATTTTCCGGTCACCTATGTAACGCAACCGTATTCGGATAACCGCGTACATACCAGGGGCTATATCGTAGACCCACCGTCAAACTCCTATGGCTAAGTGAAAGTGTTAAAGCCCTATAGTCCGATTGCCTAGTTCGCCGCACTGACACCTCCTTCACGGACAAAGACGTTGGGTCAAGTGTGGTCAGGTGCTAGTCCGAACACCCCCGTATTATATGCGAGGGGGCTGAAGCCGACGACTGGCAAACTTTCAGATTATAAAAAACGGCCGCACAGGAGGAAATAACTTTCAGACAAAGGCATAAATATAACACATCCTTAATGTATCATAATATTGTTCTCACAATTCCGGTACAATTATTCGAACATAATATCCTTCGAGCACTGACCCTCTATCAAGCGGGCACCCTCTAGGATGTCCTCCAAATAATGCTCCGGCATGCGATGGTCCTTGCCCTCAGGCGGGCCCTTAGCTGCAACATCGGTGGCCTTCATCTTTGCCTAGTACATCTTGATGCGGGCAAAGGCCATCCGGGCACCTTCTATGCACGCCGACCGCTTGACGGCGTCGATACACGGCACTGCATCGACAAGTCGTTGCACCAAACCGAAATAGCTGTTCGGAATGGGTTCAGCCGGCCATAGCTGGACCACGACGTCCTTCATGGCAGCTTTGGACATCTTGTGAAGCTCGGCCCACTGGGCCATCTGTTCATTCAGCAACGCCGGACGCCGTGGCACGTTGAATTGTGACCAGAAAAGCTTCTTCGCAGCACGTCCTTCCTGCGCTTGGAAGAACTGCGCCGCGTCGGAGACACTCTTCGGCAATTCCAAGAACGCGTCTAGAGAACTCCACAATTGATTAAGCAGAGCATACTTCGGGTCGCCGAACTTAGTCTGTAAAAGAAAGGGCTTACCGGCCGCTATCTCCCCAGCTTGCCGGATCTCCTCCCGAGCTGCTCTATACTCGAGCTCGGACCATGCTTCTCTCGCCTCTTGTAAGGCCTTGTCGAGTTCGGCTGCCTTGGCTGTGTTATCCTCTTTGAGTGATTTGCATTTGCCAGTGGCATCCTTTAGCTCTCTCTCTATGGTACATATTCTCTCTTTGCACTGGCGCCGAGTGGCTTGTTCAGCCTTTAAATCAGAAACCGCCTTCTTGGCAGCCGCATCGCTCACTCTGGCCTGCTCCTTGGCTCAGGCAAGCTCGGCCCGAAGGGTCTCAATCGCGGCAGCACCATCTACAGTTATGCATGTCAAAGTGTATAATTTTCAGCTTCGTGCTCATACTATTATACATGCATAAGAGGGCTGTCCCAAAACATACCTTGTGCCTCGTCGAGCCTCCTGTTAATAAGAGTAATGTCCTCATCAGCTAACTCAAGCTTCTGCTTTAGGTCTGCAACTTCCGCAGCTTGGGCGGCCGACATTGACATAACAGCCTGTTTTCAAATTAATTATGTTACTTCCTGAGAATATCTTTTTGATCCTCTGATCGCCTCCCTGCGGAATCCGACCAGAGTCTCAGGGGCTACTATCAATGTACAGGCGCATTTTGCATGTTGAGAGCGGTTAAGATATGGCATGGCATACCTCGAAGCCTCTCAGCAGGCCCGTAAAGGCTTCATTCAATCCGCTTCTCGCGGACAGAATCCTCTCAACTATCGTACCCATTAAGGTACAATGTTCCTCTGAGATGGACGCACTTTGCAATGCGCCCATCAGAGTATCCGGCACCTCCGGATTCCTGGAGGCTGGTGCGGGAGTACGGACTCCCTTCAAAGGTGTACGTTTACTCGACCCTAGAGTCGTCTTCGGCTGTAAATCGGATAGTTCTGGACCCTTGGCGACCGAAACATCACCCTCAGGCGCTGTCTTCATTGTACCCTGCACCGCTTGATGGTCAGGAGAGAACCTCCGGGACAACACCTCAAAATTGTCCGCCCTAAGGGGCGAGGAAGCCTGTGGAGGCGTCTCGCTTTCCATCATCTCCGGAGGCAAGTCCCCCGATGAGGAGGACTGTTGGGGAAGACAGCGGGCCGGACTGCAAACATATATTTTAAATGTTACCCTTGTAACCCGAAAAGAACGGGATATGTCTAGAGCACCCTTGTTCACTTATGATTCGGCGAAGGGCTTTTCCTTTCGGAGGTACTGTGCAACAACGTCGTCTTCCAAATCCGAGCCATCTGACAGGGATATCTTCCCTCTCTTGGGTGCCTCCACCTCCAAGTCTTTGGAAGTAGTCCTTTTCTTCCCGTGAGGAGAAGGGATGTGTGACGCCCCCGATTTGACCGTACACCAATCATGCACGCAAATGTGTACGATCAAGATCAGGGACTCACGGGATGATATCACAACACAACTCTAAAACATAAATAAGTCATACAAGCATCATAATACAAGCCAGGGGCCTTGAGGGCTCGAATACAAGTGCTCGATCACAGACGAGTCAGCGGAAGCAACAATATCTGAGTACAGACATAAGTTAAACAAGTTTGCCTTAAGAAGGCTAGCACAAACTGGGATACAGATCGAACGAGGCGCAGGCCTCCTGCCTGGGATCCTCCTAACTACTCCTGGTCGTCGTCAGCGGGCTGCACATAGTAGTAGGCTCCTCCAGTGCCGTAGGAGTCGTCGTCGACGGTGGCGTCTGGCTCCTGGACTCCAGCATCTGGTTGCGACAACCAGATAGAAAGGAAAGGGGGAAAAGAGGGAGAGAAGCAACCGTGAGTACTCATCCAAAGTACTCGCAAGCAAGGAGCTACACTACATATGCATGGGTATATGTGTAAAGGGGCATATCAGTGGACTGAACTGCAGAATGCCAGAATAAGAGGGGGATAGCTAGTCCTGTCGAAGACTACGCTTCTGGCCATCTCCATCTTGCAGCATGTAGAAGAGAGTAGATTGAAGTCCTCCAAGTAGCATCGCATAGCATAATCCTACCCGGCGATCCCCTCCTCGTCGCCCTGTTAGAGAGCGATCACCGGGTTGTATCTGGCACTTGGAAGGGTGTATTTTATTCAGTATCCGGTTCTAGTTGTCATAAGGTCAAGGTACAACTCCGGGTCGTCCTTTTACCGAGGGACACGGCTATTCGAATAGATAAACTTCCCTGCAGGGGTGCACCACATAACCCAACACGCTCGATCCCATTTGGCCGGACACACTTTTCTGGGTCATGCCTGGCCTCGTAAGATCAACACGTCGCAGCCCTACCTAGGCACAACAGAGAGGTCAGCACGCCGGTCTAAACCCTATGCGCGCAGGGGTCTGGGCCCATCGCCCATTGCACACCTGCATGTTGCGTACGCGGCCGGAAGCAGACCTAGCCCCCTTAATACAAGCGCGAGCTTACGGTCTAATGCGGCGCGCGCCACTCAGTCGCTGACGTCACGAAGGCTTCGGCTGATACCACGACGCCGGGATACCCATAACTACTCCCGCGTAGATGGTTAGTGCGTATAGACCAAATGGCCAGACTCAGATCAAATACCCAGAACTCGTTAAGCGTGTTATTTATCCGCGAACGCCGACCAGGGCCAGGCCCACCTCTCACCTAGGTGGTATCAACCTGCCCTGTCGCTCCGCCATAAAGTAACAGTCGGGGGCCGTCAGGAACCCAGGCCCACCTCTACCGGGATGGAGCCACCTGTCCTTTCAGCCCCCTCATCAGAATCACTTGCGGGTACTCCTCGAGCCGACCCGACTTTAGTCACCACATGTGTCATGTATATAATGTATATAGTATATACCCATGATCACCTCCCGAAGTGATCACGGCCCAGTAGTATAGCATGGCAGACGGACAAGAGTGTAGGGCCACTGATGGAACACTAGCATCCTATACTAAGCATGTAGGATCGCAGGTAAAGGTAACAACAGTAGTGGCAAAGACAGGCTATGCAGCAGAATAGGATTAACGGAAAGCAGTAGCATGCTACACTACTCTAATGCAAGAGTATAGAGAAGAATAGGCGATATCTTGTGATCAAGGGGGGGGGGGCTTGCCTGGTTGCTCTGGCAAGAAGGAGGGGTCCTCAACTCCGTAGTCGAACTGGGCAGCAGCAGCGTCGGTCTCGTAGTCTACCGGAGAAGGAGAGGGGGAGGAAACAGTAAATACAAAGCAAACAGAGCATCACAAAACATATGGAGGCAAAACGCGGTGCTAGGTATGCCCTAACGTGGTAGGAGGTGATACCGACGAAGGGGGGGAACATCCGGGAAAGTATTCCCGATGTTTCGCATTTTCGGACAGATGAAACGGAGGGGGAAAGTTGCAAGTTCTATATGTTAGGGATGTGTGGCGGACGAACGAGCTGCGTATCCGGATTCGTCTCGTCGTTCTAAGCAACTTTCATGTACAAAGTTTTTCCATCCGAGCTACGGTTTATTTTCTACGATTTTCAAAGGTTCAGCAATATTCTGAAATTTGTTTTAATTACTAAATTCGTCAGAAAATGAATTGTGACGTCATCCTGGCGTCAGCCCTGCATCAGCGGTCAACAGACCAGTTGACTGGTCAACAGGGCCCACGCGGGGCCCACAGGCAGTGACTGGGCGCTGCCCAGTCAGCATCTGACTGGGTCAACGGGACCCATGGGCCCAATGGCAGTGGCTGTGGGGGGGGGGGAGTCCACGTGGTCAGCCACGTCAGCAACACCGGAAACGGCGCCGGAGTTGTCTCCGGCGACCATATTCAACGGCGGCGCGCTCGGGAACGGCCGGAAATCGGCCACAAGGGGTCGCTCGGCCCGCGCGTAGGCTCGTTTGAGCGAGCGTCGAGCCGCGCATCCAACGGTGCTGATGGGATGGCTCGGGGGCGGCCGGAGCATCGCCGGTGACGAGCAAGGCGGCGGTGGCGTTCGGTGGCGCAAGGAGAAGTGGGTTGTGGGGGCTCTTTCGGCGCGGAATCTGGTGCATTCGAACGCGGGCATCGCACCATGTCGAACGACGGCAACGGTGGCCGTTGAAACGGCCCGCAGCGTCGGCTGCGGAGTCTAACGACGGTGGCCGGAGCTCGAGCACGCGTGGAAGCTAACTACGGTGCACGGGGAGGAGAAGGGAGAGGGGGGTCGAAGCGGCTGCTCACCGGGCCCTGCAGGTGTGCACAAGTGGGCTCGGGGAAGGCTTGCCGGAGTCTGATTCGTCAGCGAGGTCGACATCGCCCGAGGAGGAAGAAGAAGGCCGGCTCGGCGATGGAGGGGCTTCCGGCTCCTGCCCGTGGTCGTGGACGACGATCCTGACGGCCGTGAAGCTCCGGGACGCTCTGAAGAGGGTTGGGAGCAGCGGTCGCCGCGGTGGGCGCCGGTGGGCGGAGACAGGGGCGCTCGACGGAGGGGGGATCTAGTGGGGAGTGAGAGAGAGGAGGACAGGGGGAAGTGGGCGAGTGGGGAGGGGCCAGTGGAGGCGGGAGCGCTGGCGATCTTATCCCCTCCTCGACGCCGGCGAGGGGGGTCCGGCGGGGACGCGCGCCTGTTTCGACCCTTGTCGGGGGAACAGGGAAGGGGAGAGAGCGACCGGGGGGGGGGAACGGGCCGGTTCGGCGGATGGGCCAGGTGGGCCGGCCTGGCTGCGAGCTGGGCCGTCTGGTGCAGGGGGGTCCTTTTCTTTTCTTTTTGTTTTACTTTATCTTATTTTTCCTTTTCTGTTTTGGCTAATTGTCTGGGCACCAAGTGAGTTTTGTAAAACATGAGAGCTGGCCCACAAATCACAGCACAATATACCTTACCACCAAAAACTAGTTTGGGGTAAATATCATTTCATATTTATTTTGTATTAATAAAAAGGTTATTAATTAATGTTTTCAGCCACTGTTTGAGGATGTTTAAGTCACCTATCAAATTTCAATAATGTTCTTTACAATTTTATCATAGCCTCTGATTTATCTACTATTTATTGAACATTTTAGTTTTAGTATTTGAAAACTTTTATTGTTTGCTTGATTTTGAACTTTGAATTTTGGACCGGTTTTGATCTAACGATAGATTAGGAACAGGTAACAGAGGTAACGTGGCACCATTAGCGTGGAATTACTGTAGCTTAATTACCCGGGCGTCACAATTCTCCTCCACTACAAGAAATCTCGTCCCGAGATTTAAGAGGGGAAGTAAGGGGGAAGGGATTTGGTCGCGAAATTCTAACGAGTCTTCTCGGTCTTGGTTGCTATTCTCAGAGAGGTCGATATTATGTTGATGTCTTCATTTCTCTGCTTCAGGTCATCATGATGAAGTTGGCATCCTTTCTTTGGGAACTCCATCGTACTTACGAAAGAATAAAGGGGCTGGGAGAACAGACCTCTGCAAGGTTGACTAACTTGTTGATAACATCGGGGAAGGTGGCGGAAAGTAACTCTCGAATTGAAACTTACGAAAATATTGAGAGCAAAGTAAGGAGGTATCCTGGGAAGTTTCAAGCGGGCAGGCAATCGTTCGATGCCTGAAATAGGGCGTGAAAGGGGCTCAAGGCAACGAAAATAAGTATTGTGCATGATACCAGAATTGATCACTAGGAAGGTGGCCCGTGAATTACATACGAAATCAAGCGCGAGGAATAACTTTGGGAACAGGGGTGTACAAGAGAGTCAGGTTTCGATCCTGTGGAACTGTGGGTTATGGGCCCACCATGTGGTTAAAGTAGGAAGGGCGGTGACACCTTGCACGATCATGATAGCAAGGCAAGTCAGAGGGTAGCATGTCAGTTATATGTCAGCAACATCGTCGGTACCAAGGGCGAGGGACGAAGAGAACCATTCTCCTGCTCGTTGAAACGAGGCGGACCAATAGGCAAAGTTCTCGTCCATCGGTGGTTACCGGAATGTCACCAACAATAGTAACAGGGTCTTACTGACAGAGTTGTACACCGAGGTGTTTGCACAAGCAGGGAATTAATACTGCTTAGATCATAATGATCACCAGAAACGTTAAACCAACCAATGGAAAGGAAAATATGATTATCAGAATAAACAGAACAATGGAAAGGAAAATGTGTTAAAACACATATTTCAAGGGTATATCCTTCCCAAGGACAAGCAGGGCATGATATCTGTGACAATATATAATGTAGAGAACCCTTTAGGTAAGGGGAGAGAAACTTCATGACATTACCCATACAGCGGTGTTTGGATAATTGAGCAAGAAACATTTAGCATTGGGCTTCAAATGTTCTTGTTGAAAATTGGAGTACCACAGACATGCTTCGAGATAGCATAGACATGGTCTTCAAGCAAAGGTTGGACTTGGATATACAGAGGATTCATCAGGAACAACTTATAGAATAAGTCTTACAATTTCCTCATGGAAGAATGGTTAACCTTGCTAAGATGGAAACTATAACAATAGGTCCTCCGGCCAGGTGTGCTAGGCATGTCATCACCTTACCGGGCCATATAAAGACCAATGTTGTGACTCTTGGAAAATGTTCCAACCATCATATCTGACCGAGATTCAGATCTGATTGGTGTCAGGATACCTCAGATTTAGGATGCTTGAGAAGAAAAAGGTGCGGCACAATTTGACGAGATGACATTGTAAGATTCTCGGGAAATGAACTATGGAAGCGAGTTCCGAAATAAGAGTCCCTCAGTAAACCAACGAGAGGATGAGGAGGTGGCTGATGGAATCAGCGACAATTCAACGAGATTAACAAAAGATGGATTTCCACAACTATGTGAACAAGGAGATAACATTTGTCAGATCAAATGGTATAATGATGTATGCTCGAGGAAAACATACACAATTAAACATTGGTTGAAAGGGGCACCCAAAATATGGGCTGGGTTGCACGACCAACGTCGGAATGGAAATTTAGCAACCAGCACACTACATTGGAATTATTGTCCATTAACTCTGAAGTAACAAGGTTGCTAGAGATATTAAATTCTCATAACAGAGTTCACTCAACACGGGGACCAAGAGAAGAATGATGATGGTGAGAAGTATCACTGTACCAAGAATTCTTAAGAGGTGGAGTAATGCTCACGACATTCTTGACATCAACGATGGTAATACGCCACGGTAGAACATAACATAGGTTGGATAGCAGGGAAATCAAGATACAACACAAAATATGAACAAGTTTGTGTTGAGGGGCGGCAAGAATGTTGTCGATGATAACACAATTCATCGAGGGGCAAGGATGGTATTTCTCATCCTGAATTTTGACACACAACTTGGAAGAAGTCAAATTGTTGACAATGTTCACGACAAATTTGTCGAGAGGTTTTCAAGAAGATGTAATTGATCGACGATGACATCAAGTCAAAGGAATGATGAAAGCGAAAGGTTATTGGAACCACGGGTAGGACACAAACTCGAAATCAAGTTTGCTGTTCGAGGTGAACGATAAGACGAGGAAGATCGACGCAAGATTAGCTCACTGTCGAAATTTGTGCGCGGGAAAGGACCAGGTAGCGCAGTTAAAATCGGCACAATAATGACATAGCCGAGCAGGCTAGGGATGACGTGATCGAGTACGAACTCGTAAGCAAAGGAGATTACTAAGAGTTGTTTAATCGTGATGCGGACTCGATTCAGTTATCGATGTCCTTGAGTGTTTAATAACTCGGAGCCTGTGAAAAATTGGAGTCAATGAGAATGTAATAGTTGATGGAGAACTCATAAGAAGTTATGCAGTTCTGTGATAATCTCGAGATACCAGGGGGTAATACTCGACGACAAACCAAAGTAGAGGTTGGACTGGGGTATTGCTCTTACAGAAGACAAGTGCTTAAACTTGTACGAGAAATGGTATTTAAAGGAGAACATGGTCGGAACCACGATTGCAAAAGGCCAGATCCCAGATATAAGATGAACTTATACCAAGGGAATAATTAATTTAAGAAAAGCTTTAATGATAAGATCTACATCGTGTCCATGGGCATGAACGCAAAGTTCAAGGTCGACTCCCACTTCTTCAATGCATAACCTTTCATTCACTTCTCGCGTTTGATGAAGTTGCAGTGTTGAAAATTTTTATCTGGCAAAATACCAGAAGAGTATGACTCATGAAAACTTTCGAGTTCACACATATTATGAAAGGCATAGGTTCAACCCATCAGGGCATCTTAGGAACATATACCACAAACTTCGGAGTAAATATTACAAGCTCGAAAGAAGAGCATTGTTCAAAAACAGATGATACAATTTACCAAAGGCATTATATGCCCATGGAAAGGCTCACAAGGTTATTCAATATGAAGGACACTGTCGGATAAAATCCAACGAAGGAACCGATGGTCCACAAGGGATCTGATGTGAGCATCGGTACTCAACCAGAGGAAGAAGAATGCAAGGAGATCTGATTATAGAAACAACTGACAAACTCAAAGTTCAATGCAAAAGAATTATGATTTCCAAATTAGGGGGTCAGAAGCAACGCTCTGATCAAGGATGGATAAGTTGAGTAGGCTTAGGGGTACAATCGATGGCAATTTGATAGGTCGAGATCCAGCTCACGTTTAAAATGACGTCTGAGCCGAAAGAATGAATTCTAGGATATGATTGAGGATTGCGAGCATTCGCAACAAATTGAATCAACAGACTCAAAATGATAATGACAAGAGATGCCAATAAGATTACGAGACTTATGGGATTAATCATAATTAAAGCAAGCAAGAAATTCCAGAGCAATAGGTTGCTGAGGATTTTTGGAAGATCGAATGGTATTTCGAAGACTTTGTGAAATACACGAACCATTTGGGGATGAGCGGATACTCGATAAGTGCGAGAAATTATTCGTAGGGGTATTCAGGTGACAAAAAAAAAGCAAGGCAGTAAGCTCAAAGGGTTCTCGGAACAACAGAGAGAATTTTGGGGTATCTTGTAATAACAAGATCAACTGGGAAACATTGTATGAATGGCGAGTATACGTGGTTATCCATAGGAGTTCATCGATGAAAGGGAATTGCAAAAGCGATGAACACAAGTTCTCGGGTTACCAGCGGAGAGTATCTTCCGGGTCTTCACGTGCAGCAGACGATCATCAGTAATAAGGGGCTCTCCGGGTGAAAGTGATAACGAGATCCTAATGTTAGATTTAGTAAAATCATTTAACTCGAATAGGAGAGAGATCAGAGTCCCAGAGTAAAGGTCGAGGAGTAAAAGATCCTAATACCACCCAATGGCGACGTGGGCCCGTAAGCCACACAGCCATGTTAGTAAAAGTTTAGCAATGACTAGACTCAACTTCGACCAAGGAGTTGGAAAGGGGGATTCCTACAGGCAGCTGGCTCTGATACCAACTTGTGACGCCCCCGATTTGACCGTACACTAATCATGCACGGAAATGTGTACGATCAAGATCAGGGATTCACGGGAAGATATCACAACACAACTCTAAAACATAAATAAGTCATACAAGCATCATAATACAAGCCAGGGGCCTCGAGGGCTCGAATACAAGTGCTCGATCACAGACGAGTCGGCGGAAGCAACAATATCTGAGTACAGACATAAGTTAAACAAGTTTGCCTTAAGAAGGCTAGCACAAACTGGGATACAGATCGAACGAGGCGCAGGCCTCCTGCCTGGGATCCTCCTAACTACTCCTGGTCGTCGTCAGCGGGCTGCACGTAGTAGTAGGCTCCTCCAGTGCTGTAGGAGTCGTCGTCGACGGTGGCGTCTGGCTCCTGGACTCCAGCATCTGGTTGCGACAACCAGATAGAAAGGAAAAGGGGGAAAAGAGGGAGAGAAGCAACCGTGAGTACTCATCCAAAGTACTCGCAAGCAAGGAGCTACACTACATATGCATGGGTATATGTGTAAAGGGGCATATCAGTGGACTGAACTGCAGAATGCCAGAATAAGAGGGGGATAGCTAGTCCTGTCGAAGACTACGCTTCTGGCCATCTCCATCTTGCAGAATGTAGAAGAGAGTAGATTGAAGTCCTCCAAGTAGCATCGCATAGCATAATCCTACCCGGCGATCCCCTCCTCGTCGCCCTGTTAGAGAGCGATCACCGGGTTGTATCTGGCAGTTGGAAGGGTGTATTTTATTCAGTATCCGGTTCTAGTTGTCATAAGGTCAAGGTACAACTCCGGGTCATCCTTTTACCGAGGGACACGGCTATTCGAATAGATAAACTTCCCTGCAGGGGTGCACCACATAACCCAACACGCTCGATCCCATTTGGCCGGACACACTTTTCTGGGTCATGCCCAGCCTCGTAAGATCAACACGTCGCAGCCCTACCTAGGCACAACAGAGAGGTCAGCACGCCGGCCTAAACCCTATGCGCGCAGGGGTCTGGGCCCATCGCCCATTGCACACCTGCATGTTGCGTACGCGGCCGGAAGCAGACCTAGCCCCCTTAATACAAGCGCGAGCTTACGGTCCAATGCGGCGCGCGCCACTCAGTCGCTGACGTCACGAAGGCTTTGGCTGATACCACGACGTCGGGATACCCATAACTACTCCCGCGTAGATGGTTAGTGCGTATAGACCAAATGGCCAGACTCAGATCAAATACCCAGAACTCGTTAAGCGTGTTATTTATCCGCGAACGCCGACCAGGGCCAGGCCCACCTCTCTCCTAGGTGGTCTCAACCTGCCCTGTCGCTCCGCCATAAAGTAACAGTCGGGGGCCGTCAGGAACCCAGGCCCACCTCTACCGGGATGGAGCCACCTGTCCTTTCAGCCCCCTCATCAGAATCACTTGCGGGTACTCCTCGAGCCGACCCGACTTTAGTCACCACATGTGTCATGTATATAATGTATATAGTATATACCCATGATCACCTCCCGAAGTGATCACGGCCCAGTAGTATAGCATGGCAGACGGACAAGAGTGTAGGGCCACTGATGGAACACTAGCATCCTATACTAAGCATGTAGGATCGCAGGTAAAGGTAACAACAGTAGTGGCGAAGACAGGCTATGCAGCAGAATAGGATTAACGGAAAGCAGTAGCATGCTACACTACTCTAATGCAAGAGTATAGAGAAGAATAGGCGATATCTTGTGATCAAGGGGGGGGGGGGGGGCTTGCCTGGTTGCTCTGGCAAGAAGGAGGGGTCGTCAACTCCGTAGTCGAACTGGGCAGCAGCAGCGTCGGTCTCGTAGTCTACCGGAGAAGGAGAGGGGGAGGAAACAGTAAATACAAAGCAAACAAAGCATCACAAAACATAAGGAGGCAAAACGCGGTGCTAGGTATGCCCTAACGCGGTAGGAGGTGATACCGACGAAGGGGGGAACATCTGGGAAAGTATTCCCGATGTTTCGCATTTTCAGACAGATGAAACGGAGGGGGAAAGTTGCGAGTTCGATATATTAGGGATGTGTGGCGGACGAACGGGCTGCGTATCTGGATTCGTCTCGTCGTTCTGAGCAACTTTCATGTACAAAGTTTTTCCATCTGAGTACGATTTTTCAAAGGTTCAGCAATATTCTGAAATTTGTTTTAATTACTAAATTCGTCAGAAAATGAATTGTGACGTCATCCTGGCGTCAGCCCTGCATCAGCGGTCAACAGACCAGTTGACTGGTCAACAGGGCCCACGCGGGGCCACAGGCAGTGACTGGGCGCTGCCCAGTCAGCATCTGACTGGGTCAACGGGACCCATGGGCCCAATGGCAGTGGCTGTGGGGGGGGGGGAGTCCACGTGGTCAGCCACGTCAGCAACGCCGGAAACGGCGCCGGAGTTGTCTCCGGCGACCATATTCAACGGCGGCGCGCTCGGGAACGGCCGGAAATCGGCCACAAGGGGTCGCTCGGCCCGCGCGTAGGCTCGTTTGAGCGAGCGTCGAGCCGCGCATCCAACGGTGCTGATGGGATGGCTCAGGGGCGGCCGGAGCATCGCCGGCGACGAGCAAGGCGGCGGTGGCGTTCGGTGGCGCAAGGAGAAGTGGGTTGTGGGGGCTCTTTCGGCGCGGAATCTGGTGCATTCGAACGCGGGCATCGCATCGTGTCGAACGGCGGCAACGATGGCCGTTGAAACGGCCCGCAGCGTCGGCTGCGGAGTCTAACGATGGTGGCCGGAGCTCGAGCACGCGGGGAAGCTAACTACGGTGCACGGGGAGGAGAAGGGAGAGGGGGGGTCGAAGCGGCTGCTCACCGGGCCCTGCAGGTGTGCACAAGTGGGCTCGGGGAAGCCTTGCCGGAGTCCGATTCGTCAGCGAGGTCGACATCGCCCGAGGAGGAAGAAGAAGGCCGACTCGGCGATGGAGGGGCTTTCGGCTCCTGCCCGTGGTCGTGGATGACGATCCTGACGGCCGTGAAGCTCTAGGACGCGCTGAAGAGGGTTGGGAGCAGCGGTCGCCGCGGTGGGCGCCGGTGGGCGGAGACAGGGGCGCTTGGCGGAGGGGGGATATGGTGGGGAGTGAGAGAGAGGAGGACAGGGGGAAGTGGGCGAGTTGGGAGGGGCCAGTGGAGGCGGGGGCGCTGGTGATCTTATCCCCTCCTCGACGCCGGCGAGGGGGGTCCGGCGGGGACGCGCGCCTGTTCCGACCCTGGTCGGGGGAACAGGGAAGGGAGAGAGCGACCGGGCCGGTTCGGCGGATGGGCCAGGTGGGCCGGCCTGGTTGCGAGCTGGGCCGTCTGGTCCAGGGGGGGTCCTTTTCTTTTCTTTTTGTTTTACTTTGTCTTATTTTTCCTTTTCTGTTTTGGCTAATTGTCTGGGCACCAAGTGAGTTTTGTAAAATATGAGAGCTGGCCCACAAATCACAGCACAATATACCTTACCCAAAAACTAGTTTCGGGTAAATATCATTTCATATTTATTTTGTATTAATAAAAAGGTTATTAATTAATGTTTTCAGCCACTGTTTGAGGATGTTTAAGTCACCTATCAAATTTCAATAATGTTCTTTACAATTTTATCATAGCCTCTGATTTATCTACTATTTATTGAACATTTTAGTTTTAGTATTTGAAAACTTTTATTGTTTGCTTGATTTTGAACTTTTGAATTTTGGACCGGTTTTGATCTAACGATAGATTAGCAACACGTAACGGAGGTAACGTGGCACCATTAGCGTGGGATTACTGTAGCTTAATTACCCGGGCGTCACAGGATGTCACCTTCTTCTTCCCCTTCGTCTTCAGAAGAGGGAGCTTCAGTCTCCCCGGACGTAGCGTCCAGTGTACCTTTAGAGTGGAGGTCACCTTCGGCCTTTTTGCTCTTCTCCATGTCCTCCTTCGCCGGCATCCTCATCAACACAGGATCTGCTGAGTCTTCGGGAAGTGGAGCTGAACACCTAATTCTCTCCACCTTCTTTATCCAGCCCTGGTCGAAGTTAGGTTTCTCAGTACATCGCTATGGGATAATCAACCAAGTTGCGTTCGGAAATTGAGTGCTTACCGAGGTATCCGGATGGTTGCAGTCGAGGCCGATGTCCTCGGTTGTATCCGGCCACTGCTTTCGGGTCCCGAAGAATAGTTTCCACATCCCTCTGTGTGTTGTGCCGAACAAGTGCTGAAGTGTCCGTGGTCCTTCCGGATTGAACTCCCACATGCAGAGAGGCCGTCGCTGGCACGGCAGGATCCGACGGACTAGCATTACCTAGATCACGTTGATGAGGCCGGTGTCCTTTTCAAGGATGCTCCGGATACGACTTTGCAGCATCTACACCTCGTTAATTGATCCCCAGTCCTGCCCCTTATTAATCCATGATGCGAGCCGTAATGGAGGGCCAGATCGGAACGCAGGCATGGCTACCCATTTGGTACCACGGGGTTCGGTGATATAAAACCACTCCCGCTGCCATAAGTTGGAGGTTTCCATGAAGGTGCCTTTTGGCCAAATAGTATTGGCGAGCTTGCTCACCATAGCACCGCCGCACTCCGCTTGCTCCCCGTTGACTACCTTCGGCTTCACATTGAAAGTCTTGAGCCATAGGCCGAAGTGTGGGGGAATACGGAGAAAAGACTCGCACATGACGATAAATGCCGAGATGTGAAGAAAGGAGTCCGGAGCTAGATCGTGAAAATCTAGCCCGTAATAGAACATGAAGCCACGAACGAAGGGGTGGAGAGCAAACCCTAGCCCACGGAGGAAGTGAGAGATGAATACAACCCTCTCACCGGATTTTGGTGTAGGGATAACCTGTCCCTTAGCAGGGAGCCTGTGGGGGATTTCCGTGGTCAGGTACCTCGCCTCCCGGAGCTTCGCGATATCCTCCTCTGTGACCGAGGAGGCCGCCCACCTGCCTTGGGGGCTGGATTCGGACATGACTAGGAGGCTTGTAGCAATTAAGTCGAAGCCTGGGCGCTGGAGCTCGAGGTTGGGAAGGCTAAGGAAGAGGTAGGCATGGAGGAGAAAGACGGGTCTGTACCCCTTTATAAAGGCGATGAATATCAAACGACTCCTCACGGGCCTTAAAACTTGTCTATTCCCAAGGAATCGTGCAAACTACACGGTTGGATTATCCAAGCCCGTATTAATAAGAATCCCGTGATAAGGGGGCACGATCTCTGCTTTGACAAGACATGCCAATAAAGACGTGTCTCGTAACGTGGAGCGAGAGGCTGAAAGACGGTTCGAAATAATAACCAGGCACAGACGGAACGTCTCGCTACAAAAGTTGTCAGTAGATGGGACTTGTTAAATATTATACTCTTCGCGGCTGTGTGTGGTGCCTTTTTTTGCAGAGCGGACACGTTTTCTGTGTTCGAGGACTACTTTGAAGTATTCGGAGGAGGAACCCACCTTGCAATGCCGAAGACAATCTGTGCGCCGAACACATCGTCATTGAAGCCTGGTTCAGGGGCTACTGAGGGAGTCCTGGATTAAGGGGTCCTCAGGCGTTCAGGCTAGGTGACATGGGCCAAACTAATGGGCCGTGAAGCTACTAGACAGAAGACTTCCTCCCGTGTTCGGATGGGACTCTCCTTGGCATGGAAAGCAAGCTTGGCATTCGGATATGATGATTCCTTCCTCTGTAAATCGACTCTGTACAACCCTAGGCCCCTCCGGTGTCTATATAAACTGGAGGGTTTAGTTCGTAGAGGCGATCATAATCATACATGCTAGATATCTAGGGTTTAGCCAATACGATCTCGAGGTAGATCAACTCTTGTAAACCTCATATTCATCCAAGATAATCAAGCAGGAAGTAGGGTATTACCTCCATCAAGAGGGCCCGAACCTGGGTAAACATCGCGTCCCTGTCTCCTATTACGTTTGATCCTTAGACGCATAGTTCGGGACCCCCTACTCGAGATCCGCCGGTTTTGACACTGACAAGCGCGTCGAACTTCATCATCATCTTCACCATCATCCTCTTTGCTAATGGCTTCAAAGAAAAAAGGATGGTGCTACTCTGTAGCTTCGTCCCTTCCAGATTCCGTCGCTCGTCTCCGTCGCAGCGGAGGTGACGGCGAGGACGAGGGCGACGGCATCGTGCGGTTACCATGGTTGGCACAGGTGATGTGGCCACCATGTTACCGGCGACCAGAAGAAGGAGCGAGGTGTGCGGTGGCGTCGCCCTCCTCGTGGTCTCCTGTCGGAGCACGTCTGACCCAAAAGATGTTGTTTGGATGGGAAATGGTGCATGATTGGCCTCCCCATCCCTTCTCACTCTCCAATGATTGGGTCAAGCAGTGGTGATGTCATGAGCGTCGATGAGCCCGCATGGAGCTCGGTCTTGCATTTATTCTGCCAAGGGTAAATCCTGAGTTGAGCGCTGGTGCGAATCTGTTGGTTGACACCCGACAAGCATACCCTGGCAAGGCCTTTTTGCACCAGCGTGCCCTTCGCGCCAGCCGCCGAGAGATCATTGGAAGTGAAAGAAAAAGAGGGAGGGGCTGACTCATCTCCGTTTCCACCATATACCATTAGTTGTGAACATTTTTTGCTGATTCCCCCAGCCCTTACCGGGGCTGGGCGCATAACTAATGGATTGCCTAGTCCTTCCCTTGCGTTCCTTCCCGTTTTTTTATCTTTATAGAGCAAAAATGGATATGCAAGCATGGTATCCCCAGGAGACATGGGTAGGAGGAGCAACCACAGGTGGAAGAGAAGAGGTTATGTGAAACCAAATATACACCCCGGCAGGAGGGGAGCATATACAAAAGCTAAGTTGGCGTGCTCATTAGCTTTCCTTTGGAACCCACATTTGTCTATCCCTCATGCAACCAAGGTTTCGTATGACAAGTTCTTCATACGATGGCACCTGGCTGTATTTGTCAGTGCCATCGCTTTGTTTCGAGCCCGCTCAACAAAGTGGGTGGCTGCATCAAGAACTGCTAAGGAAAAACCCACCGGCCACATCGCGACAGTATGCTATTGGTGGCAACCAAAGTACGCAAAGAAACAAAACCATACAAATACCAATTGATAAACCCAAGGTGGATATCATGCATTGGCATAATAAACATCAGTTCAACAAGCACCAAAGCCAGGACAGTACGGATCCTAAAAACGAGATACATTTTGTGTCTTATTACATGGTGACATGGTACCAGGAATGATTCAAGGCTGGTCATGTCGGCCTCCGGGAACCCTTGGAACTGAGAGAACCTTGTCGGTGAGGGGGGCGGCCTTCTCCGTGGCGGCAAAATTGTCAGCACCCGACGACAACTTCTTGAAGCCATCAACAAGGTTGAGGTCCGGATGGCGGAAAGCGAGGTTGCTCAAGACCAAGAAGAGGGCGTCACGAGCAAGCTTCCGGGACTCCTCAGCAAAACAGGCGGCCCTGTCTTCCTCGTACATCCTCAACCCTTCAATCAAGCCTTCAAAGAAAGCGTCAGCTTGACACTTGGAACTTCATGTTGGCTGACGGAGAAAGCCCATCTCTTCATATCCATTTTTGCAATCTGGGCAGTGAGGCGCTCAGCAATGTCAATCAAGTTCTTGATCCAGCTTTCACACTACTAGATTTGATTCTCAAGATTCTCTTCGGCGTCCTTCTAGAGAGTCCGAGCCTTGTTCTGATCCGTCATCAGCAACTTCTGTGGGCACCGACAAACTCAATTTCCTTCTCCAAGGAGCCAAGTCTGGCCTTCATGTCAGAAATGGCGCCATTGGCGGTATCAAGGTCCTGGCTCTTGGAGGAAAGCTGTGATTGCACCTCCTTCAGGATGGTCTCTGCTTTCTGCGCTTTCTCTTTGACAATCGTGATCTCCTTGTCGCTCCTGGCAAGGTCCTCCGTCAACTTGCTCACTTGATGGTCAAGATCAGTCTTGGCGGTAGAAGCGACAACTAGCTCATCAGTAACCTTCTTCAGTTCGGTAGAGGATTCAAGGGTGAGTGCGGCCAGTTGATGACCCACAAGTATAGGGGATCTATCATAGTCCTTTCGATAAGTAAGAGTGTCGAACCCAACGAGGAGCAGAAGGAAATGATAAGCAGTTTTCAGCAAGGTATTCTCTGCAAGCACTGAAATTATCGGCAACAGATAGTTTTGTGATAAGATAATTGGTAACAGGTAACAAGTAACAAGTGTAAATAAATTGCAGCAAGATGGCCCAATCCTTTTTGTAGCAAAGGACAAGCTTGGACAATTTCTTATATGAAGGAAAACGCTCCCGAGGACACATGGGAATTATCGTCAAGCTAGTTTTCATCACTTTCATATCATTCACGTTCGGTACTTTGATAATTTGATATGTGGGTGGACCGGTACTTGGGTGCTGTCCTTACTTGGACAAGCATCCCACTTATGATTAACTCCTATTGCGAGCATCCGCAACTACAAAAGAAGTATAAGGTAAACCTAACCATAGCATGAAACATATGGATCCAGATCAGCCCCTTACGAAGCAACGCATAAACTAGGGTTTAAGCTTCTGTCACTCTAGCAACCCATCATCTACTTATTACTTCCCAATGCCTTCCTCTAGGCCCAAATAATGGTGAAGTGTCATGTAGTCGACGTTCACATGACACCACTAGAGGAGAGACAACATACATCTCATCAAAATATCGAACGAATACCAAATTCACATGACTACTAATGGCAAGACTTCTCCCATGTCCTCAAGAACAAACGTAACTACTCACAAAGCATATTCATGTTCATAATCAGAGGGGTATTAATATGCATAATGGATCTGAACATATGATCTTCCACCAAGTAAACCAACTAGCATAAACTACAAGGAGTAATCAACACTACTAGCAACCTACAGGTACCAATCCCAGGCTATGAGACAAAGATTGGATACAAGAGATAAACTAGGGTTTGAGAGGAGATGGTGCTGGTGAAGATGTTGATGAAGATGGACCCCCTCCCGATGAGAGGATCGTTGATGATGACGATGGCGATGATTTCCCCCTCCCGGAGGGAAGTGTCCCCGGCAGAACAGCTCCGCCAGAGCCCTAGATTGGTTCCGCCAAGGTTCCGCCTCGTGGCGGCGGAGTCTCATCCCGAAAGCTTGCTTATGATTTTTCTTCGGACGAATGACTTCATATAGCAGAAGATGGGCACTGGAGGGCCACAAGGGGGCCCACGAGGCAGGGGGCGCGCCCAGGGGGGTAGGGCGCGCCCCCACCCTCGTGCTCAGGGTGTGGGCCCCCTCTGGTATTTTCTTCGCTCAGTATTTATTATTATTTCCAACAATAACTTTCATAGAGTTTCAGCACTTTTGGAGTTGTGCAGAATAGGTCTCTAATATTTGCTCCTTTTCCAGCCTAGAATTCCAGCTGCCGGCATTCTCCCTCTTCATGTAAACCTTGTAAAATAAGAGAGAATAGGCATAACTATTGTGACATAATGTGTAATGACAGCCCATAATGCAATAAATATCGATATAAAAGCATGATGCAAAATGGACATATCAAGTCCCCCAAGCTTAGACCTCGCTTAACCTCAAGCGGAAGCCGATAACGATAAATATGACCACATGTTTAGAGAGGTGTCGATAAAATAAACTACATACATGAGGGCATCATGATCATTCTTATAACAGCAACATATATGGATATTGTCATATGATTTCTTACACTCAAGTAATAATCTATTCACAATGTCAAGTATGAATCAGAAACTTTATTGAGAACTAACAAACTATAGTCTCAGTCATTGAGGCAATTGCAATTTATCATAACATCAGAAAGAGTCTATGTAAGAGCTTTTTAGCAAGTTCCATACTCAACTATCATTTAGTCTTTCACAATTGCTAACACTCACACAATACTTGTGGTTACGGAGTTTTAATCGGACACAGAGAAAGATAGGGGCTTATAGTTTCGCCTCCCAACCTTTTTACCTCAAGGGTAATGTCAACAATAATAGTTCATGCTAACTTACATCCAATTGGATATATATATATATATATCAGGATCTTTCCAACATATTGTTCTTGCCAAAGGATAAAATGTAAAAAGGAAAGGTGAAGATCACCATGACTCTTGCATAAGGGTAAGAGGTAAAAGTAAAATATAGGCCCTTCGCAGAGGGAAGCAGAGGTTGTCATGCGCTTTCATGGTTGGATGCACGAAATCTTAATGCAAAAGAACGTCACTTTATATTGCCACTTGTGATGTGGACCTTTGTTATGCAGTCCGTCGCTTTTATTTCTTCCATATCACAAGATCGTATAAAGCTTATTTTCTCCCACACCAATAAGTCATACATATTTTGAGAGCAATTTTTATTGCTTGCACCGATGACAACTTACTTGAAGGATCTTACTCAATCCATAGGTAGATATGGTGGACTCTTATGGCAAAACTGGGTTTAAGGGTATTTGGAAGCACAAGTAGTATCTCTACTTGGTGCAAAGAATTTGGCTAGCATGATGGAGAAAGGCAAACTCAACATGTTGGATGATCCATGACAATATACTTTATCTTAGATATAAGAAAACATAACCCATTACGTTGTCTTCCTTGTCCAACATCAACTCTTTAGCATCTCATACTTTAATGAGTGCTCACAATCATAAAAGATGTCCAAGATAGTATATTTATATGTGAAACATCTCTTTCTTTATTACTTCCTATTAATTGCAACGATGACAAAAGCTATGTTTGTCAACTCTCAACAACTTTTAATCATCATACTCTTTCTATGTGAAGTAATTACTCTCCATAAGATCAATATGATCTCTTTTTATTTCTTTTTATTCTTTCTTTTTCTTTTATTCCCTCAAGATCATAGCAGGATAACCAAGCCCTTGACTCAACACTAATCTTTATTATATATAGCTCACGGACTTGATTACATAGAGGAATCATAAAGCAAAAACTCAAAGCTAAATCATACCAAAAACTTTATTCTACTAGATCAAGATACTACTAAAAGGATCGAACTACGAAAAACGGTAAAGATAAGAGGGTGATGGTGATACGATACCGGGGCACCTCCCCCAAGCTTGGCAGTTGCCAAGGGGAGTGCCCATACCAGATACTTAGTCTTCCTTTTTCGGAGGAGGGGATGATGACAGTTGTGTCTTTAGCTTCTTCATATTGTAATTGAGAAGAGCAATTTCCTCCTTTAAATCATCGACCTCCGATTCCAGCTTCAAGATCTTGTCACATAAATCTCCTTTGCTTTTCTGCCGAAAACGAGAAGGAATAGATCGGTTGTTAGATAGTTTAGCCCTCTTAGGGAGACTAGATTTCTTGAACTTCACGTGCATATCCCCAGGTTGAGGTAGAGGGACATCCTCCTCCTCCGAACTTGAATCATTGATCCTCATCAAATGAGCATCCTCCTCCTCATCCGTAGTTTGACCACAAGGAGATAGATCCCCGTAGGTCTTTGGGTCAGGAATGAGGTGTGAGACATAGCTCTCTTCGTCGGAATCCTGAGATGACATCTTGCTCCAAATCTGCTACAGAGACAGCTCGAAACGAAAACAGAGGATAATTGCGTGATACGGTGGTCAAAACCTTCGGGAGATTATATAATAAATTTTTACCGACTGAAAGAAGTATCATGCAAGAAAACGGAGTCCGGAGAGTACACGAGGTGCCCACGAGGCAGGGGGCGCGCCCTCCACCCTCGTGGAGGCCTCGTGTCCTTCCCGGACTGCTTCATATTTTTCTATTTTTCTAAATATTCCAAAATGGAAAAATTTTGCCATTAGAACTGTTTTGGAGTCGGTTTACTTACCATACCACACACCTATTCCTTTTCGGAGTCTGAAACGTTCTGGAAAGTGTCCCTTATGTATTCCTCCGGGGTTACGGTTTCAATAACATTAGTTTCAACATTCATAGGATTACCTGAGATATAATGTTTGATTCTTTGACCGTTCACCACCTTTGGATTTGTGCCTTCGAAGTTGTTGATTTTTATGGCACCGGAATGATAGACCTCCTCGATAACGTAAGGACCTTCCCATTTAGAGAGAAGGTTTCCTGCAAAAAATCTTAAACGAGAGTTGTATAGCAATACATAATCACCTACATTAAACTCACGCTTTTGTATCCTTTTGTCATGCCATCTTTTAACTTTTTCTTTAAACAGTTTGGCATTCTCATAGGCTTGGGTTCTCCATTCATCAAGTGAGCTTATGTCAAATAACCTCTTCTCACTGGCAAGTTTGAAATCATAGTTGAGCTTTTTAATGGCCCAATATGCCTTATGTTCTAGTTCGAGAGGTAAGTGACTTGCTTTTCCATAAACCATTTTATACGGGGACATACCCATAGGATTTTTATATGCAGTTCTATAGGCCCATAATGCATCATCAAGTTTCTTGGACCAATTCTTTCTAGATCTATTAACAGTCTTTTGCAAAATTAACTTGAGTTCTCTATTACTCAATTCTACTTGACCACTAGACTGTGGGTGAAAAGGAGATGCAATTCTATGATTAACATCATATTTATCAAGCATTTTACGAAAAGCACCATGAATGAAATGTGAACCACCATCAGTCATTAAATATCTAGGGACTCCAAACCTTAGAAAAATAACTTCTTTAATAATCTTAATAGAGGTGTTATGATCAGCACTACTTGTTGGAATAGCTTCTACCCACTTAGTAATGTAATCAACAACAACTAAAATATGTGTATACCCATTAGAGGCAGGAAACGGTCCCATATAATCGAAGCCCCAAACATCAAATGGTTCAATAACAAGTGAATAATTCATAGGAATTTCCCGACGTCTACTAATATTACCAATTCTTTGACATTCATCACAAGATAAGACAAACTTACGAGCATCCTTGAAGAGAGTAGGCCAATAAAAACTGGATTGCAATACCTTATGTGCAGTTCTATCTCCAGCGTGGTGTCCTCCATAAGCCTCGGAGTGACACTTGCGTAGGATCTGTTCCTGTTGATGCTCAGGTACACAACTCCTAATAACACCATCTACTCCATCTTTATAAAGATGTGGGTCATCCCAAAAGTAATGTCTCAAATCATAGAAAAACTTTTTCTATTGCTGGTATGTGAAACTAGGTGGTATAAATTTAGCAACAATGTAATTAGCATAATCAGCATACCATGGAGCAGTATGAGAAGCATTTATGACATTTAATTGTTCATCAGGAAAGCTATCATCAATAGGTAGTGGGTCATCAAGAACATTTTCTAACCTAGACAAGTTGTCTGCAACGGGGTTCTTAGCTCCCTTTCTAACAATAATATGCAAATCAAATTCTTGTAGCAAGAGAACCCATCTAATAAGTCTAGGTTTAGCATCTTTCTTTTCCATAAGATATTTAATAGCAGCATGATCAGTGTGAATAGTTACTTTAGAATCAACAATATAAGGTCTGAACTTATCACAAGCAAATACAACTGCTAAGAATTCTTTTTCAGTAGTAGCATAATTTCTCCGAGCACTGTCTAGAGTTTTACTAGCATATTGAATAACATTTAATTTCTTATCAACTCTTTGTCCTAGAACAACACCTACAGCATAATCACTAGCATCACGCATAATTTCAAAGGGTAAATTCCAATCAGGTGGCTGAACAATAGGTGCAGAAATCAATGCTTTCTTAAGTATTTCATATGCTTCTACACAATCATCATCAAAGACAAATGGCATATCTTTTTGTAATAGATTAGTCAGAGGTCGAGAAATTTTTGAGAAGTCCTTAATGAACCTCCTATAAAAACTGGCATGACCCAGAAAACTTCTTATACCTTTGATGTCCTTAGGACACGACATCTTCTCAATAGCATCAACTTTAGCTTTATCAACTTCAATACCTCCTTCAGAAATTTTATACCCCAAGACAATGCCTTCATTAACCATAAAGTGCACTTCTCCCAGTTCAAGACAAGATTAGTTTCTTCACATCTCTGCAAAACTCGATCAAGGTTGCTCAAGCAATCATCAAAAGAGGATCCATAAACGGAGAAATCATCCATGAAAGCCTCACAAATCTTTTCACAAAAATCAGAGAATATAGCCATCATGCATCTTTGAAAGGTAGCAGGTGCATTACATAAACCAAAAGGCATACGTCTATAAGCAAAAGTACCGAAAGGGCAAGTAAAAGTGGTCTTAGCTTGATCATCAGCTGGCACAGGTATTTGAGAGAAACCAGAATAACCATCTAGAAAGCAAAAATGTGTGTGTTTGGATAATCTTTCTAGCATTTGATCTATGAATGGCAAGGGGTAATGATCCTTTTTAGTAGCTTTATTTAATTTACGGAAATCAATTACCATCCTATAACCTGTAATAATTCTTTGCGGAATCAATTCATCTTTATCATTAGGAACGACAGTAATACCTCCCTTCTTAGGGACACAATGGACAGGACTTACCCACTGACTATTAGCAACGGGATAGATTATACCTGCCTCGAGTAGCTTTAATATTTCCTTTCTAACCACTTCTTTCATCTTAGGAATCAGCCGTCGTTGATGATCAATAACTGGTTTGGCATCTTTCTCCAAATTTATTTTTTGTTGACATAGAGTGGGACTAATGCCCTTAAGATCATCCAGAGTATATCCAATAGCAACACGGTGCTTCTTCAGAGTTTCCAATAATTTTTCTTCCTCCTTCTCTGAAAGGTTAGCACTAATAATAACAGGATATATCTTCTTTTCATCAAGATAAGCATATTTAAGAGTATCAGGTAAAGGTTTAAGCTCAAACACGGGATCACCCTTGGGTGGAGGAGGATCCCCTAGGATTTCAACAGGCATGTTGTGTTTCAGAATAGGTCCCTCTTTAAAGAATACTTCATCTATTTCCCTTCTTTCATTCCTAAACATATCATTTTCATGGTCTAGCAAATATTGTTCTATAGGATCACTAGGAGGTACGGCAATAGAAGCAAGACCAATAATTTCATCTTTACTAGGCAATTCCTCATCCCGAGGTTGTCTACGAAATTTAGAAAAATTAAACTCATGAGACATATCATCCAAACCAATAGTAACAACATCCTTTTTGCAGTCTATCTTAGCATTAACAGTATTCAAGAAGGGTCTACCAAATATAATGGGACAAAAACTATCTTGTGGGGAACCAAGAACAAGAAAATCAGCAGGATATTTAGCTTTCCCACACAAGACTTCAACATCTCTAACAATCCCAATCGGTGAAATGGTATCTCTATTGGCAAGCTTAATGGTGACATCAATTTCTTCTAACTCGGGTGCAATATCATGCATAATTTCTTTGTATAAGTCAATAGGTATTGCACTAGCACTAGCACCCATATCACATAGGCCATGATAACAATGATCTCCTATTTTAACCGAAATAACAGGCATGCCTATCACTGGTCTATGTTTATCTTTAGCACCAGGTTTGGCAATTCTAGCAGTCTCATCACAAAAGTAAATGACATGCCCATCAATATTATCAGCCAAGAGATCCTTAACCATAGCAATATTAGGTTCAACTTTAACTTGCTCAGGAGGTTTATAGGTTCTAGTATTACTCTTACGAACCACGGTTGAAGCTTTAGCATGATCCTTTATCCTAACAGGGAAAGGTGGTTTCTCAACATAAGCAGTGGGAACAATAGGATCATTATATGTGATAGTCTTTTCTTCAACTTTAATAGGTTCAACTACTTTTACTTCTATGGGAGGATGATATTTAAACCACTTCTCCTTAGGGAGATCAATATGAGTAGCAAAGTATTCACAAAAGGAAGCTACTATCTCAGAGTCAAGTTCATATTTAGTGCTAAATTTACAGAAAACATCGATATCCATAAAAGATTTAACACAATCAAACTTAGGTGTTGTACCTGGCTCCTTACCTTCGTCGAGATCATAATCTTCAGAGTTGCGTTTAATTCTTTCCAATAAATCCCATTTGAATTCAATAGTCTTCATCATGAAAGAACCAGTACAAGAAGTATCGAGCATGGTGCGATTGTTGTCAGAAAGCCGAGCATAAAAATTCTGAATAATCATTTCTCTAGAGAGCTCATGATTGGGGCATGAATATAACATTGACTTAAGCCTCCCCCAAGCTTGAGCGATGCTTTCTCCTTCGTGAGGCCAAAAATTATATATATAATTACGATCACGATGAACAAGATGCATACGATAAAACTTCTGATGAAATTCCAATTTCAATCGTTTGTAGTTTCATGATCCCATATCATCACATAGCCTATACCATGTTAATGCATCCCCCTTAAAAGATAAAGGGAAGACCTTCTTCTTGATAACATCATCGGTCATACCTGCAAGCTTAAATAATCCACAAACTTCATCCACATAGATTAGGTGTAAATCGGGATGCAATGTTCCATCTCCTGCAAAAGGATTAGATAGAAGTTTTTCTATCATACCCGAAGGAATTTCAAAGTAAACATTTTCATTTTTAGTAGGTTCAGTAGGTTGAGGAGCAACTCTTTGCTCTACTGGTCGGGGTCAAGATACCCCAAAAAGCCCCTCAGAGGATTACTTTCCATAGTAACAAGTGACAGTAAATTTCAGCACACTATATAAATTTTTTCCTTACCAAATTCAACCTACCAGAGGCGCTTCACTCCCCGACAATGGTGCCAGAAAAGAGTGTTGATGACCCACAAGTATAGGGGATCTATCGTAGTCCTTTCGATAAGTAAGAGTGTCGAACCCAACGAGGAGCAGAAGGAAATGATAAGCGGTTTTCAGCAAGGTATTCTCTGCAAGCACTGAAATTATCGGTAACAGATAGTTTTGTGATAAGATAATTGGTAACGGGTAACAAGTAACAAGTGTAAATAAAGTGCAGCAAAATGGCCCAATCCTTTTTGTAGCAAAGGACAAGCTTGGACAATTTCTTATATGAAGGAAAATGCTCAAGAGGACACATGGGAATTATCGTCAAGCTAGTTTTCATCACGTTCATATGATTCGCGTTCGGTACTTTGATAATTTGATATGTGGGTGGACCGGTGCTTGGGTGCTGTCCTTACTTGGAAAAGCATCCCACTTATGATTAACTCCTATTGCAAGCATCCGCAACTACAAAAGAAGTATTAAGGTAAACCTAACCATAGCATGAAACATATGGATCCAGATCAACCCCTTACGAAGCAACGCATAAACTAGGGTTTAAGCTTCTGTCACTCTAGCAACCCATCATCTACTTATTACTTCCCAATGCCTTCCTCTAGGCCCAAATAATGGTGTAGTGTCATGTAGTCGACGTTAACATGACACCACTAGAGGAGAGACAACATACATCTCATCAAAATATCGAACGAATACCAAATTCACATGACTACTAATAGCAAGACTTCTCCCATGTCCTCAGGAACAAACGTAACTACTCACAAAGCATATTCATGTTCATAATCAGAGGGGTATTAATATGCATAATGGATCTGAACATATGATCTTCCACCAAGTAAACCAACTAGCATCAACTACAAGGAGTAATCAACACTACTAGCAACCTACATGTACCAATCCAAGGCTATGAGACAAAGATTGGATACAAGAGATAAACTAGGGTTTGAGAGGAGATGGTGCTGGTGAAGATGTTGATGAAGATGGACCCCCTCCCGATGAGAGGATCGTTGATGATGAGGATGCCGATGATTTCCCCCTCCCGGAGGGAAGTGTCCCCGGCAGAACAGCTCCGCCAGAGCCCTAGATTGGGTCTGCCTCGTGGCGGCGGAGTCTCGTCCCGAAAGCTTGCTTATGATTTTTCTTCGGACGAATGACTTCATATAGCAGAAGATGGGCACCGGAGGGCCACCAGGGGGCCCACGAGGCAGGGGGGCGCGCCCAGGGGGTAGGGTGCGCCCCCACCCTCGTGCTCAGGGTGTGGGTCCCCTCTGGTATTTTCTTCGCTCAGTATTTTTTATTATTTCCAAAAATAACTTTCGTGGAGTTTCAGGACTTTTGGAGTTGTGCAGAATAGGTCTCTAATATTTGCTCCATTTCCAGCCCAGAATTCCAGCTGCCGACATTCTCCCTCTTCATGTAAACCTTGTAAAATAAGAGAGAATAGGCATAAGTATTGTGACATAATGTGTAATGACAGCCCATAATGCAATAAATATCGATATAAAAGCATGATGCAAAATGAATGTAGCACCAGCGTGGCCTTGCGCCTGTCCTCCAAATCCTTGGTACACTGCTAGACAAGAGCCTCTAGTTCCCCATCCTTGCCACAGAGGGTGGCTTCAAGATTCCCTTCCTATGTAGAAATCTCCTTTTCCTTGGCGTTCAAAAGCGCTTCGCGCTCCGCCAAGCGGACCTCTCAGGTAGCAATATCTTTTTTGGCCATGGTCTGCACCACCTCTTGCCGCAGAAGGGATTGGAACTATTTGTTGTACCACTGGCACATCTCATTACCTTTATCTTTGAGCTTCCGATCCATGAGGCTGACAGAGTCACGCTACTCCTTAATCGCCTGCCACTTGAGACTATACCTGCTCTGTACATCCTTGATTCCTGTTGCCATGGACTCCAGAAAGGCTAAATCCTTGGCACCGTCAACAGTGTCGTCAGCTTCTTCGACTCTCTGGGACAGCGGCGACGGAATGCGCCTGGTCTCTTCATCAAGATCCATGCCCACTACAACAGATGAGTCGGGGGATGCAAGCCCAGGTTGGGCAAGGATCAGTGCTAGTTTGCTTGAGGATGGCTGTGGAACTGCGGCCGAGGTGCCAAATAGGGGAAGAGGACCCATAGTTTGAAGAGGGGTTTTCTCCTCAACCACTGTCTCTGGGCCAGATATATTGCCGGGGGTTTTCTATGCTTCCTTAGAGAATTCTTGGATATTCCCAGCAGTATGCTCATGGACTTCTGCTGCAGCAATCCTAGCGGCCTCCTCGGCAACATCCTTCCTAATGCTAGCCACCTCCTCCAGCAGCTCAACTTCATCGGTTGCCGGGGCTGCAAATAAAATCAACAGACAATGATAATATGATACCAGATATCGCTAAGTCAAAGACCATGAAGCGAAGCAATTCAAGTAAAAAGAGACAAGGGCAAGTGGATTAACAGTGGTGTTTGCTATGGAGGGGCGTCAGCCTCCCTGGCAACGTCAGTTGCCGGCGTTCGGTCCGTGTCCACTCCCTCGATGGTCGTGACCTCAGCATGAGCAGACCCCTCGGTGGAGGCCCTTGCCGGTGATTTCTCTACTTGGACTTTGGTTGCGGTGGACCCCTCTTGGTGGGCCCCACCCTGGTGGATCTCCTCTCCTTCCTTGGCGGAGGATAAAGCATGTTTCTTCCGCGTCTCGACGAGCGGGCGAAACATGCCCCATGCCTTCATGCCGGGGGCTGGGCTGGGGGCTAGGCACGGGTCCCTTGTCCTATCCCCCGCCAGACCCGTGCTCGCGAAGGGCCCCGCCGCCGCCGTTTGCTTGGTTCGCTTGGCCCGTTGGGAGAGGGGTTCTTCATCTCTGCCAAGTCAACAAAGAAGATTGAATTAACAACTATCAAGTGCATAGTACCTCAACAAGAAGCTCAACTATTCTCCTTACTCTAGATCCTCAAGCATGGAGCCCAACGCGTACGCCGCAGGCGGCGGGGTAGCTCTACCTCTCTTCAGAGTCTGAGGAGCAGAGCTTCCCAGCAGCTTTAAGCTCGTTGGTGGGACCGAGGGCTGTGGCAGCATCGAGCTATGCGAGGAAGCTGGGCTTGACCAGGGGCTAGGATCAACCCCCGTAACAACACGTCGCTTGGCGGGTGGAGTCTTTGCCTTCGATAGGTGAGTGGATTGGCGGCGCACCACCTCTGACTTGTCGGTCTTAGAGGCGATCTTCTTCACCCTCTTTGTGACCGTCGAGGAAACATGAGCCGCTTTTCCCCGACTGGTCCGCTTGCGGGGGAGTCGATCTGGATTAGGCCCTAGGGCTTGGTGACTCATTGCAAGCCATTCCTCCTCCACCTCGGGTTGCTTTGCCTCTTCAGCCCAACTTTCCCCTTGGGCTTCTCCTGCAGCGGTGTGATGAGTTCCAGCCTCGGCAGGGTCTTGCCCGGCAAGCTCTTCTGCATCATGCTCCTCGCTCCCTTCCTTAGAAGAGCCTTCACCTTCAGCATCCTCCTCCTCTTCTCTGGGCCTCGCCTTCCCGGCAGCCCGAAGTGCTCTGTCCTCTGCAATCCTCTTTCCGATAAACGCTACCTCTGTCAGGGAGGTGCGCTTTACAAGATCGTTCTCCACCTTGGAAGCCCTTTCTTCCAGACTGGAGACCCACTCTATCTCTGCATCCAATTCTGGCAGTTGCCAATCATCCGCAACTCTGTAGGCGTTGCAGTCAGGCATCCATTTCAGAATCTGGTCCCGGGTAGAGTTGAGATGCAGTGGGACAACCATTGCCAGCAGATGGAATGGCCCAAGGCTACCAAAAAACTGTTCACACAGCCAGCCGTGGTCGTATATGGGCAAGTTGCTGCCGGGGCCTGAGTAAAGGCGCATCCTGTCGGCAGAATTCCCATATTCCCAGGCAAATCTGTCCCTCTTCTGCAACGGTGCAATGCGGCGCTGGAGGAAATCAGCCCCCACCTGCTCGATGGTTAGCCCGGCAGCTTTGAGGCGGGCAATCCTGTTTAGCGCCGGGCGGAGCCTGTCATCAGTGAGGCCCAACTTTCTCCAATCGCTGACGCGTGTGATGCATTCAGTCCACACCGCGCAGAACTCCAGGCTGTCCTTATCCTAAATCCAGCACCAATCCGCCCTCCATTCTTCCCATCTGCTGCGCTACTGGCCGGGGAGATAATCCCATTCATCCTTCTTGCCGTGGGGGATCCAGCCTATGTATCCCGAGCGGTGAGATTTATCTTCAACCCA
This sequence comes from Aegilops tauschii subsp. strangulata, assembly GCF_002575655.3. NCBI lineage: Eukaryota > Viridiplantae > Streptophyta > Magnoliopsida > Poales > Poaceae > Aegilops > Aegilops tauschii. Next base: position 514,684,462 of record NC_053041.3, read on the forward strand.
TGGGACGAAGAAATGCCTGAACAGTTCCATGTTGGGGGTAATTCCAACAAAGTTCTCGCATAGATGGGCGAAAATTCCCATGCACGCCATTGCATTTGGCGTGAAATCCAGAAGATGGAATCCGTACACCACCATCATGGCACCGAAGAAATCAGAGAAGGGGGAGGTGAGACCGCAGAGGAAGTATGCATAGAAGAAGCGGTACGAATCCGATGGAACCTTGTCCCCCTCCGGCAAGACCACGGGCGCTCCATGCCCTTTCGGGACTTCCCTCCCCCACATATATGCATACTTCGCAATCAGGGTGTTAACATCCAAGTTCGACGGGAAGAAAACCACGTCTTCTTGTCACTTCCTGTCCAGCTCCTCCGCCCTTTTCTTCTTCCCCTCCGTTGTGGTATCTTTTGCGGTGGCCGCCTGCTTCCCCTTCGCACCGGCCGTATTTTCCCCATCTCATGGGCTCACTTGATGGGTAGAAGATCTAGCGGAGCTTTGGGAATGAATGTTGGCGATGGGGGTGGTTGCTTGGCTTGAGGAAGAAGATGAAGGGAGAAGAGACAGATGCGAATCAGCAGCGCCCCTTCGTGTTGCCTTTTTATTGGGAACATGCGCGGGGGCTGGCTCTTCGATATCTTTTCTCAGAAAGTTACCATTTTGCAGGCGCATTACCCATTATCTGCTACTGTTCCACGACCCCACGACCTACGGTAATTACGCAGAGTGGACATTGGATTGACTGGTCATCATGACAACCGCTGCATGAGAAGTATTTCTTTGACACGTGTCCGTGCACTGTTTGGAGCCTAACCCAACGTGCCTAGTGACACGTATGGCTCAAGCCCGGGGGCTTCTGTCGGGGTGCACAAATAGGGGTGTATGTTTCCCCTGACTTGTGCACCGACGAAGAGCTTCAGCCTTGGCAGCCAAAGCTCAACAAAGGAATGGCTACCTCAACATACAAAGCAAGACCAAACCAGAGGAACCGCTCTTCGTGAGATCAAGGAGCAGATCAAGAAGACCAAATCATACAAGACATCAGAGCATCACCTTGAGAAGGCCTCCCTTGCTGGGCAGGAGAGCCTGGCCGGGTCGAGGCCGCCCCAGGGACAAGTCCAAGATTGCCCCGGCAGGCTTGCCGGGGCCGCCAAGGGCAGGGAATCCCGCCAAGGCACCACCGCTCCACCGCACGACGACGCAAATCACTTATCAATGCGGTGTCAAGCCCCCAGATGATTAAGTGGCTTCCACTAAGCACGTGGCAGCCCATTGGAAGACATATTATCCTCACATGACACCCGTCCAGAGGTGTGTCAAACAGATAAGCAGAAGATGACTAAGCGGCACTGCAGGCTTGCCGGGCTTCACCCTCAGCATGACACCTAGCAGTGCATTTAATTCACTTTGTCCTAACTACCAGAGTTAGGTATGATATCACTGTTAGCTATCTAATCACTAGATAATGACTGTTTTGCCACTGTGGTTACCCCTTGAGCTATAAAAGGAGGTCCAAGGCAAACTAGAGAGGGATTCAGACCCCCTCACACTTGTACGCGTGTAGCACCTCTCCCCGAGGCCACCTTGCCGAGCTCGAGCGCTGCGTGTTGTTGTGATTCCATCATCCAATCCACTAAAAGCAGGAGTAGGGTTTTATGCTTCACAGTGGCCCGAACTTGGGTAAAAACCACCAGTGTCATCGCCGCCGTGTTGTCTCTTGGCCTCCGCTCTTTGTGCAACGTGATCTTCCCCCTTGCTGAACCACAAGGGGTCGATGGCCCCATAGGTGATCGTGTCCACCCACGACACCAACAATCACGCAGGTAGCTAGTCCCCAAAGACAACCACTGCCTGCATGTGGGCCAAACACATATATGGAGTGTTGATGTTTGAATACAGAATGGAACAGCTTTGTTGTGGCACCGTGCCTTGGAACTAGAAGTCCCCACACGGAGCGAGGGTTAGTTGACGATGCATTGTACATATGTATGTCACACCACACTTCAAGCCGATGACGGGGATTCATGCATGCGAGCATAGTATGTGGTCAAACTTAATTAGGTCTGAATCTCACCATGACCTACTATGATAACACGAACCAAAGGAAGAATCCACCATGGTAACCTATCTCTTTGTCGGTCAAAGTGATCATGGATGTCCACACGGGCCCATGAATATATAGGTTTGTTGCCGATAACAACATGATGGAGTGTACCATTCGAAGACAACCACTGCATGCATATGTATGTATGGAGGTGATGCGTGCATATTTGAGTACCATGCACACCATTGATGTGATGTGTGCGTAGAAAATTGTGCAGTCCCCACACAGAGCGAGATTGGTTCATGACGTGTCATGGTACTGCCCACTTCGAATCGGTGGGAGGGAATCATGCATATACATGCATGTGTGCTCAAACTATATCATGTCATCCCAGAGCATGACCTATATATATATATATCATAGTACAAACCAAAAAATAGCCCCCCTCCTAAGTCAAATTAACCTCTCTCGTTGTTGAGCAAAGTAGTGATGGACCAAGCAGGCCCACGGATGGAAAGCATCGATAACGCTGATAACCACGTGAGTGGGTGCCAGAGGACAACCACCATCGCTTTGCATGTGGGCCAAACATATGTCTGGAGAGGTTTGTGTGGTTGTGATGTTTGAATACCCAAAATGCACAACTTTGATGTGGCACATGCCTCGAAAACCGTAAAGTCCCCACACAGAGCAAGGTTCATGAATCGTACTACATATGCTGGTCCCATCCCCCTCTTTGACGTATACTATATGCTCCTACCGTAATTCAAACCAAAAAGAATCCTCCTTGATGGTGAAATTAATTAAACTCTCGATGTGTGTCAAAGTGATGCATGCATGGACGACGACCTCGCAGGCCCACAGATGGAGGCATCACACGCGAGTGTCCTAGGATAACCACCACCTACATGAATGTGTCTCAAAGAGGTGTTGTGTGATGTTTGAATAGCCAATGCACAACTTTGATGTGCCACGTGCCTCGGACACCGAAAAGTCCCGACATTGAGTGAGGTGTGTTCATGGACGCGTACGTAGTATATATGCTAGTCCCTTCCCACCTCTTTGACGCGTACTATATACTCCCACCATAACACAAACAAAAAAGAATCAACCTTGCTGGTCAAATTAACATCTCTACCGGCTGTTGGTCGAAGTGATGGATGACGACCTTGCGGGCCCGCAGAAAGTATCACACGCGAGTGAGTGTCGTGTAGGACAACCATCGGCTACATGTGGCCCAAACATGTATGTATGAAAGGGTTGTGTAATGTTTTAAATAACGAATTCACGACTTTGATGTGGCACCTTTCTCACAAAACGTCCAACCCACACAGTGACTCACGACTCATAGTGTACTGCCAGCCCCCTAGACACGCGCGCACACAGACACAGACACAGACACACACACACCGCACATCCACCTCAACTACGATGCATGTTAAATTTTTCCACGGTAAACATATGTTACCAAAGGAGGGACATTTTAATTTTGAAAAAAAACCCAGAGATCATTAAGATGTGTTTTACTACACTGACTGATTTTCTAGGGGTATAATGTGCAAAAATCAAATTTGAGCTACATGCACACGTAGCAGTGCACCTAAATGGATTGGAAAAACACATGTGTCTTACTGGGTGCATGTTTACTCCCAGTGGAAGAAATTTCAAACATTGAGAATCTTGATTTTTAAAATCTAGTACATCCAAAACTTATTTGAAATTCATGAAACTTATCGTGTTGTCATATGGACACCAATACACAACGGTATTGTAAATTTTTGTCAAATTTAAGACAAGTTTTGATTTAATCTTTATCTTCTTACAAACAGGAGATTATTAATAATTGGGATCCAATATCGCAAACATATTATTTATTCGAACCATGGAAGTTAGACGAATAATGGATACGTGCCATGCTTCGGTGAAGCAATAAAGCGACATCATTAATCATCAAAATTGAAAAAAATACGTTCCGCCACGCGACCCATGTGCCGTGCGAGTAGTCATGAGTTGACGGGACGCATGCGAGCAGTCCGCTGCGCAGGCAGACTAGGAGGCGTGCGTGCAGGTGTGTGAATTGATGGGAGGCGTGCGAGTAGCTATGTGAAATGATGGTATGCATGCCAGCAGTCCGGTGCACAGGCTCATCGGGAGGCGAGCCAGCAGTCTGGTGCACAGGCTCATCGGGAGGCGAGCCAGCGGTTTGATCGCCGCCCACCTCTCTCCCACTACTCCATATTAATGGCGTCCCCGAGCGGCCGCACCCCCATCCTCGCCACACACACAATCCTCTCTCTCCTCCTGCATCCTTGATGGTGCTCTCAGTCCTCAAAGTCGTCAGTGTATGAGGATGCCACCGAGGCGCCCCACCGGAGGGAGTGGCGACACCGGGGATACTGAAGCACCGGACCATGGCATGAATATGGAGACATAGGTTGCCGTCGCCATCGACGAGGTATCGCTGCACCTTGACATCGTCGACGGTGTTGTGCTTCCACAGCCGGAGCCGGAGGTCCACACTGACTCGGGTGACGACTCGGGCGACGACTTCGGTGACGACTCCGACGACGACGGAGAACCGGTTAGTCATCTATACCCATTTACCTGTCAAATACATCCTAGGGTTTATCTGGTTACTCCTTCCTCCCCCTTTTTGGAATGGAAATCCTATGGTTATGTTCTCTCAATCCATGAAATCTGAGTGAGTTTTGCTAGATCCGTGTAGTGTATTGATTGTTTGAATGGTACAAATGATAAGTGATTAATTGTTTCATCTGTGCAAATGATTTCTGCTAATAATCTGATCAGGGTTAGTGTTCGCGCTAATAATTCCAAGCCAGGTCTTGACAGATGATTTTGAATGACCTACAGATATGTGTGTGCCATTTTTTTTTCAAGATTGGTCTGTACATAGACGATTGTGCTTAAAAATAGAACCATAATCTTTCGATATGTCTAAAAGAATAACCATAAATTCCTAATCCTACTTTAAGACACGTAAAAATTGTTTGATGCCAAATTTTGGCAACTGCCAAATGTCCGCTAGAGATAAGTTTGTATTCCAAATTTGACGCCACATTTTTTCACAGTATGTATAGGTGCTATCTGACGATGTCGATAGCGAGGATGAAGATGGCCAGAGGGTTACAAGAGGCAAATCCTCAGGGAGCTTTATCTGGGAATGCATAACAGGCGTATTAGGACATGGAACGGGGGCTTTCGATTCCCATTTTGCAACCAAAAGCTTCATGATGCGTATGAAAGTGTCTTGGCGCATGGAAGAGGACATGCAGTTGGCTCCTTCAGGCAGAAGTATTCTCACAGGGTGGTGCATGCCGCGTACGTGGAGTACCTAGAGAAGCTTCACGATCGTGCCGGCAGATGAGAGTGAATAGTGTATGGCTATGTAGTGTCTTAATTATAAATGTGCTTGGGTATGCTTAATGACGGTTGAACTATATATGGTTGAACTATGCTTGTGTATGCTTATTATCTATGCATGAGTATGTTTAATCTATGTCTAAATGTGGGATATGGATGCAATCAGATCGATTGATGGAATCTACCTTTGTCCTGTTTTATTGGTCCCCTTTGTAATTTGTGCCAAATTTTGACCAAAGATTTAACTGACAAAATGTTAGTGCATGTCAGCAAAAATTATATCGTTGGACTCGTATTTGAACATAGTGTTCAATGATATAATTTTTGGTGACATGCATAAACATTTGTTAGTTAAATCTTTGGTCAAAATTTGGCACAAATTACAAAGGGGACCAATAAACCAGGATAGAGGTAGTACGTCAATCACACACGATTTCCAAACTGGAACCGTGTGCAATGACTTTCATTTTCCCAGTTGCGTCAGTTACACACGGTTGGCTCCAACAAACAGTTGCCACCGAAACTCTTTGTGGGACAGAAAACCCTCGCCATCCAATTCAAAAAAGAAAAGAGAAAACCCTCACCATCCCCATGTCACAAAAACCCTCACCCCGCCCGCCACTCTGATGTCGCTTGAACTACGTCAGTATTTCCCCAAAGAGGAAGGGATGATGCAGCACAACTATGGTAGGTATTTCCCTCAGTTATGAAACCAAGGTATCAATCCAGTAGGAGAACCAAGCAACACTATGCAAACGGTACTTGCACACAAAGAACAAATACTTGCAACCCGACGCGTATAAGGGGTTGTCAATCCCTTCTTCGGGTAACAACGCCAGAAATTAGCAAGTTGACAGGATAAAATTGTGATAGATTGGATAAATAGATCTAGAAATAAAAGATGAAAATAAAAAGTGCAGCAAAGTATATTTTGGGTTTTTTGGAAATATAGATCTGAAAATAAAAGTGGATATAATAGATTAGACAGCAAATATGATAAAGAATAGACCCGGGGGCCGTAGATTTCACTAGTGGCTTCTCTCGAGAAAATAGCACACGGTGGGTGAACAAATCATTGTTGGGCAATTGATAAAACCTCAAATAATTATGACGATATCCAGGCAATGATCAATATATAGGCATCACGTCCAAGATTAGTAGATCGACTCCTTCCTGCATCTACTACTATTACTCCACACATCGACCGCTATCCAGCGTGCATCTAGTGTAATATGTCCATGGAGAAATGGAGTAATGCAATAAGAATGATGACATGATGTAGGCAAGATCTATTCATGTAGGAATAGACCCCATCTTGTTATCCGTAATAGCAATGATACATACATGTCTTGCTGCCCCTTCTGTCACTGGGAAAGAACACCACATGATCGTACCCATCACAAAGCACCTCTTCCCATGGCAAGAAAAATCGATCTAGTTGGCCTAACTAAACCAAAGGTTCGAAGAAGAAATATGAGGCTATAAATAATCATGCATATAAGAAATCAAAGAAGACTCAAATAACTTTCACGGATATATAGATCTAATCATAAACTCAAAGTTCATCGGTTCCAACAAACACACTGCAAAAAGAGTTACATCAAATAGATGTCCAAGAGGCCATTGTATTGAGAATCAAAAGAGAGAGAGAGAGAGGAAGCCATCTAGCTACTGCCTACGGACCCACAGGTCTATGATGAACTACTCACACTTCATCGGAGAGGCACCAATGAGGATGATGAACCCCTCCGTGATGGTGTTTAGATTGGATCTCGTGGTTCTAGAACTTGCGGCGACTGGAATTGTGTTTCGTCGACTCCCCTAGGGTTTTTGGAATATTTGGGTATTTATAAGGCAAAGAGGTGGTGCGGGAGGCCACAGAGGTGGGCACAACCCACCCGGCCGCTCCTGGGCGTGCCCTGGGGGTTGTGCTCCCCTCGGGCCTCCCCTCTGGTACTTCTTTGGCCCATCTTGTGTCTTCTGGTCTAGAAAAATTCTCCAAAAAGTTTCTCTACGTTTGGACTCTGTTTGTTATTGATTTTCTACAAAGTAAAAAACAAGCAAAAATACAACTGGCATTGGGCACTATGTCAATAGGTTAGTCCCAGAAAATGATATAAAGTTTCTATAAAATGATTTTAAAACATCCAAGAATGATAATATAATAGCATGGAATAAGCAAAAAAATATAGATACGTTGGAGATGTATCAGCATCCACAAGCTTAATTCCTACTCGTCCTCGAGTAGGTAAATGATAAAAACAGAATTTTTGATGTGGAATGCTGCCTAACATGTTCATCACATATTGTTTTCTTTTGTGGCATGGACATTTGGACTTTATTATGGTTCAAAGCACGTTATCCCTAGCCCATTATGCTCAACCATTGATCCATTCATGAAAATACACTCGCATATTAGCTACACCCAATGCTCAAGTACGATCATAGTGCCCTTTAGTTGGTGCTTTATAAGAGAAGATGGAGACTCAAATAAAATAAAAATTGCATAAAGTAAATAGAAAGGCCCTTCGCAGAGGGAAGAAGGGATTTGTAGAGGTGCCAAAGCTCAAAGCTTAAATTGAGAGATAATTTTTTTGAGAGGCATACTTTTCCCATCAACAAAAATGACTGAGTAATTCCCAACACTTTCCTTGCTAGATATATCATAGGTGGTTCCCAAACAGAAAATAAAGTTTAATCCTTTTTCCACCATTCTTTCACAATCCATGGCTAGCCGTATCCACGGGTGCCTTCCATACCGACACTTTCCAAGGAATTTATTATTTGACAACATAAAGTGAATTTCTTTTTCATTTCGGGACTGGGCATCCCTATTACCACCGTACTCTTGTGCAATGACAAGTGAATAAACCCTCATCTTGAGAATAACACATCTAGCATGGAAAATATTGGCCACCCCCTGCTGCTTCATGAGTGGTATGAGCACACAAAAATGAAATTTATTTTGAAAATTTAGAGATGGCGCACACAAATTTGCTTAAAATGGCGCGACAATACCTTATATAAGTAGGTATGGTGCACTCATATGGCAAAACTGGGTTTAAAGATTTTGGATGCACAAGTAGTATTTCTACTTAGTACAAGTGGAGGCTAGCAAATAGATTGAGAAGCATCCAACCAAGAGACGAAAAATCATATAAGCGAGCATTAAGCATAACTAACACCGAATAATGTAGCACAAGTAGGATGTAATTTCATTGCATAACTATGGACTTTCGTTCTTGCATAGGGAATCACAAACCTTAACACCAATATTCTTACTAAAGCAGAATTACTCACCAACATGACTCACATATCATCATCATCATATCGCAAAACTATTACAAGGAATCAAGTTTATCTTGTCCAATGATCTTCATGAAAGTTTTTATTACATTCTTCTTGAATATCTATCACTTTGGGACTAATTTCATATGTTGCTTTTGATAGTTGAAACAAATCTAAGTGAAGAACCTGAGCATAAAAGTTTTCATCTCTCAAAATAATATAAGTGAAGCATGAGAGAATTTCTTAAAAAATTTACTAACTCTCAAAAAATCTAAGTGAATCATGAGAGCATTTATTCAAAAAATTTAAAGCACACCATGCTAAAAAGAGATATAAGTGAAGCACTAAAGCAATTCCATAGCTCAAAAAAATTATGTGAAGCAAGAAGAGCAATTCTAGCAAATCATAGCATAATTTTGGCTCTCTCAAAAAGGTGTGTCCATCAAGGATAGATGACACAAACTCAAAAGCAAAACAAGCAAAGACTCATATAATACAAGACGCTCCAAGCAAAACTCATGATATGTGACGAATAAAAATATAGCTCCAAGTAAAATACGGATGGTCATTAGAAGAAAGAGGGGATGCCTTCCGGGGCATCCCCAAGCTTAGTTGCTTGTTTCTACTTGGATAATAACTTGGGGTACCAAGGGGCATCCCCAAGCTTAGGCTCTTCTTACTCCTTATTCCTTCATCCATCGTGATCTCACGCAAAACTTGAAAACTTCAATCACACAAAACTCAACAAAACCTTCGTGAGATCCGTTAGTATAAGAAAGCAAATCACCACTCCAAGTACTGTTGCAAACCCATTCATATTTTATTTTTGCATTATAACTACTGTATTCTAACTTTACCATGGCTCATACCCTCAATACAAACCATAGATTCATTAAAATAAGCACACAACAAAAAGAAAATAGAATCTGTCAAAAACAGAACAATCTGTAGAAATCTCACAACTTCGTATACTTATGTAACTCCAAAAATTCAGAAAACTTAGGAAGATGTAGGAAATTTGTATATCAATCTTGTGTAAAAAATTCATAATTTTTTGTTGCTTCTGTGATTTATGAAAATTATTTTACTGGACACAAAAGTTTCTGTTTTCCAACAAGATCAAATCAACTATCACCAAATATAATCCCAAAGGTTTTACTTGGCAGAAAAACTAACTAAAACATAAAAAAATCACAATCTTAACAGAGGCATAATTGCAAACACTAAAGAATAGAAAGAAAAAGGTAAAAATAAAAATTATTCATTGGGTTGCCTCCCAACAAGCGCTATCGTTTTATGCCCCTAGCTAGGCATAATGCAAAGATTCAAGTGTTATCATATTTAGTTCTAGATCTAAGAAGCCCTCATTATTGATTCATATGGTGGCCTAATTATTATTCTAGGTAAGTGTTCCATACCCTTCCTTAGTGGTAATTGAAATATAATATTGCCTTCTTTCATATCAATCACAACACCTATAGTGCGTAAAAACGGTCTACCAAGTATAATTGGACAAGACAGATTGCAATCAATATCAAGAACAATAAAATCTATGGGCACACATTTCCTATTTTTAAGAATAAGAACATCATTAATTCTTCCCATAGGTTTGTTAATAGTAGAATCCGCCAAGTGCCTATTAAGTGAACATTCTTCAATATCGGTAAGACCAAGCACATCACATAAAGATTTCAGAATTGTGGAAACACTAGCACCCAAATAAAACAAGGCAAAAAACTCATAATTTTTAATCTTTACTTTGATAGTAGGTTCCCATTCATCATGTAATTTTCTAGGAATAGAAATATCTAATTCCAACTTTTCTTCGAAACCTTTCGTCATGGCATCTACGATGTGTTTAGTAAATGCTTTATTTTGTTCATAGGCATGAGGTGAATTTATCATGGATTGCAACAAAGAAATACAATCAATCAAAGAGCAATTATCATAATTAAAGTCTTTGTAATCCAAAAGAGTGGGCACATCACTAGTTAAAGTTTTGACCTCTCCAAACCCACTTTTATCAATTTTTTCAACAAGATTTTCACCCTCTGAATTATCGGGACGCCTTCTAGCTAAAGTTGACTCATCTTCAGTCCCTTTATCATCCATTTTAATTTTACTAAACAAGGAATCAATAGAAGAAACACCAGTCATTTTAAGATCTTCATCATTTTTATCTTCCAAAGAGATTGGTTTAGCGGCGATATGATTCACTAGGGTAGTTTGTGCATCAGATATTTTTCCTAGCAAATTTTCAGCAAAAGCATATTTAGATAGGAGATTGCAGACTTCTCTACTAATACCATCAAGTTGTTTTGTTATAGCATCTAACACAGTAGAGTGTTCTTTAACTTCCTCGGAAAAATATTTATTGTGCTCAAATTGTCTAGTCATATATTCCTTAGTACTTATTTGAATCTGAAGCAAAATATTGGGGTAAGGAACATCATAGTATTGCCTTTGAGACAGCGTAACTATGAAAACAAGATTACAAATAAAAATAGATCTGACGAGAAAACGGCGAACAAAAAAGAGGGCGAATAAAACGGCAAATTTTGGTGACGTGGGGGAGATGAAAATGAGAGGAAAATGGCAAATAATGTAAATTGCAAGGAGATGAGATTTGTGGTTAGGAACCTGATAGATGTTGATGATGTCTCCCCAGCAACGGCGCTAGAAATTCCTTTTGATGTTGCTTGAACTACATTCCCCAAAGAGGAAGGGATGATGCATCACAGCTACGGTAGGTATTTCCCTCAGTTATGAAACCAAGGTATCAATCCAGTAGGAGAACCAAGCAACACTATGTAAACGGTACCTGCACACAAAGAACAAATACTTGCAACCTGACGCGTATAAGGGGTTGTCAATCCCTTCTTCGGGTAACGGCACCAGAAATTATCAAGTTGACGGGATAAAATTGTGATAGATTGGATAAATAGATCTAAAAAAAAGATGCAAATAAAAAGCGCAGCAAAGTATTTTTGGGTTTTTGGAAATATAGATCTGAAAATAAAGGTGGCAAATAATAGATCGGAAAGCAAATATGATAAAGATTAGACCCGGGGGCCGTAAATTTCACTAGTGGTTTCTCTCGAGAAAATAGCACATGGTGGGTGAACAAATTATTGTTGGGCAATTGATAAAACCTCAAATAATTATGATGATATCCAAGCAATGATCATATATAGGCATCACGTCCAAGATTAGTAGACCAACTCCTGCCTGCATCTACTACTATTACTCCACATAGCGACCGCTATCCAGCATGCATCTAGTGTATTAAGTTCATGGAGAAACAGGGTAATGCAATAAGAATGATGACATGATGTAGACAAGATCTATTCATGTAGGAATAGACCCCATGTTATCCTTTATAGCAACGATACATACGTGTCTTGCTGCCCCTTCTGTCACTAGGAAAGAACACCACATGATCGTACCCATCACAAAGCACCTCTTCCCATGGCAGGAAAAATCGATCTAGTTGGCCTAACTAAACCAAAGATTCGAAGAAGAAAGACGAGGCTATAAATAATCATGCGTATAAGAGATGACTCAAATAACTTTCATGGATATATAGATCTGATCATAAACTCAAAGTTCATCGGATCCCAACAAACACACCGCAAAAAAGAGTTACATCAAATTGATCTCCAAGAAATCACACACTTATTACATCGAATGTCTCAAAAGAGAACTTAATACAATAAATATGGCTTAAGGCCATCTAAAAACGATAACAGCGGAAGACTTGGAAGATAAGCGAGTCCATCAACTCCACCGGCATCACTGAGTATAGAAACACGACCTAAGGCACCTTACTCGTTGTCTGAAAAGTCTGCAACATGAAACGTTGCAGCCCGAAAATGGGCCAGCACATGGAATATGCTGGCAATGTAACACATAGAGAGTAATGAACAGAATAATGCTATACTACATGCATATTTGGCTGGTGGAAAGCTCTATGGTTACAGTTTTGTGAAAAGCCAATTTTTCCCTACTGCAAAGGAATAAATTTTATTTAACTATCATGGTGGTTGTTGAACATTGAGAATGGGTGAAACCATCTCAATCCCAATTAAGTTTGAACACTAATCCCAACAAAATTAATTAAAGTAACATGATGAGATTCACATGATAATCCAAGTACTAGATACTCAAGTTGTCCGTAACCGGGGACACGGCTAACCATGATTAGTTTATACTCTCTGTAGAGGTTTGCGCACTTTTCCCCACAAGACTCGATCTCCTCCGTTGGGATTCTCGCACTACATGATGTTTGAGAAACGGATGACCGAGACATAGTCTTTCAGAAGAGTTTGCACCTTACGATCGGGTAGACAGTACCACCTACAACCCCTACATCTGCTAGTCTACCACTCTAAGAGTTCACACAACTTAATCAACTATGCTAGAGCCCATAATAGCTTGTGGCTGCACACGGAAGTTTCTAGCATGAATAATCTCATGATCCCTTTGAGCCTGGGTGGCGGTCCATAAAAAAAACAGGCAATCGCTGGAATACCCAGGTGCCTCAATCCACCCAGATGTGTGTTTAAGTAGCCACCTTAAATTGAACCATTAATTAACAATCTCACATCTGTCATGGATACACTCACCCAATCCACGTCTACTAGCATAGCATAGCAATATAAGCAAACATAGAAGTAACTCCCAAGGGTTTGGTAATAAACAGGGCAATAGGTTCTACCTCATCAGCTACTTCCCAACCCATAATTTAATCAGATCCTAATCATGCAATTGTTTGAGGATTGATCTAATGCAATAAAAATGGGTATGAAAAGAGGTATGATCAAAGTGTTACTTGCCTTGCTGATGATCCGTGAAACCTAGGGATTCGAAGTCGCAAGCGGCGCACTCCGGGTACTCTATCGCAAACAAACAAGCATAAAATAAGTACTCGTCTAATGCACAGGTAAAACTCAAATAAGAGATCTAACCAGAAAGTTCAACTTAAGAATTTCGGTTTGCAAAAAGAATCAAATCAAACGAAGCAACGAAAGTCAAACGGCGAAAGAAACAAGCTTCGTTTACTAATCTGGACCTAAGTCAAATTTTACAGTAGCAAAAACTTGTTTGAGTTGGTTAAACAGAAAGAGGGTTTCGAGACGAAACTCTAGGTGCTTGAATCGCCTGATTTCGACTAACGAGCGAAAAGTTAAACCAAAACAAAAAACAGATCAGAAATCGCGATCAGAAATAATCGCGGAAAATCCGAGAAAAAGAAAAACTGACGAACAGTTTAACGAACGGACGTTCGTTAATTGTAACTAAACGATGAACGCGTTCGTTAAAACGAACGAACGAGCGAACGCTCGCTAAATAAGAAAACCGAAAAAACAAAACAAAACCGATCTAAAAAACCTAGGGTTTTCTAAAAAACCGAATCGGTTTTCTTCAGAAAACCGGGATGCGGCGGCTACCTCGGCTCGAGCCTCTGGCGAAGTCCGGCGGCTCCGGCGGGGCGACGGGAGGCGGCGTGGGGCGGCGGGGCTGCGGGCGTCGGCGGCGGCGGCTTTCCCGGCGGCGGCAGCAACCTTGGGTGGTGGGGCGGCTCGGCGGTGGTGCGGCTCCGGTGGCGGGGCTGCGGGTTCGGTGGCGGGGTGAGGGGCGGCGGCGGCGGCTATTTAAGGAGGGGGCGGCGCGGCTTGGGGAAGGGGGCGCCTCGGGAGGCGTGCTCCTCTCGGACTCGGGCGGCGGCGGTCTCCGATCCGGAGACGGCGGCGGGAGGCGATGGCGCGGGCGGGCCGGCCTGGTTCGGCTGGGCTTCGGCCCAGTCGGGCGCGCGGTAGTTTAAAAAAAAACAATTCCGCCGAAACTGAGAAAAATTCTAGAAAATAAAATAAAATTCTAAAAATGCCAAAATAAAATTTTCACCGTCTAAATAAAATATTTAGAACAAGATGAACATTTTCTTGGCCCTAAAATGCAATTTTGAAAAACGTGCAATTTTCCTATATTCAAATAGAATAGCAAAACTCCAAATAAATTAAGATTTGATTTTTTATTAAATCCTCAATATTTCTTATTTTTGGGAAAGTCATTTTATTCCCTCTCTCTTATTTTTATAAATGAAATAATTGAAGATAAAATAAATAAAATCAAATAATCCTATTTTCAAAATTTTAGAAAACCCAAATATGAAAATAACGAAATCCCCAACTCTCTCCGTGGGTCCTTGAGTTGCGTAGAATTTCTAGGATCAAACCAAAAATGCAATAAAATATGATATGCAATGATGATCTAATGTATAACATTCCAAATTGAAAATTTGGGATGTTACACGTATCAACTCCCCCAAGCTTAAACCTTTGCTTGTCCTCAAGCAATTCAGTTGATAAACTGAAAGTGATAAAGAAAAACTTTTACAAACTCTGTTTGCTCTTGTTGTTGTAAATATGTAAAGCTAGCATTCAAGTTTTCAGCAAAGATTATGACTAACCACATTCACAATAACTCTTAGGTCTCATGTTTACTCATATCAATGGCATAATCAACTAGCGAGCAATAATAATAAATCTCGGATGACAACACTTTCTCAAAACAATCATAATATGATATAACAGGATGGTATCTCGCTAGCCCTTTCTGAGACCGCAAAACATAAATACAGAGCACCTTTAAAGATCAAGGACTGACTAGAGATTGTAATTCATAGTAAAAGAGATCCAGTCATAGTCATACCCAATATAAATTAATAGTAATGAATGCAAATGACAGCGGTGCTCTCCAGTTGGTGCTTTTTAATAAGAGGGTGATGACTCAACATGAAAGTAAATAGATAGGCCCTTTACAGAGGGAAGCAGGGATTTGTAGAGGTGCCAGAGCTCGGTTTTAAAGCAGAGATAAATAATATTTTTAGCAGCATACTTTCATTGTCAACATAACAACCAAGAGATGGCGATATCTTCCATGCTACACACATTATAGGAGGTTCCCAAACAGAATGGTAAAGTTTATACTCCCCCTCCACCAACAAGCATCAATCCATGGCTTGCTCGAAACAACGAGTGCCTCCAACTAACAACAGTCCCAGGGAGAGTTTTGTTTGCAATTATTTTGATTTAGTTTGCATAAAGCATGGGACTGGGCATCCCGGTGACCAGCCATTTTCTCGTGAGTGAGGAGCGGAGTCCACTCCTCTTGAGAATAACCCGCCTAGCATGGAAGATACGGACAACCCTAGTTGATACATGAGCTATTCGAGCATACAAAACAGAATTTCATTTGAAGGTTTAGAGTTTGGCACATACAAATTTACTTGGAACAGCAGGTAAATACCGCATATAGGAAGGTATAGCGGACTCATATGACATAACTTTGGGGTTTAAGGAATTGGATGCACAAGCAGTATTCCCGCTTAGTACAAGTGAAGGCTAGCAAAAGACTGGGAAGCAACCAACTAGAGAGCGACAACAGTCATGAACATGCATTAAAATTAATAAACATTGAGTACAAGCATGAGTAGGATATAATCCACCATGAACATAAGTATCGTGAAGGCTATGTTGATTTTGTTTTAACTACATGCGTGAACATGTGCCAAGTCGAGTCACTTAAATCATTCAAAGGAGGATACCACCCCATCATACCACATCACAACCATTTTAATAGCATGTTGGCACACAAGGTAAACCATTATAACTCATAGCTAATCAAGCATGGCATAAGCAACTATGATCTCTAATTGTCATTGCAAACATGTTTATTCAAAATAGGCTGAATTAGGAACGATGAACTAATCATATTTACAAAAACAAGAGAGGTCGAGTTCATACCAGCTTCTCTCATCTCAGTCAGTCCATCATATATCGTCATAATTGCCTTTCACTTGCACGACCGAACGATGTGAAAATAATAGGAGTGCACGTGCATTGGACTAAGATGGAATCTGCGAGCATTCAATAAACAGGAGAAGACAAGGCAATATGGGCTCTTGGTTAAATCAACAATAATGCATATACGAGCCACTTCAACAATTTAATCATGATCTTCTCGTATCGACCCCCAAAGAAAAGAAATAAAACTATTTACACGGGAAAGCTCCCAGCAAGCAAAAGAAGAACGGGAAATGTTTTTGGGTTTTCTTTTTAATTATTACTACTACAGCAAGAAAAGTAAACTAACTAAAGGCTACACTATTTTTTTTGGTTTTTCTTAAGGTTTATCAAACACAAAAGAAGAAAGCAAGACAAAGAAAATAAACTAGCATGGATATTACAGTGAAAGAGTATGAGCACCGACAACTAGCAATGAGTGTGTGGACATGAATGTAATGTCGGTGAGAAATACGTACTCCCCCAAGCTTAGGCTTTTGGCCTAAGTTGGTTTATTGCCACGGGTGGCCTGGCGGATATCCATAGTTGTAACCGGGGTCGTACTATGATGAAGAAGACTCTGATTGCCACTGGTTGGCAATCATCTCCGGATCCCACTGGTAGTTAGACTGTCGTGGAGGTTCAAATTGTGGTTCTGGCTCCGTGGCTGATGTAGGGTTCCGGTAGGCGTGAATGGCCGCCAGCGGAACGAGATACGGACCTGCAGATAAATCAAACAAGGAAAGAGCAGGCAAGGTAATAGTCTCAGGGTGATGTTTATCAAAGAACAATTTGTATTTAAGCGCCCCTTCCCTATTCTTAACAATAAAGTCATGTGCTACCATACTCTTATAATCTAAATAAACAGTGGGCAGCAATTTTTCTTCTTTTTCATAGTGTGCAGCAAGGCGTGAAGCATAAATACCTCCAAAGATGGGCCCCTTTGTACGGTTCAAACTTAACCGTTTGGCAACAATACCGCCCATACTAACAGTATTATCACAGAATAAACCATGGAACAAAATAATAATATCAGGAACACTAAGGTTTCCACAGTTTCCGCGACCAATTAAGCAACGACTAGCAAATATGGCAAAGTAGCATAAAACAGGAAAATGTATGCTAGTGATTCTTGCATCGGAAACCTTCCTAGTTTCCCCTACAGTAATAGTGTCAATAAACCCGTCCACATCTTTACGATGTGGTTCCTCTAAGCTACCCTCGAAAGGTATTTAGCAAACCTTGCAAAATTCATGTAGTGACATCTTCTTAACCACATCATATAAATGAAACTCTACCGAAGGAGGTGATTCCTTAGGATAATAGTAGAAGTTTTGCACAAAAGTATTCGTGAGTAAGAGATACTGTTCGCGTTGGTCGCGGAGGAAGTCGGTGAGGCCTGCATTCTCAGCCAATTCATAAAAATCATCATAAATCCCGGCTGCCCTCAAGAAATCATTGGAAGGCCATTCACAACCTCTGCGGTGCGAGGCAAGTTATATTTGGGCCTCTGTGCTTCTTCACTTTGCTTTTCCTTCGAGCTTCGGCTCGATGAGCCCCTCAAAAATCTCTTCATTATTTTCTGAAAAATTCTGAAATTTTTAGTAACTTCAAATAAAAGTGAACCAGGCTCAACAAAATTGATAGCAACTACTCCTACAAGTGCCTAGAGACTATATCAAGCATTAGAACTACGTGGAACCATATAAATTTGACATGCAAGCTCAAGAACATGGTCACCTAGGCAGCACAAATTTGCAATGAATAAAGCTCTAGAACAAAAACTAATTGGACCAATGGAGAAGTCACATACCAAGGAACAATCTCCCCAAGCAGTTTTGTGAGAGGTGCTTTGAGCAAGGAGATCGAAAATCGCAGCAAAATGAGATAGAACTCGTGCTTGAGCTGGATGGTGATTTTTTTGGGAGGAAGAAGAAGTGTGTGGGTGCAGGAATAAGTGGAGGGGAGCCACCATGGGCCCACGAGGCAGGGGCGCGCGCCCTGGACCCTCGTGGCCAGGTGCTTGCTCCCCCTACTGTGTTCTCAGCGCCAGATATTCTCAAATATTCAGAAAAAATCATATTCCATTTTCAGGGCATTTGGAGAACTTTTATTTTCAGGGTATTTTTATATTGCACGGATAATTCAGAAAACAGACAGAAAAATACTATTTTTACTTTATTTCAACTTAATAACAGAAAGTAGAGAGAAGGTACAGAAGGTTGTGCTTTCTAATTTCATCCATCTCATGCTCATCAAAAGGAATCCATTAACAAGGTTGATCAGGTCTTGTTAATAAACTCATTCCGAATAACATGGAACCGGAGAAATTTTGAATAACACTATCTTACCTCACGGGGATATGCACATCCCCAATAATAAGAATATCATATTTCTTCTTGACAGTAGGAAGAGGAAATTCAAAACCTCCAAAAATAATCGATGGAATTTTTCCAATAGAATTGATACTGTGGATTTGAGGTTGTTTCCTCAGAAAGTGTACCGTATGCTCATTACCATTAACGTGAAAAGTGACATTTCCTTTGTTGCAATCAATAACAACCCCTGCAGTATTCAAAAAGGGTCTTCAAAGAATAATATACATACTATTGTCCTCGGGAATATCAAGAATAAAAAAGATCGTTAAAATAGTAACATTTGCAACTACAACAGGCACATCCTCACAAATACCGATAGGTATAGCAGTTGATTTATCAGCCATTTGCAAAGATATTTCAGTAGGTGTCAACTTATTCAAATCAAGTCTACGATATAGAGAGAGAGAGGCATAACACTAACACCGGCTCCAAGATCACATAAAGCAGTTTTAACATAGTTTCTTTCAATGGAGCATGGTATAGTGGGTACTCCTGGATCTCTTAGTTTCTTTGGTATTCCACCCTTAAAAGTATAATTAGCAAGCATGGTGGAAATTTCATCTTCCGGTATCTTTATTTTATTAGTGACAATTCTTTCATATACTTAGCATAAGGATTCATTTTGAGCATATCAGTTAATCGCATACGCAAAAAGATAGGTCTAATCATTTCAGCAAAGCGCTCAAAATCCTCATCATCCTTTTTCTTGGATGGTTTGGGAGGAAAAAGCATGGGTTTCTGAACCCGAGGTTCTCTTTCTTTACCATGTTTCCTAGCAACAAAGTCTCTTTTATCATAACATTGATTCTTTGATTGTGGGTTATCAAGATCAACAGCAGGTTCAATCTCTACATCATTATCATTACTAGGTTGAGCATCATCATGAACATCTTCATTAGTATTTTCACTAGGTTCATGTTCATTACCAGATTGTGTTTTAGCATCAGAAATAGAAATATCATTTGGATTCTCAGGTGTTTCAGCAATAGGTTCACTAGAAGCATGCAAAGTCCTATCATTTTTCTTTTTCTTCCTTTTAGAAGGACTAGGTGCATCAATATTATTTCTCTGAGAATCTTGCTCAATTCTCTTAGGATGGCCTTCAGGATACAAAGGTTCCTGGGTCATTTTACCAGTTCTAGTAGCCACTCTAACAGCATAGTCATTATTCTTACTATTCAATTCATTGAGCAAATCATTTTGAGCTTTAAGTACTTGTTCTACTTGAGTGGTAACCATAGAAGCATGTTTACTAATGAGTTTAAGTTCACCTTTAACTCTAGACATATAATCACCCAAGTGTTCAATCATATCAGCATTTTTTTAATTGTCTACCAAAATAAGCATTAAAATCTTCTTGCTTAACCATAAAGTTATCAAACTCATCCAAACATTGGCTAGCAAACTTAGTAGGAGGGATTTCAGCTCTATCATATCTATAGAGAGAATTTACCTTTACTACCTGTGTCGGGTTATCAAGACCATGTGTTTCTTCAACGGGCGGTAAATTAAGACCATGTATTTCTTCAATAGGAGGTAAATTCTCAACATCTTCAGCTTTAATACCTTTTTCTTTCATCGATTTCTTTGCCTCTTGCATATCTTCAGGACTGAGAAATAGAACACCTCTTTTCTTCGGAGTTGGTTTAGGAATAGGCTCAGGAACTGCCTCAGGAAGTGTCCAATTATTTTCATTTGTCAACATATTATTCAATAGAATTTCAGCTTCATCTGGTGTTCTTTCCCTGAAAATAGAACCAGTACAACTATCCAGGTAATCTCTGGAAGCATCGGTTAGTCCATTATAAAAGATATCAAGTATTTCATTTTTCTTCAGAGGATGATCAGGAAAAGCATTAAGTAATTGGAGAAGCCTCCCCCAAGCTTGTGGGAGATTCTCTTCTTCAATTTGTAGGAAATTATATATATCCCTTAAAGCAGCTTGTTTCTTATGAGCAGGGAAATATTTAGCAGAGAAGGAATAAATCAAATCCTGGGGACTACGCACACAACCAGGATCCAGAGAATTAAACCATATCTTAGCATCACCCTTTAATGAGAACGGAAATATTTTAAGGATATAAAAGTAGCGAGTCCTCTCATCATTAGTGAATAGGGTGGCTATATCATTTAATGAAGTAAGATGTGCCACAACAGTTTCAGATTCATAGCCATAAAAAGGATCAGACTCAACCAAAGTAATTATATCAGGATCAACAGAGAATTCATAATCCTTATCAGTAACACAGATGGCTGAAGTAGCAAAAGCAGGGTCAGGTTTCATTCTATCATTAAGAGATTGCTGCTTCCATTTAGCTAATAATTTCTTAAGATCACTTCTATCATTGCATGCAAGAATAGCTCTAGCAGATTCTTCATCCAGAACATAACCCTCAGGCACAACAGGCAATACATATTTATTAGGGGGAGAGTCTTCATCATCACTATCTTCAATATTATCAGTTTCAATAATTTCATTCTCTCTAGCCCTAGCAAGTTGTTCATCAAGAAATTCACCAAGTGGCACAGTAGTATCAAGCATAGAAGTAGTTTCATCATAAGTATCATGCATAGCAGAAGTGACATCATCAATAACATGTGACATATCAGAATTAATAGCAGAAGCAGGTTTAGGTGTCGCAAGCTTACTCAAAACAGAAGGTGAATCAAGTGCAGAGCTAGATGGCAGTTCCTTACCTCCCCTCGTAGTTGAGGGATAAATTTTTGTTTTTGCGTCTTTCAAGTTCTTCATAGTGACCAGCAGATATAAATCCCAGGTGACTCAAAGAATAGAGCTATGCTCCCCGGCAACGGCGCTAGAAAATAGTCTTGATAACCCACAAGTATAGGGGATCGCAACAGTTTTCGAGGGTAGAGCATTCAACCCAAATTTATTGATTCGACACAAGGGGAGCCAAAGAATATTCTCAAGTATTCGCAGTTGATTTGTCAATTCAACCACACCTGGATAACTTAGTATCTGCAGCAAAGTATTTAGTAGCAAAATAATGTGGAAGTAACGGTAACAGTAGCAAAAGTAATATTTTTGGGTTTTGTAGTGATTGTAACAGTAGAAACAGAAAAGTAAATAAGCAAAGAAAATATGTGAAAAGCTCATAGGCATTGGATCGGTGATGGAGAATTATGCCGGATGCGGTTCATCATGTAACAGTCATAACATAGGGTGACACAGAACTAGCTCCAATTCATCAATGTAATGTAGGCATGTATTCCGAATATAGTCACACGTGCTTATGGAAAAGAACTTGCATGACATCTTTTGTCCTACCCACCCCGGCAACGGCGCCAGAAAATAGTCTTGATAACCCACAAGTATAGGGGATCGCAACAGTTTTCGAGGGTAGAGTATTCAACCCAAATTTATTGATTCGACACAAGGGGGCCAAAGAATATTCTCAAGTATTCATAGTTGAGTTGTCAAATTCAACCACACCTGGATAACTTAGTATCTGTAGCAAAGTATTTAGTAGCAAAATAATATGGAAGTAACGGTAACAGTAGCAAAAGTAATATTTTTGGGTTTTGTAGTGATTGTAACAGTAGCAACGGAAAAGTAAATAAGCAAAGAACAATATGTGTAAAGCTCGTAGGCATTGGATCAGTGATGGAGAATTATGCCGGATGTGGTTCATCATGTAACAGTCATAACATAGGGTGACACAGAACTAGCTCCAATTCATCAATGTAATGTAGGCATGTATTCCGAATATAGTCATACGTGCTTATGTAAAAGAACTTGCATGACATGTTTTGTCCTACCCTCCCGCGGCAGCGGGGTCCTAATGGAAACTAAGGGATATTAAGGCCTCCTTTTAATAGAGTACCGGAACAAAGCATTAACACATAGTGAATACATGAACTCCTCAAACTATGGTCATCACCGGGAGTGGTCCCGATTATTGTCACTTCGGGGTTGCCGGATCATAACACATAGTAGGTGACTATAGACTTGCAAGATAGGATCAAGAACTCACATATATTCATGAAAACATAATAGGTTCAGATCTGAAATCATGGCACTCGGGCCCTAGTGACAAGCATTAAGCATAGCAAAGTCATAGCAACATCAATCTCAGAACATAGTGGATACTAGGGATCAAACCCTAACAAAACTAACTCGATTACATGATAGATCTCATCCAACCCATCACCGTCCAGCAAGCCTACGATGGAATTACTCACGCACGGCGGTGAGCATCATGAAATTGGTGATGGAGGATGATTGATGATGACGATGGCGACGGATTCCCCTCTCCGGAGCCCCGAACGGACTCCAGATCAGCCCTCGCGAGAGGTTTTAGGGCTTGGCGGCGGCTCCATATCGTAAAACACAATGAATCCTTCTCTCTGATTTTTCTCTCCCTGAAAGTGAATATATGGAGTTGGAGTTGAGGTCGGTGGAGCGTTAGGGGGCCCACGAGGCAGGGGGCGCGCCCAGGGGGCAGGCGCGCCCCCGCCCTCCTGGACAGGTGGAGGCCCCCTGACGTGGATTCTTCTTCCAGTATTTTTAATATTTTCCAAAAATATGTTCCGTGGAGTTTCAGGTCGTTCCGAGAACTTTTGTTTCTGCACATAATAACACCATGGAAAGTCTGCTGAAAACAGTGTCAGTCCGGGTTAGTTCCATTCAAATCATGCAAGTTAGAGTCCAAAACAAAGGGCAAAAGTGTTTGGAAAAGTAGATACGACGGAGACGTATCAGCGATGTGGTGCTCTGACTCATACAGGATCAGACTGATATCCATAAGTTATCCCCGCCTTGGGAAGGACCCTTTGTGGTCAGCAAGAATCTGCATAACGGGTCATACTACCTTATAGATATTCGAGAGCACAAAGACTCACGTAAATCGGAGGAGGAGACCCGCCGGCCGTGGAATATCGCTCATCTTCGGCCTTATTATACTTGAGCCACAGGCGCTGCTTATGTACATAGTTATGACAATGTATATATTATGATCAATATAATAAACCGGAGCCTCAGCTAAAGCGGGGTATCTGTTGTTTTTCTTACATCATGTGTGGTTACATGGGGGCTTCTGTTTATAAAGCGGCGTCCGGCTTACCCCTTGATTCAGCTTATAAAGCCATATATAAAAATCACTTGGGGGCTTGGTCGTATTCGAACCATAGCTACACCTTTTGATCAGCGCAAGGCCACATGGAAAATCACTTGGGGGCTTGGTCGTATTCGAACCATAGCTACACCTCTTGATCGGCTCAAGGCCAAAAGAAAATTACTTAGGGGCCAAAGAGAGTGTTGCAAAAGCACAACTCAAACATAGGCACCCACCGAGCACAACTGAAAATATTGCTTGGGGATTCTTTGCTTCGTAATGAACAAAGAATCTACACTTGTAATAGGCTATCAAGCCACGGCTTGGAAGCCAGGTGTATTCACCTAAAACCCCGGGTTATCCTGCCTTATTAAGTAAGCAACTCCATCCAGGTAAACCTGGTATGACCCGTCGAATTTTTGATAAGTCAATCTCATAGACCCTGAACTTGTCAAAGTTAAAACGACGATTGGTTAAAGATTGAGGTCCATCTTAAAAGGCTTTGTAAAATGGTTTAACTCAGTGGCCTGGCAGCCCATGAAAAGCCTCGATTTGGGGCCTGGCAGCCCGTGAAAAGCCTCGACTGCAAGTTTTCATATGCTTTTATTTGCCAAGTTTTTTCTCTTTTGATGACATTTATAATGTTTTTGATAAACCGGCGTTCATTAACCCGGCTTGGCTTTCAACTACAAGTTGTCAGTACAGGATTAGTTATAATCCGGCGCTTATTAACCCGGTCTGGTTTCGACTATAAGTCGCCAGTATTATATATGGATAAACCGGTGTTTATCACAACCCGGTACGGTTTTATCATAAACCGGCACAATATGAAAGGAGTTATCCGTACTCATGATTAGGGGTATCACCCTTACTACAAAAGTTGGTCAACCAACGATGTAATTCAATGTCACAGGTATCATTTATTTTCACATTTGATTATCTTTTTACAGCCTTGGTTATAAGCCCTGGCTAGGTATTTGGGCATCATGACCCGTCCGACGGTAAACCGCCAGGACATTTTCAATTTCTCGTATGCAGGAGCAGCTCCGGATTATGAACATCATATATCTTAAGCATGGTGAGTTAACGGTGTCAAGCAAAATAAATATGCACGATGCCATAGCAGACCAAGTGTTTGAACTAGCCTATTACAAGGCATTTCAGTGCCCAAAAGAATAATTGTTTTCGGCAAGTATTGCAGCACGCGGAATGCTAAATCGGCCTCTGGATCATGACTCATCACCAGACTGCCCTGACGGTTGTGGATCGCCTTGTGCCAGTTCGTCCTCTTCTCTACCCAACGGCTGGAAGTCAATGGTGGCCCAATCGATCCGGTTAGGGCTTGGAACACAGCTTCATCGCTTATAAGTGTGAACAGTTCAACGTCAGGGGCATAGGTGTGCTTACGGATTGGCGGGATAAGATTTTGAGCCTCAGGAGTTGGTGCAGCAACCCGTTTGTTGTTGATGTCATAACTCGCCTGGTAATATGAAAGATCAGCTTCTTCCGCCAACTGGCAAGCCAGTGGACGTACTTCCTGGTTTATGGCTCGGAGGTCATCATTGCCAAATTCTGATCTGTCTTCTTTTAAGCTTGGATAGCCTTTACCCACATCCACCGGATCAAGATCAGGCACCCATGCTTTTGCCCGGGTTAGCACGGTCAGAGCACCAGCCCTTGCAGCAGATCTCTTTAGCTCTTCTACCCGGGCAGGCAGCATGGACAGCCTTTCTAAGGTCTCCTTGATTAAAGTTGGGGGCGGCTTGTTGTGAGAAGCGGTGCAGATGATCCGATGCGCGCCGGTATATAACTGCTCTATAAGAGTATAGGTAGCCTTCAGTTTCTTCTGTACGTCAGAGCCCAGATGACTAATGCGAGTTCCTGCGTCATTACAAACATCAGTAAACCAGCAATGTATTTGATGATATGTTGAAAACTTAAAGCCAGGATATTTACCAAACACAGCAGCAGTCATGGCATGTATTTGCCGCTTTACACCAGTCAGCTCATCTACCACCGGTTTAAGAGCTGCTTCTGCGTCCTCGGCTCTTTTCTGCAATGCGGATTTTTCTGTGTCCCAATCCGCCCGCTCCTTGTTGAAACTCTCCTTCAGCTTTTCCATAGCGGCTAAGGCACTGGTCAGCTCATCTTTGGCTTTGGTGGTTTCTGCTTGCTGGGACTTGATGTTTTCTTGCAGATCAGCGGCTTGAGTTTCCTTTTTGCTTAGCTCAGCCTATAAGAGACAGACATATCATGAGTTGGCAGTGCATATTTGAAGTACCAAGCACATAACAAGTTATGCACCTGATACTTGGGGGCTAATGCATATTTGCTCGTTACCAGCAATTTCTACAAGTCTCAAGCGCAATACAAGTATTACTCTTGGCACTTGGGGGCTAATGTATGTTTGCTCAAAGTAATGTTATGGATATTCTTCTAAAAGACCCGGTTCATCTTCATAAGTTAAACCGGCCCTTGGGGACTACACCGGCGAAAGTTACAATATTACAATTCTAAAGTACCAGTTCATCTTAAAAAGATAACCCGGCCCTTGGAGGATAAGCATGCAAAGTTGAGATATTACAAAGTCCCAGTTTAGATGAGTATCATAAACCGGCACTTGGGGGCTACTGGAGTTAGTATTTGGAATTGGACATAAGAGAGAAGCAGTTATGCAGTTACCTCATATCGCTCCTTCATCAGATTCACTAAACCGGCTTCAAAGTCGCGGCTTGTGTATAGATGGTTTAAAAAACCAGAATGGATGTCTTGGGTGTTGAGGTGGGCATAGGTTGACAAATCTGTGTTCCATTTGCCTTTTCCCATAGCAGAAAGCTCGTCCTTGGCACTATGCTTTGATAAAGCAACAGGATTGCCAGGAGTGGTGTGGCCGACGCCAGTAATCATAATGTCATCTTCTTTATCATCAACAGCCTTCACTGGAGTTGATGGTTTATCAGCAGCCTTAGCTGGACTGGCCGGTTTATCATCCATCCGAGCTGGACTAGTTGGTTTATTAGTGTGACTTGTGGTGTCAACTTCTGCTTGTTCAACTATGAAGTCATAGTCTTGAGGTGGCGGGTCATCATGAATAACGTTAGTATTTGTTCCTTCCAGATCTGGAGTCTACTCCGGTTCAATAACCACATTATCATCAGCCGGTTTATTTAACCGAGCCTTCTTGCTGGGTCTAGGCTTGGCACTGAGAAGAACAAACATAAAGGTCAATACGTCAGGTGAACATAAGGTATTAAGAATAAATTTAAGGCATAGCTCACCCAGGAACTGTCTTGAGGGTTGGAAGTTGTGTGGCCGTTGACTTGCCAGAGGATGAGTGAGGTGTTCCCTGATAATTCGAATCAGACGGATTAAGAGGCTGTCGAAAACAACCCGCCTTGGGGCAAGAAGTGTCAAGAGTATAAGAGACCTCTGATCGATGTTTCCGAACCGGAGTGTTCGGTAAACCGGCGGAGGTAACTACCTGGTCGCTGTGCCGGGTTGTGCGGCGGGCTTCGTGTTGCTGCTTCTTCAAAAGAAAGTTTGGGTCCAAGTGAGCTAGGGGGTAAGAAAATTATACTTTCCGGTTTGCTTGACGGATTTTCTGGGTTGGCAGAGGATCTGAACCGGAGGAAAGGATAATTACCTCTACGTCGTCAGCTTGGCTTCCTTCAGCGTCGTCCTGATAATAGTCATTGTCAATGAGGTGTATGAAAAATGAACCAAGAGAGTCAAGTTCTACCTCTGAATCCGGATTAGCCAAGTCAGTATTGTCGGCATTCTGGGAACGGGGGTCCCCAGACTTGCCTGCCTGCGGCCCACATCGTGGCTAAGCGGCAGGCCGTACGGCCCATCTTCATCAACAAGGCGTCCAAGACCCTCGCGAGGGTCCAAGCTTCACGAGGCAGACGACGCAAGACCTCCTCTGGAGTGGCCTGGTCTGGCAGGCTCACGAGGAGCGGAGATATCAAGGCGGGGCAAACCTCACGAGGCTCTCGTGACGTGAGCCATGACGAACGGCACCAGGCGGGCGCCAGGGCGCACAGCGTCCTTATTTCCTCTTTGGTGCTAAGGAGGCTAGTGCAGGCGAAGTGTACCGAGGCATCAGGCAAAGGTTGCTATATTGGTGCAACGAGACCAAGACTAGGAGGACGGTGAGAAGGAGGTCATCGTGGAGCCCAAGACGGCGTCACCGCCAGGGCTTTTCGCATGCGAAGACCGCTTTTGTCAGGATAGCTTGTACTAGCTGTCCTCCTTCAAATTTGTGCGCAGTTGTTGGCTCCCTTCCCGCTCAATATTTGGGAAGAGGACCAGGGCCTATATAAGTAGAGTTAGCCCCCACAGTAGGGACATCGAATCCTCACGCGCACAAGTTCATACGCGCACAAGAACACCTCAACCTCAGGAGGCTGTTCTTCCCTTGTACTGTTCATCATCAGCCCGAGAGGCAATCCACCACCACCACACTGGAGTAGGGTATTACACCACAACGGTGGCCCGAACCAGTTTAAACCTCGTGTCTTTCTGTGTTGCGAGTTCGTCGAGTTCGTCCGCGAGATCTTTGCGAGCTAGGGCGTAGATCGGTAGGAGGGAAAGGCTTCACGCGCACCCCAGAGTTCGAACCTTAAGGGTTTGCCGGAACCCCACATCCTACATTTGGCGTGCCAGGTAGGGGTGCGCCGGAGCTTCTTCTCCACCAACCAGTTCGCCGACGCTCCACAGCCACGATGTCCGGCGACTCAAGGGCCGGCTCCGATCGCTGGGCAGCCTGGCCAGCCCGGGCAGCGCCGCCTGTCCATGAAGACCTCGACCCCGCACTCCAGGCGGCGTGAGCACTGCCAAATTCCGCCGGGCGCGGACAGCGCGACCAGGCGTCATCCACCCTCACCCCGCGGCAAGTGCGAGCCGCGGCAAGAGCGGCGAGCCATGCCGTGGCAACGGCACCGCACTCACGACGGGAGCAAGCAAACATGCGGGCGGCACTCACAGTGGCAAGAGAGCTGCCGCGGTGCAGACTAATGGAGAGCGGCCGGGATACGCTGCTGGAGCGTGTTGCTGAGCTGCTGGATGTGGCGGCGTTGGGAGCACCACCCTTCTGCTATCGACTCCCTCCTCAAGCCGCATCAGGGCCACACGGCGGGCCTCACCACAACCGTGCGCCGTCGGCTACGCCCGGGGGCTTCATCAACATCAGCACAGCTAGCGGCATAGGGGGCTCCGCTGCCCCCATGCCACCCGCAGCAAGCGCGGGTGCAAGCGTCGCCCCCCATGGCCCCAGCCAGATGCCACGCTACCGTCCTCAGGACACCACCCTGGGCCGAGCAACATGGAGCGTGGGGCACTGCGGCGAGGTGTTCGGGGTGATTGCCCCGGAAGCCTACGTTCCCCGCATGATGGACCAAGAGTACGCGTCGGAGGGCGACCCCGGCTCATTCGTTGGAGAAGATTGGGGAGAGGGGACGCTGGGAGCCGGAGCTTTCGAAGAACCAACGGAGAACCACGACGATCGCGCCGGCAAAGGCAACTACAGGGTACCGCTACTTTCTCAGGAACAGGCTTACGCTAACCATGGGCTACAGATGAATCAGGTTGCAACGCCGATCGATGACCCTGGCACGACAGCACCCCTTCCAGCAAGGGAAACACGCTGGGGGCCGCCAGGAGGGAGCCAGGAGCAAGGCCCCTCCCCGCGCCGCGCGACGCCAGACGACATTCGGAGGTAGGCCCTCTGCCGGGGAGGCCTCGCCAACCCTTCCCCCGGCAAAAGACCTGTGGTCGCCGAGGGAACCGCTGGCGTCCTCTTTCCCTCCTTTGTGTCGTCCTGGTGACCGGTCGGCTCAGAGGAGGTCAAGGGTGGCGCAAGGCGGAGCCCTCGTCTGGCAATATGAAGCAAGGCCGGTACCTGTGAAGAAGGCCCGGTGCATGTGAAGCTCGCCGCCCGTGACACTCTCACGTAATAATGAGTTGGGGCTGTACACGCCCCAGAGTCTCAGGGGTGCCGGCCTCAGGCCCTGGGGCTCCCTCCCACGCCTAGTGCCAGCACTTAGCTCCGCGCTGGTGAGAAGACTTGAAGACCAGAAGACTAGACTAGGTGTCGGACGCGGCCTTTTGCTTTGGATCTCTTTCTCTGTAGCTTTGCTTTCTGATCTGGATTTGAATTGAAGTTGAGTTTTTATCGATGCGCGCGGGGGGAGCCTTTTCTCGTTCGAGCAATTTCTTGCCTTCTGGATCTTGTTTTGTCCGGGACTCATGTCCGTCGCCTTCCCCTCACGAGCTCCTCGCGAGCGGGACTGCGCGAAGCACACACACGCCAAGCGCGCGCTAGCACTACGACTGTTGCTCACCTCTAGTGGGGCCCCTTCTAACGTGGCGACGAGCTCCGCAGGTTTATCAGAAACTTGACGCGTTGCAACCCAGCTCAAGGCTGGCACCGACTAAGGTAAACCACGATAGAGAACTCGCACCCGGATTCATGAGCTCACGGGAACACAAACTCGCATTGCATAGGAAAGTAAAAACTGCAGTTTGTTTACATGAGGGGCTCCCCCTCCCAAAATGCTCTCACATGTTTTTCAAGGGCCACGCCCGAGTTTGTGCACAGGTTGAAATGACAGGAGAACAAGGGATCAGCCAGAAGTGTCGCTCGCTTCGTCACCCGCGGATGCATCACTCGCGTTGTCATCGTCTTCATCGGCATCGTCGCCGCCCTCGGCGACGCCCCCGTCGCCGTCGTCAACCACGTCGCCTTCGTCTGCGACGACCACCACCGTGTCATCCTCAGAAGTGAAGGCCCTGACCAACGTGTCCACATTGTCCTCAACCCAACGCGCTAGGTCGCCCCGGACGGCCGTGGGTACGGGGGCGATGGCGGCGTCAAAATCAAAGTTGGGGTCGGCATTCAGGAGGTGACTGAAGACACGGGAGAAAGCGCGCTCGAGCAGGCCACGACCCCATTCCTCCACAAACTGGCGAGCTCTGGCAGATCGAGCCTCCAGGCGTGTCACCACCTCGGTGAAGAAGGTTAGGTGGGTGGCATAATCATTCGAGTGAGGGGCCGGCGCCTCCACGTCGCAAATATGGCCCAGGGCGATATTGGCCCTGTTCCGGAGATCCTGAAGCATAGGGGCATGCTCGCGCTCCAGCGTTCGTCGCTGGAGCACTTCCTCCGTGTTTTGCATCGCGACGGCCTTTGCGTCATCAATCCGCCTCCGGAGGGAACGCAGCTCGGCGTGGGCGGAGGCCAAGTCTGCCTGCGCTGTAACCTGGGCGGCGGCCGTGGCTTCCGCACGCCCCTCAGCCTCGTCCAACCTGGGCCTGAGGGCAGCGGCCCTGCCCTCATCCTCCACGCCTGCAAGCTTCAGCTTCAGGTTGTACCTACCCACAAGATCTGCGTGAACCTCTGCCACCCGGCGAGCAACCTCCTCCTCGACTCTGGCCTCGTGAGCCCCGACGACATCTTCTGCTTGGGCAACTTGACGCTCTCTCGTCTCTAGTCGCTCGAGCTCGAGGCTGCGCTCTGCGGCCTCCAGGGTCAGCGCCTCATCGCGCTTCCGGATCTCCTCTTCCTCCGCAGGCGTCCTCCTCGGCGACGCCAGAACAGCCCTGCGCGCCTCCACCTGCTGCTCAAGAGACGTGCTCCAGGCCTGGAGCTCCCACGCATGCTTCTCCGCAGCCTCGCGACGGCGATCAGCCTCACGGGCCTCTTCCAGAGCTCGCGAGCGGGCTTCTTGGGCAATCTTGAGGGATGCCTCGGCTTTTGCGTTCTCAAGGTCGTGCTGAGAGCGGCCGAGGTTGATGGCCACCTTCAGCTTGCGCCGCTCCTCCACCAGCGGGAGAACCTCAGCTTCAAGGCGCGAGTTGACACCCGCGAGCTCTTCACCGAGTCGGATCATCTCGCCCATCGCCTCCTGGAAGAGCTCGTGATGAACTATGCTTCGCCCGCGCTCGAGTTCGAACGCCCGGCCCACCTCGCCCTCCACCTCGAGGGCTACGGGCGGGGGGCCAAGCAGCACACCACCTCCCGGCAGGGGGCTAGGGGCTGGCACTCCACTTGACGTCAACTCACCCTCGCGAGGAGCCCGAGCTGGTCGGGGCTTGCTGCTTGAAGAGGGACCAGAGACTGAAGCCAACCAGCTGCTGCCCATGAGCAAAGGAGGAGTCTTGGGCATGCCCGCCAATCTCCACGCCAGGCCGTGGGGGAGGGATGGCCAAGCCGCGGGCTCGGTGCGCCGCGAAGGCGGAGACGCTCCCCCGGCCGACCCCTCGCCAGGGCGGCAAGTAGGCCAAGAACGCTCAAGGCCGATGATGGAGTTGGTGAAGGAGGAGGCTGCTTCTCGGGAGTCGCAACAGCTTTGACGGGAGGAGCCCTGGAAGACCAACGTCAGAATAAGGAGACTGCATGGAAGAAGCCATGACAATAAGATACTTACACGTTGATGGCGATGTACTTTTGCCGCTTCAACGGCCCGAAGATATTGCTGTCGCCAGGGGATCCTTTCCTCTTAAAGAGCTCCTCGAAGTCTACACACAGACGACCGAAACGCTGGACGTGACGGCCAGTGCACGGCGGGGCCGAAGAAGAGCTTGGAAGGATGTCTTCAGGGGTGCCCGGTTGTGGCGAACAGCCAGGCACCGTCTCACCACAACCTCCCGAGGCCTCTGGAGCCTTGGTCTCGGGAGCCGCATGCCGCGCCTCCTCAGCGACCGACGCCTCAGGAGGGGGGTCGCAGGCTCCCGAGGACGATGCCACAGGATCACCGGGTGGCACGTGCCCCTCAGCACTTGAGCCACCAGCCTCTGACAGAGCTCGCCCTCCTGCACCCTCATCCGCGGCGGGCTCGGCACCAGCGGCAAGGAAGGGAACCACGACGACGGGGTTCTCACGAGGCCCCTCCAGGCCGATCGGCCGCGGCCCCCACTCGTCGAAAGGAGGCATGCTCTCAGCAAATTCATCCTTGTTCTTGCAGCGGTACAGTATTCAATTCTTCCCAGGCAGTTCGGCCGGCAAGGGGACACCCGTCAGGACCTTGAGCACTGTCTGCCGCGTCCCGAGAAGGAGCCCAAACTCCTGAAACCTCATGTGGTCCTGGCTGTGAAGCAAGGTCCACATTGGGCGAGAATGGCGTTGAAGCGGAGCAACCTGGCGTTTGACGAATTCCTTCACCACCATCGGTGCGTTCACGCCGTGATCCTTCAGCAACCTCAACATGAGCCAGACGTGGGCAAGGCCGGGGCTCGTGAGCCGCTGATGGCTCCAGCTGGGGTTAGGAACAACGGGCCCCGACGGAGCCTGAAGCAGAGGACTGAGCACGCCGACATCAACAAACACCCATCGTGTCCGGAATTTGCTCGAGGATGGAGGAAGCTCAAAGTCGATCCCCTCGCCCGCCGTCGCAGCCACAGCACGGAAGCTCACGCATCCCGAGCTTTGTTGGGGGTTGGACAGATGCAATGAGAAGAAATGGCGAAGGAGAGCCACTGAAGGAGCAATGCCAGCCATGGCTTCGCACACGACGGCGAAGACGGTGAGAAGAGTCACAGAATGAGGGTCAAGATGCAGCATGTGGATCTGGTAATGCTCAAGCACCGCATTGAAGAAGGCAGAGAAGGGGGGATCAAGCCAGCCCAGAGGGCATCTATGAAGATTGGGATTTCGGTGGCCGCCTGAGCCGTGCGAGTGCGAGAAGCAGGACAGGCCACCGTCTCCCCCCACTCGTTGAAGCTGGAGGCAAGCATTGGGCGCACCTTGTCCATTGCCTCGTCGTTGTGCACCCGAGACCGGCCGAGCATCGGCACAAAGGACGGAGGCGCAGTTGGCAGAGGCAGAGGCCCCTTCCCATTTTCAGCTTGTTTCGGCGCCATGGCGATGGAGCAGGTGGAGCGCAAGTCAGATTGGGGAAGAGGAACAGAGTCTCGAGGAAGCAGAGGGATTGGGGAAGCGAGGCGCAGGCAACGGGGAATAACTGTGTAGGCCGCCAGGGGCCGCATAGCTAGGCGTATTCAAAGGCAGCATGGGGAAGCAGAGACGCCCACGTCCAATCAACCGCCATGCGTTAGCCGAGGCCGCAGGCTTTTGGGTCTTGCGGTGCTCTGAACTTGACCCTTGGCTTCGCCGCGAAGCCAAGCCCGAGTGCACCTTGGGCCCGGGGGCTACTGTCGGCGTTCTGGGAACAGGGGTCCCCAGACTTGCCTGCCTGCAGCCCACATAGCTAAGCGGCAGGTCGTACGGCCCATCTTCATCAACAAGGCATCCAAGGCCCTCGCGAGGGTCCAAGCCTCGCGAAGTGGACGACGCAAGACCTCCTCTGGAGTGTCCTAGTCAGGCAGGCTCACGAGGAGCGGAGATATCGAGGCGGGGCAAACCTCACGAGGCTCTCGTGACGTGAGCCATGACGAACGGCACCAGGCGGGCGCCAGGGCGCACATCGTCCTTATTTCCTCTTTGGTGCTAAGGAGGCCAGCGCAGGCGAAGAGTACCGAGGCATCAGGCAAAGGTTGCTATTTGGTGCAACGAGACCAAGACCAGGAGGACGGCGAGCCGGAGGTCATCGTGGAGCCCAAGACGGCGTCACCGCCAGGGCTTTTCGCAGGCGAAGACCGCTTTTGTCAGGACAGCTTGTACTAGCTGTCCCCTTTCAAATTTGCCCGCCGTTGTTGGCTCCCTTCCCGCTCAATATTTGGGAAGAGGACCAGGGCCTATATAAGTAGAGTTAGCCACCACCGTAGGGGCATCGAATCCTCACACGCACAAGTTCATACGCGCACAAGAACACCTCATCCTCAGGAGGCTGTTCTTCCCTTGTACTGTTCATCATCAGCCCAAGAGGCAATCCACCACCACCACACTGGAGTAGGGTATTACACCACAACGGTGGCCCGAACCAGTATAAACCTCGTGTCTTTCTGTGTTGCGAGTTCGTCGAGTTCGTCCGCGACATCTTTGCGAGCTAGGGCGTAGATCGGTAGGAGGGAAAGGCTTCGCGCGCACCCCAGAGTTCGAACCTTAAGGGTTTGCCAGAACCCCACATCCGACAAGTATCGGCATTTGGTTCGGAAGACTCAGTGGTCCTCTTCTTGGCAGGTTTTTTGATAACCTTGGTCTTTGGGCGAGGTGTCTTGGCCGGTTTATCCTGGGGTTTCTTCTTCCAGAACGGATCATCGCCCTGTTAAAGATACACACAATTTTGAGAAAGTATCTAAAAAAGGAGCAAGTCAAAACAAAAGGAGTTGTGATTCTTACAGTTGGCAGTTTATTGGAAACACAGAAAGGACTTAATCCGGTCTGGCTACAGACAGCTTCCGATTCATTCAATATTTTCTTGACAGACTCAGTAACTTCAGCCTCTGTTAGCTGAATATCAACATGTCGCTGAGGATCTTTTAAGCTCCCTGTGTACTCACACATTAAATCGGGGCGCCGGCTTAACGGCAAAATGCTCCAGGTTATCCAGCAGCGAGCGAAATCAACACCTGTCAAACCGTTCACTACAAAGGCTCTGAGCTTTGACAGTTGTGGTGTGTAGTTGGATCTTTCCTTCGCAGTTAATCTCTGAGGAAAGGGATGTGTATTGCTAAGACGATGAGGACGGTAACCCGGCAGAGGATTTTCATCAGTTGGCGATGTATCTTTGCAATAAAACCAAGTCTAATTCCAGTCCTTGGAGTGACTGTGAAGCTTGGCGTGAGGGAAGCTGACATATTTCCTCTTTTGAATCACCATGCCGCCAAGTTCAGTGTTGGGTCCGTCTGTAAAATCTGTACGACGGTTTAGAAAAGTAGAAGAAATCCCTAAACAGTTCAACTTCCTCTTGAAGATAAGCCTCGCAAAATACTTGGAAATGACAAACATTGGACACAGAGTTTGGCCCAATGTCTTGAGGGTGGAGTTGGAAGCTGGCAAGTACATCTCGGAAGAATTTTGATCCGGGAGGGCTAAACCCTCGGCTCAGGTGGTCAACAAACACGACTACTTCTCCATCCTTGGGCACATGAGGATTTTCTGGACCGGGGACCCTCCACTGGATAACTTCTTTTTTCGCTAATGCGCCGGTGGCGACACTGCCTTCAAGTTGCTCTTCCGTAACCCGGGAAGGGACCCAGTTACAAGCATAAAATTGTTTGGCCATTTTAGTGAAAAGCTGGAAACAGATCAATACCGGTTTAAGATTTATGACCGACAATATAAAGCGACGCAAGATCAGAAGCAGAAACAGACATATACACATTGTTAAACCGGAGTCTGCCGTTTGTTAAACCGGAGTCTGATATTGGAGGAGTTACAAAGCTAAATGCATTGGCGGTTTAAGAGGGGACTAATGGTACCTACCGGATTATCATTTCTCTAAAAAGCTAAACCGCCTACATTGGTATGAAAGGTACAGATCTAAAATAGCTAAGTGAGGGAAAAACAGTTTTCACAGACTGGTATGATAAATTCAGATCTGCGGCATATCAGAAAACCGAAATATACTTAGACCTAAAATATAGGTGCTTCAACAGTTCATCAGATTCAGATGAGTTTTTCTATACGAAGGGGATGCTATAATAAGGAAAAAAGGGACTATGGCTACGGCCGCACAAGGAATATCAGATCCAAACTAGCCATTTATGCTACTAAGAAGAACAAGGAAGAACAGCGCTGGAGCTTCAATGAACTCCGATGAACACCGAAACCCTAATGGTGGATCTAGGGTGGAAGGAGAGAAGACTTACCAGTGCTACAGGAATAGCAGAGAGGCGCCGCGGCTTTCTGGTTCGATCAGGGTGATGCAGCGGCCGTTGTTGAAGCAGACGCGAAGGTCGACGGCGGCGGCAGAGCTCGTACGTTCGGTCGGCGCGCGGAAGAGGACGATGTGAAGGGGCACGAAGGGGAAAAGAGAAAATGACCCTTGGCCTTATTTATAAGGTGAAGAGATAAATGATAGGCGCGAGAATCGAGGAGTCTAAAGCTAGATATGTGACAGAGTTGTCGCCTCGATTGTCGGAGGTTCATTAATGAAAGGTGAAATATATACCATTTTTAATAACAGGTGACGTCATGGCGGTTTATCATGATACTGGAAGATGATGTCATGGCGGTTTATCATGATACTGGAAGATGACGTCATGGCGGTTTACAAGATATATGCGAAGATGCTGAAGGAAGAATTTTTCTCAAGTGTTGAAGATTGACATGAACCAGTTCAAATCAATCTGGGGCCTAATGTTGGGGATATTACTACAGGGTATAAACCGGCCAGGAGAGGCTGGGTTATCCCCATAATGAGTTACTTATATGTGAAGCCCATGAAGACAAGGAGTGTGGCGCTTCATGAAGGCCCAAGGCCCAGAGGCGGGTTACGACCTGTAGACATAAACCGCCGTATCATATGTAACTTGTGTTGTAAGATAAGCAAGGTAGAAACCGAGCCGGACACATTTATGAGCCGGCCTCGGGATTCTGATAACCGTCGGGCGTCAACCTGTGTATATAAAGGGACGACCTGGCGGCGGTTTAGGGACAACAAACAACAACTCGAAAGCCAGGCATAGCGGATTCGCTCCCTGGTCATCGAAAACCTAGCAATTCCACAACAACTGGATTAGGACTTTACCTTCACTGCAAGGGGCCAAACCAGTATAAATTATCTGCGTCCCTCATCCACTTTAACCTCTTTAAGTTAACACGTTGCGATGACTCCACGACTAAGTCCTTTCACTAGGACATCTGTCGTGACAAAACCACGACAGGATGCCTTCCGGGGCATCCCCAAGCTTAAGCTTTTGGTTGTCCTTGAATTTTACCTTGGGGTGCCTTGGG
The DNA here is from genome assembly GCF_002575655.3 of Aegilops tauschii subsp. strangulata. NCBI lineage: Eukaryota > Viridiplantae > Streptophyta > Magnoliopsida > Poales > Poaceae > Aegilops > Aegilops tauschii. The sequence goes on from NC_053041.3 coordinate 514,722,261, forward strand.
CATCCCCAAGCTTAGGCTCTTTCCACTCCTTGTTCCAAACTCCATCAAATCTTTACCCAAAAACTTGAAAACTTCACAACACAAAACTCAACAGAAAATCTCATGAGCTCCGTTAGCGAAATAAAACAAACCACCACTTCAAGGTACTGTAATGAACTCATTCTTTATTTATATTGGTGTTAAAACTACTGTATTCCAACTTCTCTATGGTTCATACCCCCCCCCCCCCCCCCCCGATATTAGCCATAGATTCATCAAAATAAGAAAACAACACACGAAAAACAGAATCTGTCAAAAACGGAACCGTCTGTAGTAATCTGTATCAAACGCAAACTTATGTAACTGAGAAAAATCTTCCAAAATAGGACGACCTAGATAATTTTTTTATTGATCTACTGCAATTGGAATCAGTAATTTATCACTTTCTGGTGATTTTTAACAATCTTTTTCGTGAGCAGAAAGTTTCTGAGTTTTTCAGCAAGATCAAATAATTGTTATCCAAGAAGATCCTATAGGTTTTACTTGGCACAAACACTAATTAAACCACAAAACAAAATCTAACCAGAGGCTAGATGAATTATTTATTACTAAACAGGAACAAAAAGCAAGGAACAAAATAAAATTGGGTTGCCTCCCAACAAGCGCTATCGTTTAATGCCCGTAGCTAGGCATTGATAATTTTAATGATGCTCACATCAAAGACAAGAATTAAAGCACAAAGAGAGCATCATAGAACACATGATAAACACATCTAAGTCTAACATACTTCCTATGCATAGGCATTTTATAAGAAAACAAATTATCATAGCAAGCAAAAATTAGCATATGCAAGGAAGAAGAAAGAAACGATAGCAATCTCAACATGACGAGAGGTAATTTAGTAAGATAAAAATTTCTACAACCACATTTTCCTCTCTCATAATAATTACATGTAGGATCATATGCAAATTCATCAAAATAGTTATCACATAACATATTCTCAACACGATCCACATGCATGCGAAGTTGACACTCTTCCAAAATAGTGAGATTATCATTAACTAAAGTCATGACCTCTCCAAACCCACTTTTATCAAAAATACCATAAGATTGAACATTCTCCAAATATGTGGTATCTAAAGTTGACACTCTTCCAAACCCACTTTCAATATTATTTCAAACACTATTATCAATCTCATATTCATCATGGGGCTTAAATAAATTTTCAAGATCATGAAAAGAGTCACCCCAATCATGATCATTGCAACAAGTAGTAGACATAGCAATCTTAGCATCCCCAAGCTTAGGGTTTTGCATATTATTAACACAACTGAAATCAGGAGAATTTATAGTAAAATCATGGCAATCATGCTTTTTATTCAAGGAGCTATCATGAATCTCTTCATAAATTTCTTCATCACAATTTTCAGATTCACGAATTCCAAGCAAAACCTCATAAAGATAATCTACTGCACTCAAATCACTAGAAGTTGGTTCATCATAATTGGATCTCTTAAAAAGATTAGCAAGTGCATGAGGATCCATAAACTTTTAGCAAGCGAAGATGCATGCAAAAAGAAGGCACATGGTAACACAAGCAAACAAAAGATTGAACGGAAGAGGGGCGAAGAAAAGGCAAAGGTGAAGTGGGGGAGAGGAAAACGAGAGGCAAATGGCAAATAATGTAATGCGAGGGATAAGAGTTTGTGAAGGGTACTTGGTATGTCTTGACTTGTGCGTAGATCTCCCCGGCAACGGCGCCAGAAATCCTTCTTGCTACCTCTTGAGCATGCGTTGGTTTTCCCTTGAAGAGGAAAGGGTGATGCAACAAAGTAGCGTAAGTATTTACCTCAGTTTTTGAGAACCAAGGTATCAATCCAGTAGGAGACTACACGCAAGTCCCTAGTACCTGCACAAACAATTAAGAACCTTGCAACCAACGCGATAAAGGGGTTGTCAATCCCTTCACGGCCACTTGCAAAAGTGAGATCTGATAGAGATAATAAGATAAATATTTATGGTATTTTTGTTGTATAGATTGAAAAGTAAAGATTGCAAAATAAACGGCGACAGAAATAGCTAGTTGACGCGAGATTAATATGATGGAAAATAGACCCGGGTGCCATAGGTTTCACTAGTGGCTTCTCTTAAGATAGCAAATTCAATGGTGGGTGAAATAATTACTGTCGGGCAATTGATAGAGAAGCGCATAATTATGAGAATATCTAGGCATGATCATGTATATAGGCATCACGTCCGTGTCAAGTATACCGAAACGATTCTGCATCTACTACTATTACTCCACACATCGGCCGCTATCAAGCATGCATCTAGAGTATTAAGTTCATAAGAACAGAGTAACACATTAGGCAAGATGACATGATGTAGAGGGATAAAATCAAGCAATATGATATAAACCCCATCTTTTTATCCTCGATGGCAACAATACAATACGTGTCATTTGCCCTGCTGTCACTGGGATCGAGCACCGCAAGATTGAACCCAAAGATATGCACTTCTCCCATTGCAAGAAAGATCAATCTAGTAGGCCAAACCACACTGATAATTCGAAGAGACTTGCAAAGATATCAAATCATGCATATAAGAATTCAGAGAAGATTCAAATATTGTTCATAGATAAACTTGATCATAAACCCACAATTCATTGAATCTCGACAAACACACCGCAAAAAGTATTACATCGAATAGATCTCCAAGAATATCGAGGAGAACTTTGTATTGAGATCAAAAGAGAGAGAAGAAGCCATCTAGCTAATAACTATGGACCCGAAGGTCTATGGTAAACTACTCACACATCATCGGAGAGGCTATGGTGTTGATGTAGAAGCCCTCCGTGATCGATTCCCCCTCCGGCAGAGCGTCGAAAAAGGCCCCAAGATGGGATCTCATGGGTACAGAAGGTTGCGGCGGTGGAAATAGGGTTTCGTGGTGCTCCTAGATGTTTTCATGGTATATGAGTATATATTGACGAAAGAAGTAGGGTGGTGGAGCCACGAGGGGCCCACGAGGGTGGGAGGCGCGCCTACCCCCTGGGCGCGTCCTCCTACCTCGTGGCTGCCTTGTTGCTTCCTTGACGTCCACTCCAAGTATCCTGGATTGCGTTTGTTCCAAAAACGAATCTCCCGAAGGTTTCATTCTGTTTGGATTGCGTTTGATATTCCTTTTCTGCGAAACACTGAAATAGGCAAAAAACAGCAATTTGCACTAGGCCTTTGGTTAGTTGGTTAGTCCCAAAAATAATATAAATGTGTATAATAAAGCCCATTAAACATCCAAAAGAGATATTATAATAGAATGGAACAATAAAAAATTATAGATACATTGGAGACGTATCAGCCGTCCACGCAAAGGAGAGTCCCATCCGAACACGGGGGAAGGCCTTCTGTCTCGTATCTTCATGACCCATCAGTCCGGCCCATGTAGTATAGGCCGGCTCCCCGAGGACCCCATAATCCAACACTCCCTCAGTAGCCCCTGAACCAGGCTGACGATGTATCCGGCGCGCAGATTGTCTTAGGCATTGCAAGTCGGGTTCCTCCTCCGAATACACCAAAGCAGTTGAACAAGAGAACTCTATCCGGCTCTGTAAAAAAGTTACAACCCTAAACCACAAGGGCAAAATACTTGATCAAAATAAGTCATGTCCACTGACAGCTTTTTTGGTGAGACATTGCATCTGGCCTTATCATTATATCAAACTGTTTTTTGGCCTCCCACCCCGGGTTCCAAGGCACGGCCTCTATTGACACGTCTTGTCAAAGCAGAGATCGTGTCCCCTTATTGCGGGGTTCTCATCAATACGGGCTTGGGTAATCCAACCGTATCATTTGCACGACCCCTTGGGAACAGGCGAGTTTTAATACGTGAGGGGGGGGGCGCTTGATATTCACGGCCTATATAAACGGATATAGATCCAACCTCTCACCCCACGCCCTCTTCCTTCCTCTGCCTTCCCATACTCGAGCTCTAGCGCCCAAGCTTCAACCTTTCCCAGCGCCACCAATCCTTCCAGCAATGTCCGGATCCGGTGCTCAAGGTAAGTGGATGGCCTCCTCCGTAGCGGAGGAGAACATCAAAGAGCTCCGGGAGGCGAGGTACCTGACTGCGGAAATCACACACAGGCTCCCCGCAAAAGGGTAAGTCATCCCCACACCAGAACCCGGTGAGAGGGTCGTGTTTATTCCTCATTTCCTCTGCGGGCTAGGGTTTAACCTTCATCCCTTTGTTCGTGGCCTATGTTCTATTACGGGCTAGATTTTCACGATCAAGCCCCGAACTCCTTCCTTCACATCTCGGCATTCATCATCGTGTGTGAGGCATTTCTCCGCATCCCCCACACTTCGGCCTGTGGCTCAAGGTCTTCAATGTGAAGCCGAAGGTGATTGAGGGGCAGCACGCGGATTGCGGCAGCGCCATGGTGAGCAAGCTCCCCAAGGTCACCTGGCCCAAAGGGGCCTCCGTGGAGACCGTCAAGACATGGCAGTAGGAGTGGTTCTACATCACTGAACCATGCGGCACCAAGTGGGCGGCCGCTCCCGCATTCAGATCCGGACCCCCGCTGCGGCTTGCGTCGTGGACCAACAAAGGTCTGGACTGGGGTCGTCCGCCGAGGTGTTGATGCTGCAGAAGCGCATCAAGAGTATCATAAAAAAGAACACCATCCTTACTGATGTGATCCAGGTGATGCTAGTCCGTCGAACCCTTCCGTGCCAGCGACAACCTCTCTGAATGTGGGAGTTTAATCCGGAGGGGCCGCGGACCTTGCAGCGTTTCTTCGGCACGACACACAAAGAGATCTGGAAATTGCTCTTCAAGACTCAGAAGTCATGGACGGAGACGTCCGAGGACATTGGCCTTGTCTGTAATCATCCAGCCACCCCGGTAAGTATTAAATTTCCGAACATAGCTTCAGTTCATCAAAAGAAAGAAAGGGGGGAATGCTGAGGAATTCCTCCTCAAAACAGGGTTGGATGAAAAAGGCAGAGCAGATCAGGTGTCCAGCCCCACTCCCCGAAGACCCAGCCAATCCTCTACTAATGAAGATGCTAGTCCCGGCACCATAGCAGGCGCCGGCGAAGAAGGACACGAAGAAGAAAGGCCAAGAGGCCTTAAGTGGCCTCCACCATAAAGGTACTCCGGATGCCATGTCCGGAGGGACCGAGGCTCCCTCCTCCCACGAGGGGGACGAAGATGAGGATGAAGACGAGGAGGAAGAATATAACCCTCCTCCCAAGGGGAAGAAGAGGGCGGCCTCCATGGACCCGAAGGCGGAGGCGTCCAAGAGGGGAAAAATATCCCTGTCCGATGACTCGGATACGGGCGATGAAGCCGCCCCCAAGCATCGCCCCAGGGTCAAACCCCGAGCCGACTCGTAAGTATCTGAAGATGCTCTATACATATCCAGTTCTTTTCGAATCATGGGAATCATATTAAATCATGTGCTGCAGCCCGACCCGCGATCTTCCCCAACTATGATCGTCGGGGCATTCTCTGGCCTCGGAGATGATGGAGAACGAATCGCCTCCGTGAACTTCCCCGCCACCTACTATAGACGACGCCGAGGTATCAAAGGACCTCTCCATTTTATGGAGAGGGGCGGGGGACCGCCAAGACGGCGCCAGAGGGTAGTGCCTCGGCTGCCGAGAACATGGGGGATGAAATCCCCATGGAGACTTATGGCCGGGGCCCCGACCAATCCGGACCCTAGCCGGGCACCACTCCGGACACTCAAGTGGCTCCGGAGCCGAATAAGCAACCCCCTTCGAAGGAGGAAGGAGCGCTAACTCTAGCGGCGACCTCCGATAATCCGGAGGCGCCGAACACATTGATGGAGATGCTTCAACATGCTTCCATCATGGAGGAGCACCGTACCCTAATGGGTGCGGTGGTTGAAAAGGTTCAGTCCACTAAGAGCGGGCTGAACGAAGCCTTCACTAACCTGTTAACAGGTTTCAGGGTATGCGATGTAAGGACTTTTAGGCACTGTTCATATGAAAAAAATATGCCTGTGTATAGATAGTAGCCCCTAAGACTTTGTTCGGTTTGTGGAAAAACGGCCGAACAGAGGATCGATAGTATTCGCAGGACATAATGTACTTGTCTATTTTGAAAAAGCAGGCATCGCTGTTAGCGGCAGCCGCCCAGGCCGCCAAAGTATCCGAGATCAAGCGGAAGCTGGGTCTGGCTGATGAGGATCTCGTCCGCATCAACAAGAGGTTCGATGAGGCACAGGGTATGTTTTTGAGAAAAAGAAAAATGTTTGCACACTCAAAATGTGCAACCATATGGAGTCTAAGCTCCTTTTCATTTGCAGGAAGCGCAGCCGCAGTCGAGACCCTGAAGGGTGACCTCGCCCAGGCCAAGGAGCAGGCGCGGTAAGCCAAGCAGCTGCTGACAAAGCGGCCGCTGATTTAAAGGCCGAACAGGCTGCCCGCCGCCGATACGAGGAGCGGGTGACCAAAGTAGAGCAGGCACTCAGGGACACCGCCAATAAGTGTGAGTCCTTGGAAGAGAAAATTAAAGCCCAAGTGGCCGAGCTGGCCATGGCTCTCCAGGGAGCCGAGGAGGCGCGGAACGAGTCTCGTGCGGTGCGCGAGGAGATCAAGCAGGCCAAGCAGATAGCGGCTGGTAAAGCTTCCTTTTACAGAGTAAATTCGGCAGTCAGAAGTATGCCCTGCTCACTCGACTATGGAGTTCTCCAGATGCATTAGCGGATCTTCTGAAGAGTGCTGCCGACGCCTCGCAGTTCTTCCGGGCCCAGGAGAGGCACCCGACGGAGAAGCTATTCTGGTCGCAATTCGCGGCGCAATAGCGCCCGTCATTGTTGAACGACCAGATCGCGCAATGGGCCGAGCTGTATAGGGTGTCCGGTTCGGCCATGAGGGACATTATAGTCTAGCTATGGCCGGCCAAACCCGTTCCGAGCAGCTACTTTGGCCTGGTGCAGCGACTCTGCGACGCGCTGCCCCGAATTAATGCAATCAAGGGGTCGGCATGCATAGAAGGTGCGCTGATGGCCTTCGCCTGTGTCAAGATGCACTGGGCGAAAATGAAGGCCTCCGTTATGGCAGTTGAGGGCCCGCCTGGAGGCAAGGACCACCGCACGCCGGATCGCTATTTCGAGGATGTCCTAGAGGGTGCCTGTTTGATAGGGGCTCAATGCTCGAAGGATTTCATGTTCGAATGAATGTATCCGGGTTGTCCAAACTTTTTGTTTATGAAACAAGGCCTATGTATAACATGCTTGCTTGTTTTTTTCAAAAAAAAATCCTCCTGTGCGGTCGTTTGTTATATCTGAAAGTTTGCGAGTCGTCAGCTTCGGCCCCTATGTAGATGCTACGAGGGTGTTCGGAATAGCACGTGACCACACTCGTTCCAACTTCTTGGTCCATAAAGGAGGTGATCGTGCAGCGAACGAGGCAATCAGACTATGCGGCTATAACACTCTCACTTGGCTAGAGGAGTTGGACAATGGAATTAGAGGCGTAGCCCCTTGTGTCGTTCAGTTATCCGAACTTGGGTGCTTGAGACGCCTGACCGGGTGGAGGCCGGTCCTTCGTATAATATGGAAGAAATTGCTAGAGATTTAGTAAGTCGCCGAATTGCTGACCAACTCGCGCCGCATCATGACAGTCAGTTTTCGGCTTTCTCTACTGAGGTGTGTGACTGAGTGAGCCAGAAACACAATCGCAGTAGTTCTCCCTTTACTACCTTAGCCGCACAAGCGGATCGTAAGGTGGTAAGCACAGGAGCCGGGCAACCCAACTATTGACCAAAGACATGATTTGGAGCCGATGCATATAATGCGAAATTCGGGACGTCGAAGCATACTGTAAAAGTGTTCGGACTTTTTGATTTTGAATGTTTGTGGCGAAATAAAGCCCCTAGCCATTAAGGACACTGTGTGCGTGTCCATTGCTCGTGAAGATGGAATGGAGTACGTCAATACCGAATAAGGTACAAAAAAACGTTCCCATTATAGTCTGATTTGATACGTTTGAAACGTACTCTTATAGAGGATGGCGTACAGGTCAAGGCTATTTTACATGCCAAGAATTTGTAGGTAAAGGAAGAGCTCCATACAGGTCCTAAAAAAAGGTGGTATTTGAAGATCCTGCCGCATGTCTGCGTCGCTTTCGTCTTTGAGGGAGGCTCCTTGAAAGGAACAGTCCACGGCCATTCTTACAAAACTGGGCTCGGGGAGAGTCCTTGTTCGTTCGTGGAATAGCTAGGTTTTAATGCACCTGTGGTATTGAAGAAGAGAGGGAAAAGTAATCAAAAAAGAGAAAAAAGGTCAAGGTCATATAGGGTGTAGTCGTGCTATAGACCCATCCGTATTGTGCCTCCGTTGATGCCCAAGGTATTTTGAGTGTGTAATTATGCACACGTGGTACAAATGCCACGGTTGTGTGCGGCAATCGACGGAGGCAAAACTGCTAGGCGAGCTCTGGAGTTGTCGAGCTATCATCACACATAGTTGACCGCACTCGTTTGTCCGGGGGCTTGATGGTCAATAAGGTATATGGCTTAATAGGGCTGCTTTGTACCTCAGTTGCGAGGGCTGCGGTGTGCTCCTTGATACGGAGGGAGTGCTCCGTGTTTCCATTAACTGTAATTACGCCGTGGGGTCCGGGCATTTTGAGCTTTAAGTAAGCATAATGCGGGACCGTGTTGAAGCGGGAGAAGGCGGTTCGTCCGAGTAGTGCGTGATAGCCACTGCGGAAGGGGACGATGTCGAAGATCAAGTCTTCGCTTCAGAAGTTCTCTGGTGAACCGAAGACTACTTCCAATGTTATGGTGCCCGTACAATGGGTTTCAACGCCATGGATCACTCCTTTAAAGGTGGTTTTGGTGGGCTTGATTCTTGATGGATCAATACCCATTTTGCGGACATTGTCCTGATAAAGCAGGTTAAGACTGCTGCCGCCGTCCATGAGGACTCGTGTGAGGTGGAATCCATCGATAATTGGGTCGAGGACCAATGCTGCCGAACCTCCATGATGGATACTGGTCGGATGGTCTCTGCGATCGAAAGTGATCGGACAGGCTGACCATGGGTTGAATTTTGGGGCGACCGGCTCTACGGCGTAGACGTCCCTTAGCGCACGCTTGCGCTCCCTCTTGGGGATATGTGTAACATATATCATATTCATTGTTTTGACCTCCGGGGGAAATCTCCTCTGTCCCCCTCAGTTCGGTTGGCGAGGCTCTTTGTTGTCGTCCTTGCTCGGCGACTCTTTCCCCTTATGTTCGGTGTTGAGCTTACCGGCCTGTTTAAAGACCCCGCAATTTCTGTTGGTATGATTAGCAGGCTTGTCAGGGGTGCCATGAATCTGGCAAGGCCGATCGAGTATTCTGTCCAAACTAGATGGACCATCCTTGTTTCGTTTGAATGGCTTCTTCCGCCGTCCAGATTTGGAGCCGCTGAATCCAGCGTTGACCGCCGTGTCTTCGGCATCGTTATTGCTGTTTCGGCGCTTATGCTTGTTGCATCATGGTCTACCATTGCCGTCTTTGGCTTCGGAGGTGCCAGGGGCGCTGGTGCTGTTGGTTTGACGAGCTAGCCAGCTTTCTTCTCCCGCGCAAAAGCGGATCATGAGTGCGGTGAGGGCTGCCATGGACTTTGGCTTTTCTTGGCCGAGGTGTCGGGGAAGCCACTCGTCCCGGACGCTGTGTTTAAAGGCCGTGAGGGCTTCGGCATCTGGAAAATCAACAATTTGGTTCTTTTTGATTAAGAACCTGGTTCCGAGCTTCCGGGCTGACTCTCCGGGTTGCCGGACTATGTGACTAAGGTCATCGGCGTATGGAGGCCGGAGATAGGTACCTTGAACATTGTCTCTAAAGGCATCCTCCAAATCTTCCTAGCTACCAATAGAGTTTTCTTGGAGGCTGTTTAACTAGTGTCATGCTGGTCCCTTGAGTTTCAGGGGGAGTTACTTGATGGCATGGAGATTGTCACCGCGAGCCATGTGGATATGGAGAAGAAAATCTTCGATCCATACTGCGGGATCTGTCGTTCCATCGTATGATTCAATGTTCACGGGTTTGAACCCTTCTGGGAACTGGTGCTCCATTACCTCATCGGTGAAACATAAGGGGTGTGCGGCGCCTCTGTATCGGGCGACGTCGTGATAGAGTTCGGATGACGTCCGTATGCGGTTTTCGGCCCGGGTGAGGTTGTGCTTATCACGCCAGGCCTGATGGTCGTCCTCTCGCTTTAGGGCGCGCCCCCTTGATCCATAGAATGATCTGGTCTGACCGGCTCTATTGGCCAGGTCCTACCGTAGGTCGTAGGTATATCCTGGGGCCGCTGTCTCCCTGCCTCTAAGGCGGGGTGGTGCGGGCTGTTGTTCAGCCTGAGTGGCTACTCTATCCCATCTGCGCGGTGGCCAATCTGGTTCATCAGCGCGGTCATGTTTTGACGGTATTGGCTCAAGGGCCTCGTCGTCGAATTGTGGTAGTAACCGACGCTTCGGATAACTTCTTGGTGGGTGTTGAAGCCCATAGTCTTCGGCAGCTAGGACCTGGGTCCATCTATCGTTGAGTGTATCCTGTTCGGTTTGGAGCTGTTGTTGCTTCTTTTTTAGGCTTCTCGCCATGGCAATTAGCTGGCGCTTGAAGCGCTCCTGCTCAAGTGGTTCTTCTGGCACAATGAAATTTTCGTCACTGAGGCTTACGTCATCCTCGGAGGGTGGTAAATAGTTGCTGTCCTCCGAGTCCTCGTTCCCAACCAGGTCATCAGGGTTAACTTGCCCCTCCTCCCATTCATCATGTTCGGATGTTGGTTCGACGGTGGCCTCAGGGTCTTCGGCATTATCCAGAGTGTTATTGTCTCCGGTGCTGGTATTACTGTCTTTTCGCGACGCGATTATCAACAGCGCCGCTGACGTCGACGCTTTGGTGGTCCCTCAACAGGCTCGTCCTCGACTGGATCCTTCCTACCGTCACCGTCATCTTCTTTGGGTGTGTCCACCATATACACGTCATATGAGGAGGTGGTCGTCCAACGTCCGATAAACAGCGGGTCTTGGTCTTGTTCGTCTCCGGCATCGTCATTTATACCATCGATGTCTTCGGAGGCGTAGTCCAGCATGTCGGTTAAGTCCTCGACAGTGGCTATGAACTGGGTGGTGGGTGGGACGTAAAATTCCCCGCTCTCAGCCCCTAGTCCGGGCTGTGCGCAATTCAGCAGTGATTCCTCTGTAATGGCGAGGGATAGCATTAAGTCCAGAGCCACGTTTAAGAGCGAGGTTTGGACGGGGAAGCGAGAGTCCGTGGAGCTAGGCGGGGAAGGAGTCTCCTGGCCAAGCTCACGTGACGCGGACCTCGAGAGTTCGGAGCTGGTATCCGGAGGTGAGTCCGACTTTTCGATGACAGGGGGAACTTGGTTTAATTCCAGGAGTGCCGGTGATGCGGTCCCCTTCGGATCTTCGGTGGCGAGCTGCATAGTTGTAGAAAGTCCGGTGGGCTCTAAACTCCCGTCTTCGGACCTGGTAATATGCTCGGATCTAAGGCCAGAGCGGTGGTCGGGGCCGCGAACCCTTCGAAGATCAAGTCTCCTCGGATATCAGCGACATAATTCAGATTCCCAAAACTGATCTGATGACCAGCGGCATAGCTGTCGATTTGTTCGAGGTGGCCAATCGAGTTTGCATGCGGCGAGAAGCTTCCGAACACGAAAATTTGACCGGGGAGGAAAGTCTCCCCTGAAACAACATCGTTGTGGATGATCGACCAGGCCATCGAACCTTCTGTCGATGGCACAGTGGAACTCTCAATGAAAGCACCAATGTCGGTGTCAAAACTGGCCGATCTCGGGTAGGGGGTCCCGAACTGTGCGTCTGAGGATCGAAGGTAACAGGAGGCAGGGGACACAATGTTTTACCTAGGTTTGGACCCTCTTAATGGAGGTAATACCCTACTTCCTGCTTGATTGACTATGATGAGTATAGGGATTACACAAGTCGATCTACCTCGAGATCGTAATGGCTAAACCCTGGATGTCTAGCCTGTATGATTTGTCTTGGCCTCTATGGACTAAACCCTTCCGATTTATATGGACACCGGAGGGGCCTAGGGTTGTTCAGAGTCGGTTTACAGAGAAAGGAAACTACACATCCGGACGCCAAGCTTTCCGTCCACGCAAAGGAGAGTCCCATCCGAACACGGGGGAAGGCCATCTGTCTCGTATCTTCACGACCCAGCTGTTCGGCCCATGTAGTATAGGCCGGCTCCCCGAGGAACCCATAATCCAGGACTCCCTCAGTCATCATGTGGAGACCCCACAGAGAAGGACTCGGGGTGTTATCTCCACGGAGAGCCCCGAACCTGGATAAGACTCGTAGGAGTTCGAGATCTCGATCACTCCCGCTTCCAGGGCCCGATGAAGTACTCCTATCCCCATCCATGATAAGCCACCCCCTGGCATATGTCGCTAGATATCCCTGACATTTGGCGCCCACCGTGGGGCAAAGTGCACCATCGTCCGGAAACATGTTATGGATGGGAACCCTCTTCCTTCTTGGCGAGCACAGCCAGCCCGGCTTGCTTGATGGCATTTGCATCAGCGCGCTTCACGACGCGAAGGCTGCTTGCGCCGCAAGCTGTCTCGCTGATCTCATCGGCGGGATCAGCCTCTCTGACGAGCCCGCACCTGATGCGAGGGCGGCCAGCTCCGAGAGCTGCCTCATCGACCTCCTCGGCAAGCACTGCATCACCAACGAGCCTGCCTCCGACCTGGAGTCCATTGGCTCCACCAACCCGCCCGTTGAGATGCTCATTGACTCCGACGCGGTTTCCACTGATGCCTTCCCTGGTAATGTGGTGATCATCGACGACCCGCTCCCTCCTGTCACCGGCAGAGCCAACGCCGGCCTCATCGCGGAGCTGATGGTCACCGACCACAGCGGAGACGCTAACGAAGCACCCCAGGACCTACTGCGAGCCGCCCTGCAGGGCCTGCCTACCCCCGTCGCTGCCAACGCTGACGGGGCGACGCTGGAAGTGTTCCGCGTCTCGCTCCTCAATAGCGCCAACAAGCTGGCGGTCATGAGGCGCCGCGCTGAAGCCTGCCAGCACGAGATCGACCGCGCTGCGGGCGACACGCTGGCTGCTGGCGAGCGCAGCCGAGCCGGCACGATTCAGCAACGCGGCGCAGCGATCGCCGGCATGCTGGGTGTTGGATGCCGAGTCTAAGCTACCCCGACGGAGAACCTGCGCACCGCCCAGGCGGTGATGCTACTACGCAACCTTCTTCTTGTAGACGTTGTTGGGCCTCCAAGTGTAGAGGTTTGTAGGACAGTAGCAAATTTCCCTCAAGTGGATGACCTAAGGTTTATCAATCCATGGGAGGCATAGGATGAAGATGGTCTCTCTCAAACAACCCTGCAACCAAATAACAAAGAGTCTCTTGTGTCCCCAACACACCCAATACAATGGTAAATTGTATAGGTGCACTAGTTCGGTGAAGAGATGGTGATACAAGTGCAATATGGATGGTAGATATAGGTTTTTGTAAACTGAAAATATAAAGACAGCAAGGTAACTATTGATAAAAGTGAGCACAAACGGTATTGCAATGCTAGGAAACAAGGCCTATGGTTCATACTTTCACTAGTGCAAGTTCTCTCAACAATAATAACATAATTGGATCATATAACTATCCCTCAACATGCAACAAAGAGTCACTCCAAAGTCACTAATAGTGGAGAACAAACGAAGAGATTATTGTAGAGTACGAAACCACCTCAAAGTTATCCTTTCTGATCGATCTATTCAAGGGTCTGTAGTAAAGTAACACGAAGCTATTTTTTTCGTTCAATCTATCATAGAGTTCATACTAGAATAACACCTTAAGACACAAATCAACCAAAACCCTAATGTCACCTAGATACTCCAATGTCACCTCAAGGATCCGTGGGTATGATTATACGATATGCATCACACAATCTCAGATTCATCTATTAAACCAACACAAAGAACTTCAAAGAGTGCCCCAAAGTTTCTACCGGAGACGTGTGCGAACCCCTATGCATAAGTTCATTGAACCCGCAAGTTGATCACCAAAACATACATCAAGTAGATCACGTGAATATCCCATTGTCACCACAGATAAGCACGACAAGACATACATCAAGTGTTCTCAAATCCTTAAAGACTCAATCCGACAAGACAACTTCAAGGGGAAAAATCAATTCATCACAAGAGAGTAGAGGGGGAGAAACATCATAAGATCCAACTATAATAGCAAAGCTCGCGATACATCAAGATCGTATCACCTCAAGAACACGAGAGAGAGAGAGATAGAGATCAAACACATAGCTACTAGTACGTACCCTCAGCCCCAAGGGTGAACTACTCCCTCCTCGTCATGGAGAGCGCCAGGGTGATGAAGATGGCCACCGGTGAGGGATCCCCCTCTGGCAGGTTGCCGGAACAGGGTCCCGATTGGTTTTTGGTGGCTACAGAGGCTTGCGGCGGCGGAACTCCTGATCTAGGTTATGTTCTGGAAGTTTGGGTATATATAAGAGGTTTTGGCATCGGGAACAAGTCAGGGGGGGTCTCCGGGCTGTCCACGAGGTAGGGGGCGCGCCTCCCACCCTCGTGGGCAGCCCGGGACTTCTGGCCCAACTCTTTTACTCCATGGCCATCTTCCGGTCCAAAAATAATCTCTGTCAAGTTTCAGGTCAATTGGACTCCGTTTTCTTTTCCTTTTCTGCGATACTCAAAAACAAGGAAAAAACAGAAACTGGCACTGGGCTCTGGGTTAATAGGTTAGTCCCAAAAATCATGTAAAATAGCATATAAATGCATATAAAACATCCTAGCTGGATAATATAATAGCATGGAACAAGAAAAAATTATAGATACGTTGGAGACAAATCAGCATCCCCAAGCTTAATTCCTGCTCGTCCTCGAGTAGGTAAATGATAAAGACAGAATTTTTGATGTGGAATGCTACCTAACATAATTATCAATGTAATCTTCTATATTGTGGCAAGAATATTCAGATCCATAATATTCAAAACAAAAGTTTAATATTGACATGAAAACAATAATACTTCAAGCATACTAACAAAGCAATCATGTCTTCTCAAAATAACATGGCCAAAGAAAGCTATCCCTACAAAATCATATAGTCTGGCTATGCTCTATCTTCATCACACAAAATATTTAAATCATGCACAACCCCGATGACAAGCCAAGCAATTGTTTCATACTTTTGATGTTCTCAAACTTTTTCAATCTTCACACAATACATGAGCGTGAGCCATGGACATAGCACTATAGGTGGAATAGAATGGTGGTTGTGTAGAAGACAAAAAGGGAGAAGGTAGTCTCACATCAACTAGGCGTATCAACGGGCTATGAAGATGCCCATTAATAGATATCAATGTGAGTGAGTAGGGATTGCCATGCAACAGATGCACTAGAGCTATAAGTGTATGAAAGCTCAACAAAAGAAACTAAGTGGGTGTGCATCCAGCTCGCTTGCTCACTGATACGTCCATTTTGCATCATGCTTTTATATTGATATTTATTGCATTATGGGCTGTTATTACACATTATGTCACAATACTTATGCCTATTCTCTCTTAGATTACAAGGTTTACATAAAGAGGGAGAATGCCGGCAACTGGAATTCTGGGCTGGAAAAGGAGCAAATATTAGAGACCTATTCTGCACAACTCCAAAAGTCCTGAAACTCCACGGAAGTTATTTTTGGAAATAATAAAAAATACTGAGCGAAGAAAATACCAGAGGGGGCCCACACCCTGGCCACGAGGGTGGGGGGCGCGCCCCCTGCCTCATGGGCCCCCTGGTGGCCCTCCGGTGCCCATTTTCTGCTATATGAAGTCCTTCATCCGAGAAAAAATCATAAGCAAGCTTTCTGGACGAGACTCCGACGCCACGAGGCGGAACCTTGGCGGAACCAATCTAGGGCTCTGGCGGAGCTGTTCTGCCGGGGACACTTCCCTCCGGGAGGGGGAAATAATCTCCATCGTCATCACCAACGCTCCTGTCATCGGGAGGGGCCCAATATCCATCAACATGTTCACCAGCACCATCTCCTCTAAAACCCTAGTTCATCTCTTGTATCCAATCCTTGCCTCTGAGTCTGAGATTGGTACCTGTAGGTTGCTAGTAGTGTTGATTACTCCTTGTAGTTGATGCTAGTTGGTTTACTTGGTGGAAGATCATATGTTCAGATCCATTATGCATATTAATACCCCTCTGATTATGAACATGAATATGCTTTGTGAGTAGTTACGTTTGTTCCTGAGGACATGGGAGAAGTCTTGCTATTAGTAGTCATGTGAATTTGGTTTTCGTTTGATATTTTGATGAGATGTATGTTGTCTCTCCTCTAGTGGTGTCATGTGAACGTCGACTACATGACACTTCACCATTGTTTGGGCCTAGAGGAAGGCATTGGGAAGTAATAAGTAGATGATGGGTTGCTAGAGTGACATAAGCTTAAACCCTAGTTTATGCGTTGCTTCGTAAGGGGCTGATTTGGATCCACATGTTTCATGCTATGGTTAGGTTTACCTTAATACTTCTCTTGTAGTTGCGGATGCTTGCAATAGGATTTAATCATAAGTGGGATGCTTGTCCAAGTAAGTACAGCACCCAAGCACCGGTCCACCCACATATCAAATTATCAAAGTACCGAACGCGAATCATATGAACGTGATGAAAACTAGCTTGACGATAATTCCCATGTGTCCTCGGGAGCGCTCTTCTCTATATAAGAGTTTGTCCAGGCTTGTCCTTTGCTACAAAAAGGATTGGGCCATCTGGCTGCACTTTATTTACACTTGTTACTAGTTACCCGTTACAAATTACCTTATCACAAAACTATCTGTTACCGATAATTTCAGTGCTTGCAGAGAATACCTTGCTGAAAACCGCTTATCATTTCCTTCTGCTCCTTGTTGTTCGACACTCTTACTTATCGAAAGGACTACGATAGATCCCCTATACTTGTGGGTCATCAAGACTCTTTTCTAGCGCCGTTGCTGGGGAGTGAAGCGCCTTTGGTAGGTGGAATTTGGTAAGGAAAAATTTATATAGTGTGCTAAAATTTACTGTCACTTGTTACTATGGAAAGTAATCCTTTCAGAGGCTTGTTCGGGGTATCTTCACCTTGACCAATAGAGCAAAGAGTTGCTCCTCAACCTACTGAAATTGAAAATGTTTACTTTGAAATTCCTTCGGGTATGATAGAGAAACTGCTAGCTAATCCTTTTGCAGGAGATGGAACATTGCATCCCGATTTACACTTAATCTATGTGGATGAAGTTTGTGGATTATTTAAGCTTGCAGGTATGCCCAATGATGTTGTCAAGAAGAAGGTATTCCGTTTATCTTTGAAGGGAGACGCATTGACATGGTATAGGCTATGTGATGATATGGGATCATGGGACTACAAGCGATTGAAATTGGAATTTCATCAGAAGTTTTATCCTATGCATCTTGTTCATCGTGATCGTAATTATATATATAATTTTTGGCCTCGCGAAGGAGAAAGCATTGCTCAAGCTTGGGGGAGGCTTAAGTCAATGTTATATTCATGCCCCAATCATGAGCTCTCAAGAGAAATGATTATTCAAAAATTTTATGCTCGGCTTTCTGACAACAATCGCTCCATGCTCGATACTTCTTGTACTGGTTCTTTTATGATGAAGACTATTGAATTCAAATGAGATTTATTGGAAAGGATTAAATGCAACTTTAAAGATTGGGATCTCCACGAAGGTAAGGAGTCAGGTATAACACCTAAGTTTGATTGTGTTAAATCTTTTATGGATACCGATGTTTTTCGTAAATTTAGCACTAAATATGGACTTCACACTGAGATAGTAGCTTCTTTTTGTGAATCTTTTGCTACTAATGTTGATCTCCATAAGGAGAAGTGGTTTAAATATCATCCTCCCATAGAAGTAAAAGTAGTTGAACCTATTAAAGTTGAAGAAAAGACTATCACTTATGATGATCCTATTGTTCCTACTGCTTATGTTGAGAAACCACCTTTTCCTGTTAGGATAAAGGATCATGCTAAAGCTTCAACTGTGGTTCGTAAAAGCAATATTAGAACTTATACACCTCCTGAGCAAGTTAAAGTTGAACCTAATATTGCTATTGTTAAAGATCTCTTGGCTGATAATATTGATGGGCATGTCATTTACTTTTGTGATGAGACTGCTAGAATTGCTAAACCTAGTGCTAAAGATAAACATAGACCTGTTGTAGGCATGCCTGTTATTTCTGTTAAAATAGGAGATCATTGTTATCATGGCTTGTGTGATATGGGGGCTAGTGCTAGTGCAATACCTATTCTTTATATCAAGAAATTATGCATGATATTGCACCTGCTGAGTTAGAAGAAATTGATGTCACCATTAAGCTTGCCAATAGAGATACTATATCACCGATTGGGATTGTTAGAGATGTTGAAGTCTTGTGTGGGAAGGTTAAATATCCTGCTGATTTTCTTGTTCTTGGTTCCCCACAAGATAGCTTTTGTCCCATTATATTTGGTAGACCCTTCTTGAACACTGTTAATGCTAAGATAGACTGCGAAAAGGATGTTGTTACTATTGGCTTGGATGATATGTCTCATGAGTTTAATTTCTCTAAATTTCGTAGGCAACCTCGTGATGAGGAATTGCCTAGTAAAGACGAAATTATTGGTCTTGCTTCTATTGCCGTATCTCCTAGTGATCCTTTAGAACAATATTTGCTAGACCATGAAAATGATATGTTTATGAATGAAAGAAGGGAAATAGATAAAGTGTTCTTTAAACAAGGACCTATTCTAAAACACAACTTGCCCGTTGAAATCCTAGGGGATCCTACTCCACCCAAGGGTGATCCCGTGTTTGAGCTTAAACCATTACCTGATACTCTTAAATATGCTTATCTTGATGAAAAGAAGATATATCATGTTATTATTAGTGCTAACCTTTCAGAGCATGAGGAAGAGAAATTATTGAAAACTCTGAAGAAGCACCGTGCTGCTATTGGATATACTCTTGACGATCTTAAGGGCATTAGTCCCACTCTATGTCAACAAAAAATAAATTTGGAGAAAGACGCCAAACCAGTTATTGATCACCAATGACGGCTGAATTCTAAGATGAAAGAAGTGGTAACAAAGGAAATATTAAAGCTCCTTGAGGCAGGTATTAGTCAGTGGGTAAGTCTTGTCCATTGTGTCCCTAAGAAGGGAGGTATTACTGTCGTTCCTAATGATAAAGATGAATTGATTCTGCAAAGAATTATTACAGGTTATAGGATGGTAATTGATTTTCGCAAATTAAATAAGGCTACTAAAAAAGATCATTACCCCTTACCTTTTATTGATCAAATGCTAGAAAGATTATCCAAACATACACATTTTTGCTTTCTAGATGGTTATTCTGGTTTCTCTCAAATACCTGTGTCAGCTGATGATCAAGCAAAGACCACTTTTACTTGCCCTTTCGGTAATTTTGCTTATAGACGTATGCCTTTTGGTTTATGTAATGCACGTGCTACCTTTCAAAGATGCATGATGGCTAAATTCTCTGATTTTTGTGAAAAGATATGTGAGGTTTTCATGGACGATTTCTCCATTTATGGCTCCTCCTTTGATGATTGCTTGAGCAACCTGGATCGAGTTTTGTAGAGATGTGAAGAAACTAATCTTGTCTTGAATTGGGAGAAGTGTCACTTTATGGTTAATGAAGGCATTGTCTTGTGGCATCAAATTTCTAAAAGAGGTATTGAAGTGGATAAAGCTAAAGTTGATGCCATTGAAAAGATGCCATGGCCCAAGGACATCAAAGGTATAAGAAGTTTCCTAGGTCATGCCGGTTTTTATAGGAGGTTCATTAAGGACTTCTCAAAAATTTCTCAGCCTCTGACTAATCTCTTACAAAATGATATACCATTTGTCTTTGATGATGATTGTGTAGAAGCATTTGAAATACTTAAGAAAGCATTGATTTCTGCACCTATCGTTCAGCCATCTGATTGGAATTTACCTTTTGAAATTGTGTGTGATGCTAGTGATTATGCTGTAGATGCTGTTCTAGGGTAAAGGGTTGATAAGAAATTAAATGTTATTCAATATGCTAGTAAAACTCTAGACAATGCCCAGAGAAATTATGCCACTACTGAAAAAGAATTCTTAGCAGTTGTATTTGCTTGTGATAAGTTCAGACCTTATATTGTTGATTCTAAAGTAACTATTCACACTGATCATGCTGCTATTAAATATCTTATGGAAAAGAAAGATGCTAAACCTAGACTTATTAGATGGGTTCTCTTGCTACAAGAATTTGATTTGCATATTATTGATAGAAAGGGAGCTAAGAACCCCGTTGCAGACAACTTGTCTAGGTTAGAAAATGTTCTTGATGACCCACTACCTATTGATGATAGCTTTCCTGATGAACAATTGAATGTCATAAATGCTTCTTGTACTGCTCCATGGTATGCTGATTATGCTAATTACATTGTTGCTAAATTTATACCACCTAGTTTCACATACCAGCAAAAGAAAAAGTTTTTCTATGATTTAAGACATTACTTCTGGGATGACCCACATCTTTATAAAGGATTAGATGGTGTTATTAGGCATTGTGTACCTGAGCATGAACAGGAACCAATCTTACGCAAGTGTCACTCCGAGGCTTATGGAGGACACCACACTGGAGATAGAACTGCACATAAGGTATTGCAATCCAGTTTTTATTGGCCTACTCTCTTCAAGGCTCGTAAGTTTGTCTTATCTTGTGATGAATGTCAAAGAATTGGTAACATTAGTAGACGTCAAGAAATGCCTATGAATTATTCACTTGTTATTGAACCATTTGATTTTTGGGGCTTTGATTATATGGGACCGTTTCCTGCCTCTAATGGATATACACATATTTTAGTTGCTGTTGATTACGTTACTAAGTGGGTAGAAGCTATTCCAACTAGTAGTGCTGATCATAACACTTCTATTAAGATGCTTAAAGAAGTTATTTTTCCGAGGTTTGGAGTCCCTAGATATTTAATGACTGATGGTTGTTCACATTTTATTCATGGTGCCTTTCGTAAAATGCTTGCCAAGTATGATGTTAATCATAGAATTGCATCTCCTTATCACCCACAGTCTAGTGGTCAGGTAAAATTGAGTAATAGAGAGCTCAAATTAATTTTGCAAAAGACTGTTAATAGGTCTAGAAAGAATTGGTCCAAGAAACTTGATGATGCATTATGGGCCTATAGAACTGCATATAAAAATCCTATGGGTATGTCTCCGTATAAAATGGTTTATGGAAAAGCATGTCATTTACCTCTCGTACTAGAACATAAGGCATATTGGGCTATTAAAGAGCTCAACTATGATTTTAAACTTGCCGGTGAGAAGAGGGTATTTGACATTAGCTCACTTGATGAATGGAGAACCCAAGCCTATGAAAATGCCAAGTTGTTTAAAGAAAAAGTTAAAAGATGGCATGACAAAAGGATACAAAAGCATGAGTTTAATGTAGGTGATTATGTGTTGCTATTCAACTCTTGTTTAAGATTTTTTGCAGGAAAACTTCTCTCTAAATGGGAAGGTCCTTACGTTATCGAGGAGGTCTATCGTTCCGGTGCCATAAAAATCAATAATTTCGAAGGCACAAATCCGAAGGTGGTGAACGGTCAAAGAATCAAACATTATATCTCAGGTAATCCTATAAATGTTGAAACTAATGTTATTGAAACCGTAACCCCGGAGGAATACATAAGAGACACTTTCCAGAACGTTTCAGACTCCAAAAAGGAATAGGTACGTGGTACGGTAAGTAAACCGACTCCAAAACAGTTCTAATGGCGATTTTTCTCCGTTGGAATATTTAGAAAATAGGAAAATAAGAAGCAGTCCGGGAAGGACACGAGGCTTCCACGAGGGTGGGAGGCGCGCCCTACCCCCCTGGGCGCGCCCCCCAGCCTCGTGGGCACCTCGTGTGCTCTCCGGACTCCGTTTTCTTGCACGATACTTCTTGGTCAGTAAAAAAATCATTATATAATCTCTCGAAGGTTTTGACCATCGTATCACGCAAATATCCTCTGTTTTCGTTTCGAGCTGTCTCTGTAGAAGATTTGGAGCAAGATGTCATCTCAGAATTCCGACAGAGAGAGCTATGTCTCACACCTCATTGCTGACCCAAAGACCTATGGGGATCTATCTCCTTGTGGTCGAACTACGGATGAGGAGGAGGATGCTCATTTGATGAGGATCAATGATTCAAGATCGGAGGAGGAGGATCCCTCTACCTCAATCTGGGGATATGCACGTGAAGTTCAAGAAATCTAGTCTCCCTAAGAGGGCTAAACTATCTAACAACCGATCTATTCCTTCTCGTTTTCGGCAGAAAAGCAAAGGAGATTTATGTGACAAGATCTTGAAGCTAGAATCAGAGGTCGATGATTTAAAGGAGAAAATTGCTCTTCCCAATTACAGTATGAAGAAGCTAAAGACACAACTGTCATCATCAACAACTCCATCATCCCCTCCTCCGAAAAAGGAAGACTAAGTATCTGGTATGGGCACTCCCCTTGGCAACTGCCAAGCTTGGGGGAGTTTCCCCGGTATCGTATCACCATCACACTCCTATCTTTACTGTTTTTCTTAGTTCGATCCTTTTGGTAATATCTTGATCTAGTAGAATAAAAGTTTTTGGTATGATCTAGTTTTGAGTTTTGCTTTATGATCCTTCTATGTAATCGAGTCCGTGAGCTATATATAATAAAGATTAGTGTTGAGTCAAGGGCTTGATTATCTTGCTATGATCTTGAGGGAATAAAAGAAAGAAAGAAAAGAAATAAAAAGAGATCATATTGATCTTATGGAGAGTAATGACTTCACATATAAAGAGTATGATGGTTAAAAATTGTTGAGAGTTGACAAACATAGTTTTGGTCATCGTTGCAATTAATAGGAAGTAATAAAGAAAGAGAGGTTTCACATATAAATATACTATCTTGGACATATTTTATGATTGTGAGCACTCATTAAAATATGACATGCTAAAGAGTTGATGTTGGACAAGGAAGACAATGTAATGGGTTATGTTTTCTTATACTAAAATAAAGTATATTGTCATGGATCATCCAACATGTTGAGTTTGCATTTCTCTCTCATGCTAGCCAATTCTTTGCACCATGTAGAAATACTACTTGTGCTTCCAAATACCCTTAAAACCAGTTTTGCCATGAGAGTCCACCATATCCACCCATGGATTGAGTAAGATCCTTCAAGTAAGATGTCATTGGTGCAAGCAATAAAAATTTCTCTCTAAATATGTATGATTGATTAGTGTGGAGGAAATAAGCTTTATAAGATCTTGTGATGTGGAAGAAATAAAAGCGACAGACTGCATAATAAAGGTCCATATCACAAGTGGCAATATAAAGTGACGTTCTTTCGCATTAAGATTTTGTGCATCCAACCCTGAAATCGCATGACAACCTCTGCTTCCCTCTGCGAAGGGCCTATCTTTTACTTTTATCTTCTACCTTATGCAAGAGTCATGGTGATCTTCACCTTTCCTTTTTACATTTTATCCTTTGGCAAGCACAGTGTGTTGGAAAGATCCTGATATATATATATATATATATATATATATATATATCCAATTGGATGTAAGTTAGCATGAACTATTATTGTTGACATTACCCTTGAGGTAAAAGGTAGGGAGGCGAAACCATAAGCCCCTATCTTTCTCTCTGTCCGATTAAAACTCCGTAACCACAAGTATTGCATGAGCGTTAGAAATTGTGAAAGACTAAATGATAGTTGAGTATGTGGACTTCTGAAAAGCTCTTATATTGACTCTTTCTGATGTTATGATAAATTGCAATTGCTTCAATGACTGAGATTATAGTTTGTTAGTTCCCAATGAAGTTTCTAATTCATACTTGACATTGTGAATAGATTATTACTTGAGCAGAAGAAATCATATGACAATATCCATATATGTTGTTGTTATAAGAATGATCATGATGCCCTCATGTCCGTATTTTATTTTGTCGACACCTCTATCTCTAAACATGTGGACATATTTATCGTTATCGGCTTCCGCTTGAGGACAAGCGAGGTCTAAACTTGGGGGAGTTGATACGTCCATTTTGCATCATGCTTTTATATTGATATTTATTGCATTATGGGTTGTTATTACACATTATGTCACAATACTTATGCCTATTCTATCTTATTTTACAAGGTTTACATAAAGAGGGAGAATGTCGGCAGCTGGAATTCTGGGCTGGAAAAGGAGCAAATATTATAGACCTATTCTGCACAAATCCAAAAGTCCTGAAACTCCACAGAAGTTATTTTTGGAAATAATAAAAAATATTGAGCGAAGAAAATACCAGAGGGGCCCACACCCTGGCCACGAGGGTGGGGGGCACGCCCTACCCCCTGGGCGCGCCCCTTGCCTCGTGGGCCCCCTGGTGGCCCTCCGGTGCTCATCTTCTTCTATATGAAGTCTTCCATCCGAGAAAAAATCATAAGCAAGCTTTCGGGACGAGACTCCGCCGCCACGAGGCAGAACCTTGGCGGAACCAATCTAGGGCTCTGGCGGAGCTGTTCTGTCGGGGACACTTTCCTCCGGGAGGGGGAAATAATCGCCATCGTCATCACCAACGCTCCTCTCATCGGGAGGGGGCCAATATCCATCAACATTTGCACCAGCACCATCTCCTCTAAAACCCTAGTTCATATCTTGTATCCAATCCTTGCCTCTAAGTCTGAGATTGGTACGTGTAGGTTGCTAGTAGTGTTGATTACTCCTTGTAGTTGATGCTAGTTGGTTTACTTGGTGGAAGATCATATGTTCAGATCCATTATGCATATTAATACCCCTCTGATTATGAACATGAATATGCTTTGTGAGTAGTTACGTTTGTTCCTGAGGACATGGGAGAAGTCTTGCTATTAGTAGTCATGTAAATTTGGTATTCGTTCGATATTTTGATGAGATGTATGTTGTCTCTCCTCTAGTGGTGTCATGTGAACGTCGACTACATGACACTTCACCATTGTTTGGGCCTAGAGGAAGGCATTGGGAAGTAATAAGTAGATGATGGGTTGCTAGAGTGACAGAAGCTTAATCCCTAGTTTATGCGTTGCTTCGTAAGGGGCTGATTTGGACCCACATGTTTCATGCTATGGTTAGGTTTACCTTAATACTTCTTTTGTAGTTGCGGATTCTTGCAATAGGAGTTAATAATAAGTGGGATGCTTGTCCAAGTAAGGACAGCACCCAAGCACCGGTCCACCCACATATCAAATTATCAAAGTACCGAATGCGAATCATATGAACGTGATGAAAAGTAGCTTGACGATAATTCCCATGTGTCCTCGGGAGCGCTTTTCTCTATATAAGAGTTTGTCCAGGCTTGTCCTTTGCTACAAAAAGGATTGGGCCATCTTGCTGCACTTTATTTACACTTGTTACTAGTTACCCATTACAAATTACCTTATCACAAAACTATCTGTTACCGATAATTTCAGTGCTTGCAGAGAATACCTTGCTGAAAACCGCTTATCATTTCCTTCTGCTCCTCGTTGGGTTCGACACTCTTACTTATCGAAAGGACTACGATACATCCCCTATACTTGTGGGTCATCACTCACGAAGACATAGGGCATTTTTGAGGAAGCCCATCATTGGAATATACAAGCCAAGTTCTATAATGTAAAATTCCCACTAGTGTATGAAAGTGACAACATAGGAGACTCTCTATCATGAAGATCATGGTGCTACTTTGAAGCACAAGTGTGGTAAAAGGATAGTAGCATTGTCCCTTCTCTCTTTTTCTCTCATTTTTTTCATTTTTTTTCTCTCTTTTTTTTGTTTGGGCCTTCTTCTCTTTTTTATGGCCTCTTTTTTTTTAATTTAGTCTAGAGTCTCATCCCGACTTGTGGGGGAATCATAGTCTCCATCATCCTTTCCTCACATGGGACAATGCTCTAATAATGATGATCATCACACTTTTGTTTACTTACAACTCAAAAATTACAACTCTATACTTAGAACAAAATATGACTCTATGTGAATGCCTCCGGCGGGGTACTGGGATATGCAATGAATCAAGAGTGACAAGCATGAAAGAATTATGAATGGTGGCTTTGGCACAAATACGATGTCAACTACATGATCATGCAAAGCAATATGATAATGATGAAGCGTGTCATAATAAACGGAACGGTGGAAAGTCGCATGGCAATATATCACGGAATGGCTATGGAAATGCCATAATAGGTAAGTATGGTGGCTGTTTTGAAGAAGGTATATGGTGGGTGTATGATACCGGCGAAAGGTGCGCGGTATTAGAGAGGCTAGCAATGGTGGAAGGGTGAGAGTGCGTATAATCCATGGACTCAACATTAGTCATAAAGAACTCACATACTTATTGCAAAAATCTATCAGTTATCGAAACAAAGTACTACGAGCATGCTCCTAGGGGGATAGATTGGTAGGAAAAGACCATCGCTCATCCCCGGCCGCCACTCATAAGGAAGACAATCAATAAATAAATCATGCTCCGACTTCATCACATAACGGTTCACCATACATGCATGCTACGGGAATCACAAACTTTAACACAAGTATTTCTCAAATTCACAACTACTCAACTAGCATGACTCTAATATCACCATCTTCATATCTCAAAACAATTATCAAGTACCAAACTTCTCATAGTATTCAATGCACTTTTTATGATAGTTTTTATTATACCTATCTTGGATGTTCATCACTTTAGGACTAAAATTTTTAACCAAAGCAAATTACCATGATGTTCTAAAAGACTCACAAAATAATATAAGTGAAGCATGAGAGATCAATAATTTCTATAAAATAAAACCACCGCCGTGCTCTAAAAGATATAAGTGAAGCACTAGAGCAAAATTTTCTAGCTCAAAAGATATAAGTGAAGCACATAGAGTATTCTAATAAATTCCGAATCATGTGTGTCTCTCCCAAATGGTGTGTACAGCAAGGATGATTGTGATAAACTAAAAAGCAAAGACTCAAATCATACAAGACGCTCCAAGCAAAACACCTATCATGTGGTGAATAAAAATATAGCATAAGTTAAATTTACCAATGGATGAAGACGAAAGAGGGAATGCCTTCCGGGGCATCCCCAAGCTTAGGCTTTTGGTTGTCCTTGGATTTTACCTTGGGGTGCCTTGGGCATCCCCAAGCTTAGGCTCTTACTACTCCTTGTTCCACAATCCATCAAATCTTTACCCAAAAACTTGAAAACTTCACAACACAAAACTCAACAGAAAATCTCATGAGTTCCGTTAGCGAAATAAAACAAACCACCACTTTAAGGTACTATAATGAACTCATTATTTATTTGTATTGGTGTAAAACTTACTGTATTCCAACTTCTCGATGGTTCATAACCTCTGATACTACTCATAGATTCGTCAAAATAAGCAAACAAC
Source organism: Aegilops tauschii subsp. strangulata (assembly GCF_002575655.3). Lineage (NCBI taxonomy): Eukaryota > Viridiplantae > Streptophyta > Magnoliopsida > Poales > Poaceae > Aegilops > Aegilops tauschii. The sequence continues at coordinate 514,749,751 of NC_053041.3, forward strand.
ACATAGAAAACAGAATCTGTCAAAAACAGAACCGTCTGTAGTAATCTGTATCAAACGTATACTTCTGGAACTCCAAAATTTCTGAAAAACTAGTAAAGCCTGGATAATTTATATATTAATCTTCTGCAAAATGAATCAGTATTTTATCACGTCCTGATGATTTTTAACAATTATTTTTGTGAGCACAAAGTTTCTGTCTTTTTCAGCAAGATCAAACAACTATCACCCAAGAAGATCCTATTGGTTCTACTTGGCACAAACACTAATTAAAACATAAAAACACATCTAACCAGAGGCTAGATGAATTATTTATTACTAAACAGGAGCAAAAAGCAAAGAATACAAATAAAATTGCGGTTGCCTCCCAACAAGCGCTAACGTTTAACGCCCCTTGCTAGGCATGATGATTTCGATGATGCTCACATAAAAGATAAGAATTGAAAAGTAAAGAGAGCATCATGAAGAATATGACTAGCACATTTAAGTCTAACCCACTTCCTATGCATAGGGATTTTGTGAGCAAACAACTTATGGGAACAATAATCAACTAGCATAGGAAGGCAACACAAGCATATCTTCAAGATTTTCAACACATAGAGAGGAAACTTGATATTATTGCAATTCCTACAAGCATATATTCCTCCCTCATAATAATTTTCAGTAGCATCATAAATGAATTCAACAATATAAACATCACATAAAGCATTCTTTTTATGATCTACAAGCATAGAAATTTTACTACTCTCCACACAAGCTAAATTCTTCTCATTCGGAATAGTGGGAGTATCATAAGAAACTCGAATACTATAAATTGTTTCCATATTAAAAGAGTAATGTTCAGAAAAAGGGTAATCATAATCGTGACAAGTTTTATAAATATAATCATCACTACTCTTTATAGCATAGGTGCCATCACAATAATCATCATAAATAGGAGGCATGCTATCATCATAATAAATTTGCTCATCAAAACTTGGGAGGCTAAAAATATCATCTTCATTAGACATAGCATCCCCAAGCTTGGGACAAACATTAATTGCAGCAAATATATTCTCAAACATGTCATTCTCATCAAACATAGCATCCCCAAGCTTTGGCCTTTTCATAGCATAAGCATAATCACTCTCATCATTAATAGTATGGATAGCACCAATAGTATAGCAATTATCATCATCACAATGAGTAATATGAGCAACATCATTTGGGAGGGATACCTTTTTACCTTTGCTTCTCCGTTTTTTCTTTTTCTTCTTCACATTATGTGTGGGTTTAATCCTCTTTTTGGAGCTCATTATTAATGAGATTGGTTGAATAGACAACTCCTCCTCGTTACCTGATTCATCATAAGAAATAATAGGAGGATATTGAGAAGTCTCTTCCCTTAAATTAGTATTCTCTTCATCTTCTATTTGCTTTCTTTTATTTATGTAATTGGCAATATGAGGATTTTCAATGCAATTCACCGCACAATACATCAAAATTTCTTCTAGACCAAAATCAAGAACTTTATCAAGGAAAAATTCTGGCAATATCTTTAGTTATATGTTTTATTTCTTCATAACCCAAAAGCAAAATAAGTTCATTATGATGTGCAAGGGAAATCATGTCATCACAATTTTTAGACACGATACGATCATGAAACAATTTGCATTGGGGATTTAAATGATCACGTTCATTGCAAAGTTCACAACGATGGCAAAGAAATTTTAAATTTTCAGCACAAGCATCTAACCTCTCTTGCAACCATTTAGTTTCTAAATACTTATGCCTCTTGCAAAATCTATCTTCCCTATTCGGTGTGTACTTGCAAGCTCTGTGCACTCCACAAAAATTTACATGCTTATAAGAGACATTTTCATCATGACTAGTGCCATCATCATTAGTACTATGGATATTCAAAGAGTTCATACAAATAACATTGCAATCATGCTCATCGTTCAAAGATTTAGTGCCAAACATTCTAATGCATTCTTCCTCTAGCAATTGAGCACAATTATCGGAATCCTTATTCTCATGAAAGATATTAAAAAGATGAAGCATATGAGGCACCCTTAATTCCATTTTTTTTGTAGCTAGTGATAAAACAAGAAACTAAAGGATTCGATTGCAAGATCTAAAGATATACCTTCAAGCACTCACCTCCCCGGCAACGGCGCCAGAAATTGCTTGATGTCTACTACGCAACCTTCTTGTAGACGTTGTTGGGCCTCCAAGTGCAGAGGTTTGTAGCACAGTAGCAAATTTCCCTCAAGTGGATGACCTAAGGTTTATCAATCCGTGGGAGGCGTAGGATGAAGATGGTCTCTCTCAAAAAACCCTGCAACCAAATAACAAAGAGTCTCTTGTGTCCCCAACACACCCAATACAATGGTAAATTGTATAGGTGCACTGGTTCGGCGAAGAGATGGTGATACAAGTGCAATATGGATGGTAGATATAGGTTTTTGTAAACTGAAAATATAAAAACAGCAAGGTAACTATTGATAAAAGTGAGCACAAACGGTATTGCAATGCTAGGAAACAAGGCCTAGGGTTCATACTTTCACTTGTGCAAGTTCTCTCAACAATAATAACATAATTCGATCATATAACTATCCCTCAACATGCAACAAAGAGTCACTCCAAAGTCACTAATAGCGGAGAACAAACGAAGAGATTATTGTAGGGTACAAAACCACCTCAAAGTTATCCTTTCTGATCGATCTATTCAAGAGTCCGTAGTAAAATAACACGAAGCTATTCTTTCCGTTCAATCTATCATAGGGTTCGTACTAGAATAACACCTTAAGACACAAATCAACCAAAACCCTAATGTCACCTAGATACTCCAATGTCACCTCAAGTATCTATGGGTATGATTATACGATATGCATCACACAATCTCAGATTCATCTATTCAACCAACAGAAAGAACTTCAAAGAGTGCCCCAAAGTTTCTACCGGAGAGTCAAGACGAAAACGTGTGCCAACCCCTATGCATAAGTTCATTGAACCCGCAAGTTGATCACCAAAACATACATCAAGTAGATCATGTGAATATCCCATTGTCACCACAAATAAGCACGGCAAGACATACATCAAGTGTTCTCAAATCCTTAAAGACTCAATCTGATAAGATAATCTTCAAAGGGAAAACTCAATCCATTACAAGAGAATAGAGGGGGAGAAACATCATAAGATCCAACTATAATAGCAAAGCTCGCGATACATCAAGATCGTATCACCTCAAGAACATGAGAGAGAGATCAAACACATAGCTACTGGTACATACCCTCAGCCCCGAGGGTGCACTACTCCCTCCTCATCATGGAGAGCGTCGGGATGATGAAGATGGCCACCGGTGAGGGATCCCCCCTCCGGAAGGGTGCCGAAACAGGGTCCCGATTGGTTTTTGGTGGCTACAGAGGCTTGCGGCGGTGGAACTCCCGATCTAGGTTATGTTCTGGCAGTTTGGGTATATATAAGAGGTTTTGGCGTCGGGAACAAGTCAGGGGGGTCTCCGGGCTGTCCACGAGGTAGGGGGCGTGCCCCGGGGGGGGGGTGAGTTCGCCTCCCACCCTCATGGGCAGCCCGGGACTTTTCTGGCCAAACTCTTTTACTCCATGGCCTTCTTCTGGTCCAAAAATAATCTCTGTCAAGTTTCAGGTCAATTGGACTCCGTTTGGTTTTCCTTTTCTGCGATACTCAAAAACAAGGAAAAAACAGAAACTGGCATTGGGCTCTGGGTTAATAGGTTAGTCCCAAAAATCATATAAAATAGCATATAAATGCATATAAAACATCCTAGATGGATAATATAATAGCATGGAACAATCAAAAATTATAGATACGTTGGAGACGTGTCAGGCGGCGGCAGACAAACTGGACCACCTGGAAGGCGACGAGCATCGCAACCAGATGGCACACCTCCAGCATCTCCTCGATGCGGCTACCGCGCAGCAGGAAGCGGGCCGCCTCGTGGTGAAATCCGGCAGGCAAGTCGACCCCCCCACCCCCGCCGTGAGCACAGAGTGACCTCCCGGTCCCCAACAGGTGGTGCTCGCGATCGGCGAGACCAAGAGCCGGCTGCTAGCCGCAGTCGGCACATTTGCATCACAATTGTGCACGACCAAGACAGCCGCCCATGAGCAGAAGAACGGCGGGACGACCGTCTGCTTCCCTCTCGCAAAGAGAGGCGTGCTTCCCGCCGCCTGTTGACCATCCGACTCTTGGAGGCCGGCTTGGCCCCCGTGAAGGAGTTGGAGAGAACGACGTGCGCCACCGGATCAAGCGGCTTTCTCGGTCCCTGCCATAGAAGAAGAATATGCAATCGACCTGGCCTGTTTTGGCCCCCACATTCGCGACGAGCCCTTCCCCAAAGGGTTGTTGCTCCCCCGAGATACTCCCAAGTACAACGGCTCCGTGAAGCCGGAAGACTGGCTGGTCGACTACTCCATGGCCGTTAGCATAGAAAACGGCAACAAGTGCATTGTCGTGAAGTACGTTCCGCTCATGCTCTAGGGCACTGCCCGGACATGGCTGAAGAACCTCAAGCCCTACAGCGTCAAAAGCTGGCTGGACTTCGCCGATGTCTTCATCTGCAACTTCACCAGCACCTAAAGCGCCCCCGAAGCCTCGCCAGCTATCCATGTGCGTTCAGGGTCCGACTAAGTCCACTCGGAACTACCTGACACGCTGGGCTGAGCTGCGCAACTCCTGCGAAGGGGTGCACGAGGTGCAGGCCATCGAGTACTTCACCGCCGGGTGCAAAGAGGGCACCTTGCTCAAGCACAAGCTCTTGTGCGATGAGCCGGCTACCATGGATGAGCTTCTGATCATGGCCGACAAGTACGCCACCGCCGACTCCTCCATGAAGTCAGAGATTCAGGTCAACACGTCCGGGAAGGTGCTCCCGCCGGCTCCTCACACACCGGCTGGTGACTCCAGTCGGCGCCAGCAGCCGAACGACAACAAGCACAAGGCCCAGCAACCGGCCTCCAACAACCACCAAGTTGCAACAGTCGAAGACCAGCACTCGGAGGGGCAGCCCAGCCCCAAGCGTCAGAAGGCGGCAAGCCTGGTTGGTTGCCCGCCTTCTCCTTCGAGCAAGCACTTGACGCCCTGTGCAAGTTCCACAGCGGCGCGAAGCCGTCTAACCACACCACTCGGAAATGCCACAGGCTCACCCGAATTGCCAAGGGCGAGGGCTTGCCGGCTCCGCATGCTGGCACGCCGGCTCCGCTTCCTCAGCAGCCAGCGGCCCTTTAGGCCGGCATGATCCAAGATGAGTTCCTCGACGCCAACACCACCTACGTCGTCTTCACCAATGAAGCCGACGACAAGCACAGCCGGGGCCAGCACCACCGGGAGGTGAACACCGTCGCCTCGGAGGCCCCCGAATTCATGCACAGGTCCGAGAGGCCCATCAGCTGGATCCGTGCTGACCACCTGGCCGTGATGCCATTGCCGGGTGCTTACGCCATGGTGTTGGACTCAACCTTATCAACGGAGAGGCGTGCCTGCCGTTTCTCCCGGATCTTGATAGACGGCGGTAGCAGCATCAACATCCTCTACCGCGAGACCATGGAGAAGCTGGGCATCAAAGAGAAGCTGCTCCTGCCCATTCGGACTGTCTTCCACGGCATCGTACCCGGACTTTCCTGCTCTCCAATCGGCAAGATATAGTTTGACGTCATGTTCGGGGACAAGCTCCATTTCTGCTGCGAGCCGATCTGGTTTGAGGTGGTCGATCTGGAAATCCCCTACCACGCACTCTTGGGCCGGCCAACACTCGCCAAGTTCATGGCAGTACCGCAGTACGCCTACCTCAAGATGAAGATGCCAGGTCCCAAGGGCATCATCACCATTGCCGGTGACTACCAGAAGTCGCTCGCGTGCGCCGCTGCTAGCAGCCGGTTGGCCGAGTCCCTCGTCATCGCCGAAGAGAAGCGTCTCCTTGACCGGGTGGTGGCCATGGCTGGCAAGCAGCCGGACATACCATCCGACCCCAAGGACACGGAGGCTCAGGGATCCTTCCAGCCGGCCAAAGAAACCAAGAAGATTGCCTTGGATCCGGCGCACCTGGAGAGATTTGTTGTGGTAGGGTCAAACCTCGACAGCAAATAGGAAAGCGAGCTCGTCGATTTCCTCTGTGAGACTCGGGACATCTTTGCATAGTCTCCCAAAGACATGCCGGGTGTTCCGACGGATTTCACCGAGCACAAGCTACATATGAGATCAGACACAAAGCCGGTCAAGCAACCCCTCCACCGTCTGTCAAAAGAGAAGAGAAGGATTGTTGGTGAAGAGATCGCCCGGCTTCTGGCAGCCGGCTTCATCATGGAAGTGTTCTACCCAGACTGGCTGGCCAACCCAGTCCTTGTTTTGAACAAGAACAACAAGTGGCGTATGTGTATTGACTACACTAGCCTCAACAAAGCCTGCCCCAAGGATCCGTTTGCCTTGCCTCGAATAGATCAAGTGATTGAATCCACAGCCGGATGCGAGCTGCTGTCTTTCCTTGACGCCTACTCCGGCTACCACCAGATCAAGCTGAACCCAGCCGATCAGCTGAAGAACGCCTTCATCACACCATTCGGAGCCTTCTGTTACATGACCATGACGTTCGGCTTGAGAAATGCCGATGCCACGTTTCAGCGTTGCATGCAGAAGTGCCTCCTCAAGCAACTCGGCAGAAATGCCCACGTCTATGTAGACGATATTGTGGTGAAGACGGAGAAACACGGCACGCTTCTAGAGGATCACAAGGAGACCTTTGACAATCTGCGCCGTTTTCAAATCAAGCTCAACCCGGAGAAATGTGTCTTCGGAGTACCAGTCGGCCAGCTCCTTGGCTTCCTCGTCTCTGAACACGGCATCGAGTGGAACCCCGTGAAGATCGATGCCATTGAGCGAATGCAGAGGCCCACCCGGCTGCGAGACGTCCAGAAGTTCACCGGGTGCTTGGCATCTCTCAGCCGGTTCATCAGCCGGCTGGGCGAGAAGGCCCTCCCCTTGTATCAATTGATGAAGAAGACCACCTGCTTTGAGTGGAAAGACAAGGCGGATGAGTCCTTTCTCTAGCTCAAGCGGATGCTGACCATGCCGCCTATCCTGGCCGCGTCGGCTGCTAAGGAACCCATGTTCCTCTACATGGTGCTTCTCCGCCTGGTCTGCCAGCTCCTTCACCAGTCGGTCGCACTCCTTGGCGGCCTGGCTGCGCTCCTGCTCCTTGGCACATAGCTCAGTCTCGAGCTCGCCCAAGCGCGCCTGAAGCTGTGCGGTGACCTCTGCTAAGACAAGAAAAGAACATCAACATCAACCAAAAACAGACAGTTACCAGAAGATCCGGCCCGACTGCTTAGCAGTCGTCCCGAATCTCAGGGGCTACACCCAGCGGGTGCACTGACACCCCCCCACGGAAAGACAACCTACTTATTTCAGCTCTCGTTCAGGTCGGCGGTCTGCTTGGCCGGCGCCTGATGCTAGGCGTTGTAGGCAGCCGCACACAAGTTGTGGTAATCCTACAAACAAAGGTGACACTTCAGCACATGGAAGCACACCTTGAAGTTCCGGCCCGCCTGCTCAGCAGCCGGCTCGGAGCTCGGGGGTTACACCCCCATGGAAGATTATAAGAATTGAAAACAAGAGCAAAAGATTACCTGGACGACAGCCCGCATCGTCCCAGCTCTTCCCTGGACTTCAAGAGGGTGTTGCCGTGGGCGTTGAACTGCTCCAAGATGCCTTTCACCGCCCCGTTGAGGGTACCCAAGACGGCTCCTGACGCCCAGTCCAGCGGAGCAGCGCTGATGGCCTCGGTGTCGGGCGCTGATGAGCTCGCACACCCAACCTCCGTTAGCCTCAGCGCTGAGACCGCCCGCGCTGGCGCTGACGCGCAGGGACGCGGCTCACCACCAACTCACCGCTGGATGGCGGCACCTCCGGCACCTCGGGCCGGGTGCCTCGTGCGCCTGCACTCGGCGTGCGCGGAGGCACTTCTGTCTCCAGGATGACAAGGTCGGCCCCTCCCCTCTCCAGGGCCGTCTAGTCGGCCCTGACCCCTCTAGTCGGCGCCTGGCCTTCCACCATCTGCGGCTCCGTTTGCTGCGGGTCGGTGGCCTTCGGAGCCCTGCCGCGGGCCGCCTCCTCCTCCCGTGCCTTGGCCGCTGCGTCTGCCTCCTCCATGGCCGCCGTGTCGGCCTGTGCCTTGGCCGCCGCATCGGCCTCCTCCGTGTTGAGTCTGCCGCCTCCGCCTCTGCCCGAGCCGCGGCGTCCCGCTCTTGGTGCGCCTCCTGCGTGTTCCTCTTCGTCGCCTCCCGAAGGGCGGCGACCGGGTCCACACGGCGGGTGTCTTCGGGGCCGCCTGCCGCCGCAATCACCGAGGCGGACGGGGCTCACGACAGAGAAAGCGGAGCCCTGCACGACATGGCGAGCAAAGCTAAAGAGTTTGCAAGAAGAGAGGCCAACGGAAGATAGAGATTCACAAAGAAGAAAAGCCAAGACACTTACGCGGACACCATCGGGCACTGCTTCGAGCCCTTCTGGACGATGGCCGCCTTCGCGGCCTCTTGCCGCTTGGTCGCGGCGACCGAGGACTTGGCCTTCTTGGATGGCTGGCTGGCGAACATCCCGACGTCGGCGTGATGCTTCGACGCGCCGGATGCTCCAGTCGGCGCCGTTGAAAAGCCGGCGCCGGTCCTGCCGGCGTCTGGGGCACGGCGCTGATCTTCATCCCCCGCGTCGTTGTTCGGCCAGTCTCGGACTTCGCCGCCTCCTCCAGCGGAGCCGCCTGATCCCTCGCCGGCGCCTCCGGCGGTGTCGTCCTCCTCCATCGCAGCTGCCCCTAGCTCGGGGTCGCCCACGTCACTATCTGCGCAGTCCGCCAGGTACCGATGGACTAGATCTGGCGCGTCGGCTGCCGTCTGGCTTGGGAAATGCTGCATCACGGCCAGATGGTCAGGCGGCACAAAGAATATTGAAACAAGCAAAGAAAAAGAGTCAGAAACTAAGCGGAGGCGGTGGATTGGCGCGGCTATATGGCTCCTTGCCAAACCGCCAGCTCCCCTCAATGAGCTTGCAGTCGGAGAAGTACTTGACAAGCCGGACCAACTCCACGTCCGGCAGCACCTTGGTGGACATTGGGCACGGGTCCCGGCGGCCGCTCATGCTACTGATCAGGTGAGGTCGGGCCTGAAGAGGTAGCACCCGGCGTTCGACGAAGGTGGCCAGCAGGTCCAAAGCCTTGAGGCCCTCCGACTTCGTCATCTCTTGGAGCCGGGTGAGAGCGGTGGTGATGGCAGCCGACATAGTCTTCGGCCGATATTTCCAGTTGCTCCGGGGCTCGAGCGGTGGGCCGACTACGTAAGCCGGCAGGTTGACGTAGTCCCGCGACTCGTGGATGTTCCAGACATAGAAGTATGATCTCTGCCAGAGTTTGGCCGACTCCAGCAGAGCGAGGCCCGGGAAGCGGACCCATGATCCGGTGCGCCGCACCGCCACGCAGTCCCCGCACTGGGCCGCCTCGCCCTTGGCGGCAGTGCCGAGCTGGAGGTAGAAGAGCTCCCCCCATAGCTCAAGCATGGGCAAGACGCCGAGGTACCCCTCGCAAAGGGTGACAAAGGTGGAGAGCAACACCACCGTATTCGGCGTGAGGTGGTGGGGATGGAGATGGTAGAAGTCGAGAAAAGAGCGAAGAAAGCTGCTTGCCGACAGGCCAAAGCCGTGGAGGAAATGCGACCTGAAGACGACGCACTCGCCGTCCTCTGGCGCCGGCAAGATCTCCCTTTTGGGAGGAACGCGCACCTCCACGTTCTCCGCCCGGGGAAGCCACCGCATCTGGCGGAGGAACTCGAGGTGGTCGACGTGGATGTTGGAACCATCCCAGTGTTGGGGATCGTAGCAGAAATTAAAATTTTCTACGCATCACCAAGATCAATCTATGGAGTTTACTAGCAACGAGAGGGGAGGAGTGCATCTACATACCCTTGTAGATCGCGAGCGGAAGCGTTCAAGAGAACGGGGTTGATGGAGTCGTACTCGTCGTGATCCAAATCACCGATGATCCAAGCGCCGAACGGACGGCACCTCCGCGTTCAACACACGTACGGAGCGGTGACGTCTCCCACGCCTTGATCCAGCAAGAGGAGGGAGAGGTTGAGGAAGAAGGCTCCAACAGCAGCACGACGGCGTGGTGGTGGTGGAGTGACAGTTCTCCGGCAGGGCTTCGCCAAGCACACGCGGAGGAGGAGAAGTGTTGGGGAGGGGAGGGGCTGCGCCTTGGATGTGGTGCTGCAGCCCACCCCTCACCCCTCTATTTATAGGGAGAAGGGGGAAGGGGCCGGCCCCTCTAGATGAGATCTAGAGGGGGGGCGACGGCCAAGGGGGGAGGTGGCTTGCCCCCAAGCAAGGGGGGCGCCCCGCTTTAGGGTTCCCCCCAAACCCTAGGCGCATGGGCCCTAGGGGGGTTGGTGCCCAGCCCACTAAGGCCTGGTTCCCTTCCACCTACAGCCCATAAGGCCCTCCGGGGCAGGTGGACCCTCCCAGTGGACCCCCGGAACCCCTCCGGTGGTCCCGGTACAATACCGGTATACCCCCGAATATTTCCGGTGACCGTATGGTGACTTCCCATATATAAATCTTTACCTCCGGACCATTCCGGAACTCCTCGTGACGTCCGGGATCTCATCCGGGACTCCGAACAACATTCGGGAATCACATACAAACCTTCCTTATAACCCTAGTGTCATCGAACCTTAAGTGTGTAGACCCTACGGGTTCGGGAATCATGCAGACATGACCGAGACACCTCTCTAGCCAATAACCAACAGCGGGATCTGGATACCCATGTTGGCTCCTACATGTTCCACGATGATCTCATCGGATGAACCACGATGTCGAGGATTCAAGCAATCCCGTATACAATTCCCTTTGTCAATCGGTACTTTACTTGCCCGAGATTCGATCGTCGGTATCCCAATACCTCGTTCAATCTCGTTACCGGCAAGTCACTTTACTCGTTCCGTAATGCATGATCCCGTGACTAACTACTTAGTCACATTGAGCTCATTATGATGATGCAATACCGAGTGGGCCCAGAGATACCTCTCCGTCATACGGAGTGACAAATCCCAGTCTCGATCCGAGCCAACCCAAGAGACACTTTCGGAGATACCTGTAGTGCACCTTTATAGCCACCCAGTTACGTTGTGACGTTTGGTACACCCAAAGCATTCCTATGGTATCCGGGAGTTGCACGATCTCATGGTCTAAGGAAATGATACTTGACATTAGAAAAGCTTTAGCAAACGAACTACACGATCTAGTGCTATGCTTAGGATTGGGTCTTGTCCATCACATCATTCTCCTAATGATGTGATCCCGTTATCAATGACATCCAATGTCCATGGTCAGGAAACCGTAACCATGTATTGATCAACGAGCTAGTCAACTAGAGGCTCACGAGGGACATGTTATGGTCTATGTATTCACACATGTATTACGATTTCCGGATAACACAATTAAAGCATGAACAATAGACAATTATCATGAACAAGGAAATATAATAATAACCATTTTATTATTGCCTCTAGGGCATATTTCCAACAGTCTCCCACTTGCACTAGAGTCAATAATCTAGTTACATTGTGATGAATAGTACACCCATAGAGTTCTGGTGTTGATCATGTTTCGCTCGTGGAAGAGGTTTAGTCAACGGATCTGCGACATTCAAATCCGTATGCACTTTACAAATATCTATGTCTCCATTTTGAACATTTTCACGAATGGAGTTGAAGTGACGCTTGATGTGCCTGGTCTTCTTGTGAAACCTGGGCTCCTTGGCAAGGGCAATAGCTCCAGTGTTGTCACAGAAGAGAGTCATCGGCCCCGATGCATTGGGAATAACTCCTAGGTCGGCAATGAACTCCTTCATCCAGATTGCTTCATGTGCTGCCTCCGAGGCTGCCATGTACTCTGCTTCACATGTAGATCCCGCCACGACGCTTTGCTTGCAACTGCACCAGCTGACTGCCCCACCATTCAAAATATACACGTATCCGGTTTGTGACTTAGAGTCATCCAGATCTGTGTCGAAGCTAGCATCGACGTAACCCTTTACGACAAGCTCTTCGTCACCTCCATAAACGAGAAACATATCCTTAGTCCTTTTCAGGTACTTCAGGATGTTCTTGACCACTGTCCAGTGTTCCATGCCGGGATTACTTTGGTACCTTCCTACCAAACTTACGGCAAGGTTTACATCAGGTCTGGTACACAGCATGGCATACATAATAGACCCTATGGCCGAGGCATAGGGGACGACACTCATCTTTTCTCTATCTTCTGCCGTGGTCGGGCATTGAGCCGTGCTCAATCTCACACCTTGCAATACAGGCAAGAACCCCTTCTTGGACTGATCCATATTGAACTTCTTCAATATCTTGTCAAGGTATGTGCTTTGTGAAAGACCTATGAGGCGTCTCGATCTATCTCTATAGATCTTGATGCCTAATATGTAAGCATCTTCTCCAAGGTCCTTCATTGAAAAACACTTATTCAAGTAGGCCTTTATACTTTCGAAGAATTCTATATCATTTCCCATCAATAGTATGTCATCCACATATAATACGAGAAATGCTACAGAGCTCCCACTCACTTTCTTGTAAACACAGGCTTCTCCATAAGTCTGTGTAAACCCAAATGCTTTGATCATCTCATCAAAGCGAATGTTCCAACTCTAAGATGCCTGCACCAGCCCATAGATTGAGCGCTGGAGCTTGCATACTTTGACAGCATTCTTAGGATCGACAAAACCTTCCGGCTGCATCATATACAATTCTTCCTTAAGGAAGCCGTTAAGGAATGCCGTTTTGACGTCCATTTGCCATATTTCATAATCGTAGAATGCGGCAATTGCTAACATGATTCGGACGGACTTCAGCTTTGCTACAGGTGAGAAGGTCTCATCGTAGTCAACTCCTTGAACTTGTCGATAACCCTTAGCGACAAGTCGAGCTTTATAGATGGTAACATTTCCATCCGCGTCCGTCTTCTTCTTAAAGATCCATTTATTTTCTATCGCTCGCCGATCATCGGGAAAGTCTGTCAAAGTCCATACTTTGTTTTCATACATGGATCCTATCTCGGATTGCATGGCTTCAAGACATTTGTTGGAATCTGGGCCCGCCATTGCTTCTTCATAGTTCGAAGGTTCACCGTTGTCCAACAACATGATTTCCAGGACAGGGTTGCCGTACCACTCTGGTGCGGAACGTGTCCTTGTGGACCTACGAAGTTCAGTGGTAACTTGATCATGATCGTCATCATTAACTTCCTCTCTAGTCGGTGCAGGCACCACAGAAACATTTTCTTGTGCTGCGCTGCTTGCTGGTTCGAGAGGGTTCATCTCATCATGTTCCACTTTCCTCCCACTTACTTCTTTCGAGAGAAACTCCTTCTCCAGAAAGGACCCGTTCTTGGCAACGAAGATCTTGCCTTCGGATATGAGGTAGAAGGTATACCCAATGGTTTCCTTAGGGTATCCTATGAAGACGCATTTTTTCCGACTTGGGTTCGAGCTTTTCAGGTTGAAGTTTCTTGACATAAGCATCGCATCCCCAAACTTTAAGAAACGACAGCTTAGGTTTCTTTCCAAATCATAATTCATACGGTGTCGTCTCAATGAATTTCGACGGAGCCCTATTTAAAGTGAATGCGGCAGTCTCTAAAGCATAACCCCAGAATGATAGCGGTAGATCGGTAAGAGACATCATAGATCGCACCATATCCAATAGAGTGCGATTACGACGTTCGGACACACCATTACGCTGAGGTGTTCCAGGCGGCGTGAGTTGTGAAACAATTCCATATTTCCTTAAGTGTGTGCCAAATTCGTGACTCAAATATTCCCCTCCACGATCTAATCATAAGAACTTTATTTTCCTGTCACGTTGATTCTCAACCTCACTCTGAAATTCCTTGAACTTTTCAAAGGTCTCAGACTTGTGTTTCATTCAGTAGACATGCCCATATCTACTCAAGTCATCAGTGAGGGTGAGAACATAACGATAGCCACCGCGAGCCTCAACGCTCATTGGACCGCACACATCAGTATGTATGATTTCCAATAAGTTGGTTGCTCGCTCCATTGTTCCGGAGAAGGAGTCTTGGTCATTTTGCCCATGAGGCATGGTTCGCACGTGTCAAATGATTCATAATCAAGAGACTCCAAAAGTCCATCTGCATGGAGTTTCTTCATGCGTTTGACACCAATGTGACCAAGGCGGCAGTGCCACAAGTATGTGGGACTATCATTATCAACCTTACATTTCTTGGCATTCACACTATGAATATGTGTAACATCACGTTCGAGATTCATTAAGAATAAACCATTGACCAGTGGGGCATGACCATAAAACATATCTCTCATATAAATAGAACAACCATTATTCTCGGATTTAAATGAGTAGCCATCTCGCATTAAACGAGATCCAGATACAATGTTCATGCTCAAAGCTGGCACTAAATAACAATTATTGAGGTTTAAAACTAGTCCCGTAGGTAAATGTAGAGGTAGCATGCCGACGGCGATCACATCGACCTTGGAACCATTCCCGACGCGCATCGTCACCTCGTCCTTCGCCAGTCTCCGCTTATTCCGCAGCTCCTGCTTTAAGTTACAAATATGAGCAACCGCACCGGTATTAAATACCTAGGAGCTACTACGAGCGCTGGTTAGGTACACATCAATAACATGTATATCACATATACCTTTGGTATTGCCGGCCTTCTTATCCGCTAAGTACTTGGGGCAGTTCATCTTCCAGTGACCATTTCCCTTGCAATAAAAGCACTCAGTCTCAGGCTTGGGTCCATTCTTTGTCTTCTTCCCGACAGCTTGCTTACCGGGCGCGGCAACTCCCTTGCCGTCTTTCTTGAAGTTCTTCTTACCCTTGCCTTTCTTGAACTTAGTGGTCTTATTCACCATCAACACTTGATGTTCCTTTTTGATCTCCACCTCCGCTGATTTCTGCATTGAATATACATCAGGAATGGTCTTTTCCATCCCCTGCATATTGAAGTTCATCACAATGCTCTTGTAGCTAGGTGGGACCGACTGAAGGATTCTGTCAACGACCGCGTCATCCGGGAGATTAACTCCTGGCTGAGACAAGCGGTTGTGCAACCCAGACATTTTGAGTATGTGTTCGCTGATGAAACTATTCTCCTCCATCTTACAACTGTAGAACTTGTCAGAGACTTCATATCTCTCGACCCGGGCATGAGCTTGGAAAACCATTCTCAGCTCTTGGAACATCTCATATGCTCCGTGCTGCTCGAAACGCTTTTGGAGCCGCGGTTCTAAGCTGTAAAGCATGCCGCACTGAATCAGGGAGTAATCATCAACACGTGTTTGCCAGGCGTTCATAACGTCTTGGTTTGCTGGGACGGGTGCTTCACCTAGCGGTGCTTCAAGGACATATGCTTTCTTGGCAGCTATGAGGATGATCCTCAAGTTCCGGACCCAGTCCGTATAGTTGCTACCATCGTCTTTCAGCTTGGTTTTCTCTAGGAACGCGTTGAAGTTGAGGTTGAGATTAGCGTGGGCCATTTGATCAACAAGACATATTGTAAAGATTTTAGACTAAGTTCATGATAATTAAGTTCATCTAATCAAATTATTAATGAACTCCCACTCAGACAGACATCCCTCTAGTCATCTAAGTGATACATGATCCGAGTCAACTAGGCCGTGTCCGATCATCACGTGAGACGGACTAGTCATCATCGGTGAACATCTTCATGTTGATCATATCTGCTATACGACTCATGCTCGACCTTTCGGTCTCTTGTGTTCCGAGGCCATGTCTGTACATGCTAGGCTCGTCAATTCAATCTAAGTGATACATGATCCGAGTCAACTAGGCCGTGTCCGATCATCACGTGGTGCTTCGGAACAACGAACCTTCGCAACGGTGCACAGTTAGGGGGAACACTTTCTTGAAATTTTAGTGAGGGGTCATCTTATTTATGCTACCGTCATTCTAAGCAAATAAGATGTAAAACATGATAAACATCACATGCAATCAAATAGTGACATGATATGGCCAATATCATTTTGCTCCTTTTGATCTCCATCTTCGGGGTGCCATGTTCATCATTGTCACCGGCATGACACCATGATCTCCATCATTATGATCTCCATCATCGTGTCTTCATGAAGTTGTCTCGCCAACTATTACTTCTACTACTATGGCTAACGGTTAGCAATAAAGTAAAGTAATTACATGACGTTCCAGTTGACACGCAGGTCATAAATAAATTAAGACAACTCCTATGGCTCCTGCCGGTTGTCATACTCATCGACATGCAAGTCGTGATTCCTATACAAGAACATGATCAATCTCATACATCACATATATCATTCATCACATTCTTCTGGCCATATCACATCACGTGACACTTGCTGCAAAAACAAGTTAGACGTCCTCTAATTGTTGTTGCAAATTTTACGTGGCTGCTATAGGTTTCTAGCAAGAATGTTTCTTACCTACGCCAAAACCACAACGTGATATGCCAATTTCTATTTACCCTTCATAAGGACCCTTTTCATCGAATCCGATCCGACTAAAGTGGGAGAGACAGACACCCGCTAGCCACCTTATGCAACTAGTGCATGTCAGTCGGTGGAACCTGTCTCACGTAAGCGTACGTGTAAGTTCGGTCCGGGCCGCTTCATCCCACGATGCCGCCGAATCAAGATAAGACTAGTAACGGCAAGTAAATTGACAAAATCGACGCCCACAACAACTTGTGTTCTACTCGTGCATAGAAACTACGCATAGACCTAGCTCATGATGCCACTGTTGGGGATCGTAGCAGAAATTAAAATTTTCTACGCATCACCAAGATCAATCTATGGAGTTTACTAGCAACGAGAGGGGAGGAGTGCATCTACATACCCTTGTAGATCGCGAGCGGAAGCGTTCAAGAGAACGGGGTTGATGGAGTCGTACTCGTCGTGATCCAAATCACCGATGATCCAAGCGCTGAACGGACGGCACCTCCGCGTTCAACACACGTACGGAGCGGTGACGTCTCCCACGCCTTGATCCAGCAAGGAGGAGGGAGAGGTTGAGGAAGAAGGCTCCAACAGCAGCACGACGGCGTGGTGGTGGTGGGGTGACAGTTCTCCGGCAGGGCTTCGCCAAGCACACGCGGAGGAGGAGAAGTGTTGGGGAGGGGAGGGGCTGCGCCTTGGATGTGGTGCTGCAGCCCTCCCCTCACCCCTCTATTTATAGGGAGAAGGGGGAAGGGGGCCGGCCCCTCTAGATGAGATCTAGAGGGGGGGCGGCCAAGGGGGGGGGTGGCTTGCCCCCAGGCAAGGGGGGCGCCCCCCCTTTAGGGTTCCCCCCAAACCCTAGGCGCATGGGCCCTAGGGGGGTTGGCGCCCAGCCCACTAAGGGCTGGTTCCCTTCCACCTACAGCCCATAAGGCCCTCCGGGGCAGGTGGACCCTCCCGGTGGACCCCCGGAACCCCTCCGGTGGTCCCGGTACAATACCGGTATACCCCCGAATATTTCCGGTGACCGTATGGTGACTTCCCATATATAAATCTTTACCTCCGGACCATTCCGGAACTCCTCGTGATGTCCGGGATCTCATCCGGGACTCAGAACAACATTCGGTAATCACATACAAACCTTCCTTATGACCCTAGTGTCATCGAACCTTAAGTGTGTGGACCCTACGGGTTCGGGAATCATGCAGACATGACCGAGACACCTCTCTAGCCAATAACCAACAGCGGGATCTGGATACCCATGTTGGCTCCTACATGTTCCACGATGATCTCATTGGATGAACCACGATGTCGAGGATTCAAGCAATCCCGTATACAATTCCCTTTGTTAATCGGTACTTTACTTGCCCGAGATTCGATCGTCGGTATCCCAATACCTCGTTCAATCTCATTACCGGCAAGTCACTTTACTCGTTCCGTAACGCATGATCACGTGACTAACTACTTAGTCACATTGAGCTCATTATGATGATGCAATACCGACTGGGCCCAGAGATACCTCTCCGTCATACGGAGTGACAAATCCCAGTCTCGATCTGAGCCAACCCAACAGACACTTTCGGAGATACCTGTAGTGCACCTTTATAGCCACCCAGTTACGTTGTGACGTTTGGTACACCCAAAGCATTCCTATGGTATCCGGGAGTTGCACGTTCTCATGGTCTAAGGAAATGATACTTGACATTAGAAAGGCTTTAGCAAACAAACTACACGATCTAGTGCTATGCTTACGATTGGGTCTTGTCCATCACATCATTCTCCTAATGATGTGATCCCATTATCAATGACATCCAATGTCCATGGTTAGGAAACTGTAACCATCTATTGATCAACGAGCTAGTCAACTAGAGGCTCACTAGGGACATGTTATGGTCTATGTATTCACACATGTATTACGATTTCCGGATAACACAATTAAAGCATGACCAATAGACAATTATCATGAACAAGGAAATATAATAATAACCATTTTATTATTGCCTCTAGGGCATATTTCCAACACCCAGTCGCCTCGCGCCATGCTTGGTGGCGACGCGGATGGGCTAAGCTGCGGCCGCGCTTCGGCGGTGAGGAGCGAGACGGTGCAGCATAGCAGTAAGGCGAAGGAGGAAGGAGATGGAGAGCGAGGGGCGCGCGTGCGTTCTGCCATGCCCACCTCCTCCTATTTATAACTGCGGCGGCAACAGCGAAGCCGAGACGAGGCATCGTGGGGGCACAACCCCGCATTTTCCGTGCCTTTACGGCGCGTGGTTCATGCACTTGAGAAGGGCAACCGTCCGCCTCGGCCGCAGCGGATCCATGCGCGCGTCGAGGCCCTGTAGTGGCGGGCCCAGGCCTGCGGTAATGTCCCGTCGCGCGCATGGGCTGGCAGGCCAACCTGGCCTGCTGGTGACGCGTGGCGAGCGAGAAATGGGCGCCAAGCCTGCAAGCCGACTGGTATGCCACCCGGCGTCCACCACGATGATTCGAATTTGCTTGTAGCCGGCCTAGCCTTGGCCGGCTCCTGGCAGATGGCATCACTTGAAGCCGGACGAAGCAAGAATACAAGACCGCTCAGAGTAGGAAGCTGCCGAGGCACCTCTACTTGAGACGCGGCGCCCCACCAGCTTCGGGGACTACTGTCAGAGGGATTGACCATGGGTAGCCCCATGAGCACCCATAGCGTTTCAAGACATCCGGGCTAGCAAAGCCCCTCGCACCTCCCGGACGTACAGCTGGCTCCCTGGGCCGGCTGGTCCAGGAGGCCGGCCGCTAGGAGACGACATGCTCTTAGAAGGTGACCTCAAGGGAGCCGGCTCCTAGCAGGCGGCCCTGCGTCCCCTCAAAGTCTGCACCCATTTACCATGACGAGACGGGGCATGGCTACAGGACCACCTGCCACCCCTGAATCCCAGAGGAACGTGGCCACAGTGCGGGTGTACCAAGCGGACACCCCTTGCCTGGCGCGGCACTGTGGCCACGCGACTCATGACGCGACCTACGTAAGCAAGCGCCATGCTCCCACGACGGGCGGTCGGTACGGCCCGAAGGCGGCGGGCCCTACCTATCCGCGAGCAGCTAGAAGACGGCGCACCCTGAGCAGGCGGCCTTGAGGGCTCGGGACGATCTCTAACAGTCGGCCCTCCCTCCCCTCGGAGTCTGCGCGCCATTAATCTGATGAGATGGAGTGTGGCTACAGTAAGCGCCCACCAGGCGGCGGAACTGTAGCCATGCACCCCCTGACAAGGCCTCCATCACCAAGGGCGAGGCTACAGTAAAAGGCAGTCAGCATGGCCCGCAGGCGGCGGGCCCTACCTGTCGGCCGAGTTCCCGACAGCCGGGGGGACCCACCAGGCGACGAGCCCTAGCAGCCGGCCGAGAACCCGGCGCCCCAAGACACTGACAGCCGGGTCCTACACCCGGACGGATTACCATTGTACCCCTAGGGGTAGGCCTAATAAACCCCCCAAGTTCACCCATGCAAAGGGTTCAGCACCTTAGCCATTATACAGACACATAGCTAGAGAGGAAAGGAGCTACCCTTGCCCTTCTTCCTCCTCTAGCCGAACAACACTACAAAAAAAATACACTTCCGTGATGATACGTGTTTGTCATAGTAGGTCACGTTTTCTGTCATGCATGTACATCCATGACGATTTTATGACAGAATCAAGATAGTCATACTTGTGCTGTCGTAGAAGTGTTCCATGACATAACCAAAATTATCATCACGGAAGTGTCCACTTCCATGACGATAAATCGCGCGCCACAGAAGTGCTTTCGTCAAGGGTGACCGACACGTGGCATCCACCGTAATGGAACTCCGTTAAGCTATTGGGTCTGGTTTTGGATCCGATAACCCGTTAACAGCCCCGACCAATGGGGATTTTCCACGTGTAAAATCATCATTCGCTGGAGGAAACACGTGTCGGCTCACCGTTGGGACAGATGTCATCCACTCATTGGACCCAAAGCGCCTAGGATACGTCGACATGTGGCACGGCCCAACAGAGGCCCATTCATGTGAAAAGGCCGGCCCGTTTGACTTGGTAAAAAGGTGGCGGGCCAGCCCACGGCAAGCCTGTTAATGACCTGTTCGCATATAGCCCATTTACAACCCGCTAACCTAGGGCCCGTTTACGGCTTATCCGAATTAGGCCCAGTAGTGTCATCTGGGCCGTCCAATATAATTCCAGCCCGTTTTAACTTCCGGCCCATGTATGGCCCATGACGTCTTTCGGCCCATATGAGGTCCTTTGTAACTCTCGGCCCATTAACGACCCGTGGTAAAACTGGCCCGTAATGAAAAGTGTATCACTTTATACCCATTACCGGCATGTGGTGAAACTGGCCCATAATGAAGAATGTATCACTTTATACCCATTAACGACCCATTATTCCGTTGGGCCATTTCCAACCCATGTTATCTTTCGGCCTTCTCAGGTCCCATTTATTCTTGGGCTCATTTCCAGGATTCGTTTACCTACGGCCCGTTATTGTCATTTTCTGCTTGTGGGCCCAATTCAGCCCGTGGTTACAGTCGGCCCATTTATGGCCCGTTAATATGTTGGGCCGTTTTCATAGCGTCAACAAATACGGCCGATTAACGACGGCCCGTTATGGTCGGCCCATGAACAGAAGATTTCAACTCTAGCCCATTTACGGCCATAATGTGGTCTGTTATTGGCCCATGTTTGGCCAACCGATCATACAGCCCGTAGAAGGCCCATAGATGATACGGCCCGTAGAAGGCCCATTGAGTCTACGGCCCGTATAAGGCCCATTGTTTCTACGCCCCGTAGAAGGCCCATTGTTTCTACGGCCCGTAGGAGGCCCATGTTAACTACAGTAAATATGTAGCCCATGGTTATTGTGGCCTAGTTTTAAAAAATAGGTTATTGCGGCCACTAGCAAACCGCGGAAAAAGAACTACACTGACTACAAGAAAATAAATAAACAAGACAATAAGGAAATAAATTAGCAAGCAACTTACGCTAGGCTATCACGGCTATTACACATATTACATCCACTGGGCATCAAAGTTCGCCACCAGTGCAAATATAGGGAACAAAGCAGCATATAAACGCCGCAGCAAAACAAGTCCAGAACTGAAACCACTTCAGAAGAGCTCAAGAAACAATATCCTGAGTACCCATAATGCTGGCAAGATGCTTAGCAAGCTTATTAACTTTCTCTTGTTTGGCGCTAAAATCCTCCAGCACTTATTGTTGCACCAGAAAGTATGCATCTGAATTCTGCAGGGACTTCCTCAGTCCTTCGGCTTCCTGTCGCATAACATCTGATCGATGTCTTTCAACTTGAAGTTGAGACTCAAGAAGCCGAACTGATTCAGGCAGCGAGTTCGAAGAGCTGTGGCCAGCAGTAGTAGCCAGTAACTCGAACACCACATCAAGATAGGACTTTGGGGTTGTCTCAGTGTCTTCAATATAGTTTTTATCAGCTTTCTTGGAGACCAACAGGGATGTCTCACTATCTTGAACCTTATCTGCATTACTTCCTTTACTATTGCATAACGGGGGTACTCTTCTCCAATATTTTATCCGCATTCTAAAAGAGAAACAAACAAACAAACACATCACGGGTTTACAATGTAGTATATGAAACTCATTTTGGTAAACCAGTTCAGTAGTAAGGTGGACAGGATAACAGCATGAAACAAACATATATCTATGTAGTATGGTCACTGTATGGTCTATATCATTCTAGTTTATGTTGCCAAATCAAGATAGATACAGTTCAAATCATATCTATTTAAGACAAAGCAGCATCGACAGAATATAAGTGTGGGAAACTACACAGCAATACAACACTTGTAATGTGCGTGGCATGAGAACATAACTATTTATTCAATTGAAACTGAAATCAACATAAAGCAAGTTACAACAGCAAACACGTTAAAGAAACAGGTTTAAAACATACCTGTTGCGCCATTGGAGTTTCAATTGCATCCTTCAAATTTGAAATTAGTTGGTATGAGTAAATATAGTGATGCAAGAGCAAAGTAGTATGAACCATAGCTACGGAACCTGACCTAAGAATCATTCTTCTTCTGCTTTAAACGTTGACTTGGGGTTTGGAGTGGTGGTCCTCGTGCTTTGGGCACTGTAGTTGCCTTACTAACTGCTCGTGTTTGGGTGCTCTGTGGTGGAGACGGTGCTGTGTCAACGGGATCTGGGTTACTATCTGCTGGGGTTGGGGTTAGAAGGGGTGTAGCTGGTTCTTTGTCCAACTGGGTAGGGGTACAATCTGCGTGAGTCTGGGTTATGTGTGGTGGGGCTGCTTCTTGGGCAAGTACAACCGTGGTTCTATCTCCATCGACAGGTAGCACGATCTTTTCTGAAGACCGTTTTTTTACTCCCACAGATACTGCCATCACCCCCGACAATTGAAATGGCTGATAAACAAGAAAAGTAATTGAATGTACAGACATTGTAAGATAGACAGGTGCAATGGATAGTAGGGAAGAAAACAGGGCATGAAATAATTCACATTTATGTTGTCTAACCAAACAGAATAGCAGGACATAATTTTACATATATGATGGCTAATTAAACAGGATAGCATGACACAATTTCACATGTATGATGGCTAACTAAACAGGATAGAATGACATACTTCAAAATATGATGACTATGTAAATAGGATGACATGATGTAACTATACGATGTGTCTATTAAAGTGGTTGGCATGACATAAATCACAAACATGCCGTCGATGGAAACATGATGGCATGATATAATTCACGGATAGAATGACATAATCCAAAATATGATGACTATGTGAACAGGATGAGATGATACAACTATATTATGTCTTTAGAAAATGGGTTGGCATGCCATAATTCAGATACATGCTGTCTATGTAAACATCATGGCATGACATAATTCAAATATATGATTTATATACCAAGGAAGTGAGCAGAGGGCAATCGCATATATGATGTGTCAACTAAGGAGATGGCATTCAATATCGTGTATATGATGTGAAAACTAAGCATTGCAATATAAGATATGCATGATATGAGTAATATAACCCTGCCAAGTTTGAGCATACACCTCAGGGGGATAATAGGACTGGTCATCTGCCTCTGAATCCTCCTCTGAAGAGCTATCTGTAACCAGCAAGATAACTGCTTCACCAGGTAGCATTGTCTGCTCTGAAGACCTTGTTTTCACTCCAGATTTCTCCATCACCAATTCAAATGGCTGATGCACAGGAAGTGCAGTTGAATATACAAACATTGTCGACAAAAGCAATGAGAAATACAAAAAAAAGGACGGCATGATATAATTCACATATATAATGCTTGGCTAAACAGCATGGCATTGCAACAAGATATCATTGCATAATTCACATATATAATGCCTTGCAACAAGATATCATTGCATCATTCACATATATAATGTCTTGCAACAAGATGGCATTGCATAATTCACATATATGGTAATTAGACACTAAACAGGTGGCATTCACACAAAGCATGTCTAAACTAAGCAAATGACATAGCAATGCAAGATACCATACGCACGATATGAGCAACATAACCCCGCCAAGTTGGAGCATGCAGCTCAGGGGGGGGGGAATAGGACTGGTCATCTGTCTCTGAATCCTCCTCTGAGGAGCTATCTGTAACCAGCAAGACATGCGCTTCGTCAGATAGCATTGTCTGCTCTGAAGACCTTGTTTCCACTCCAGATTTTTCCATGACCGTGCCGAATGGCTGATGCACAGGAAGAGTAATTGAATGTACTAAAATTGTTTACAAAGTTAACATGTAATTAAAAAATGATGTCATGATATAATTCACATATAAGATGACTGGCTAACCAGGGTGGCATTGCAAAATTCACATATATGATGCCTGGCTAAACAAGATGGCATTGCATGACTCACATATACGATAAAGAAACTAAATAGATGGCATTGACATAAAGCATGTCTAAACTAAGCAGATGACATCTTTGATGTATACAGTAAGCAATGCAAGGCACCATATGCATGATATTACCAACATCAGCATGCCAAGTTAGAGCGAAGACCTCATGGGGTAAATAGGAGTGGTCTTCCTCTTGATTACGATCCGAAATGGGTGGAGGGGAGGCTGCCTTTGCGCCCACCATGGAGCGACATCTGCATGAAATTTTATTGCCACGCAAGGCTCGTATCTTTTGCTCTACATGTTCAGTTCCATTGTGTACAATAACTGACATGCATAGGAATAAAACATAGTGAGATTATGTAAGGAGTGCATGCACAAATCCAGAGTGATGGTAGCAAACTGTGGATAGACCCAAAACCAATGATAGCAGGCAGATAATAGCTTTAGTTAAAAAATACACATAATGGCTCCTTTAATGTTTGTTTGCACCCAACATGAAACTCATAGTAGACACCCGAGATTAACCATATAGTAGACAGATAGTACTGATTGCTGCCCAAATATGTACCCCACAACCATTTAAAAACTCAAGTTTCAGCATAGGTTCGGACTTGACTCGGAGTCTAATAGGTGAACATGACGATAAAGTAGCATGTCATCATATTAAGTGATGCATAACGTAAGCAGACACGGAAGAGTGCGACCTCTCTTGCGGACCCGTGTAGTCCTCAAGGTCATCTGCTCAGTTGATGATGGTATGCAGTTTTCATGGCTGCCGGCGGCGGGGAAGAAGATCTGAGGTGGCGAAAGACAGTCTGGGGAGCGGATCCCTGCTGTGGTGAACCCTTCCGTCGTTGGAGCAGCTGAGCTGGGGTGGAACACAGCACCGCAGGAGCAAGACAAACCACACAAGGTTTTCTTTGACACATATCTGTAATAGAAGTAATTGTGTAAGGGCTTGTTTGAATTTGAGGATTCTAACAATGCAGGGATAGGAAATAGACAGGAATAGGATAGGAATGCACGTGCAAAACAGAGAATTTAAAAACACAGGATTTCTGCCAATCTGGGTGTTTGGTTCACAAGAATTGGAAGATCACAGGATGCAAAGAAGCATGGTGAGATTAAGCCAAACCACAAGAAAATGTATGGTTAATGCTATTATGCTACTATCTCTTAGTCTTGTGCTTCATGAATAGGAATTTGAAAAGGAGGACAAGTGGAAATTAAAATTCCTACGGTTTTTCTTTCAAGGAGACACTAAAGGAACACATCCTACAATTTTCCTTTGCTCCATTCCTTTGCACGAAATTCATGAAAAGTAGTACCATATGAAACTTTCCAATTCCTATGTTTTTCATTCACTTTTCTTTCAAGCACTGGCGATTCTAGTAGGCAGGCTTGACCAAGGAAAAGCCTACACTAAAAAAATGTTTTTGTGCTACTTCTATTACTTTGGACCAAGGCCACTGCCCTACTAGCTCAGCTCCCAGGGCCATTGACAAATGTACAGCTCAAATGCGTAGAGATAAATAATGATGGCGTTCAAGAGAGTCCATCACGGATAGCTAATTTGCCTGGTACCTCACTACTTGTCATATAGTAGGATAAAATAATCGTATTTCCCGTTACTCCGTGTGCTCAATGGACAATATATATAACATGTAGAGTAAAAAAGAAATGCAACAAGTGTACAACCTCTTTGGCAAAGCCATATCGATCTCAGCATGATTGGGTTGGCCGGTGAAGATGCTCCAGCTGACTTGGCTATCGGAGGAGGGGAAGAAGATCTTGGGCGTCTGGAGAAGGAGCCCGAGGTACTACTCCGCTGTGATGGAGGGTTTTGTCGTTGGAGCAGCTCCGGTGAGTTGTACGACACCGAGGCTGAAGCAGGACAAGAGAGACAACGTTAACCTGAGTGGAATTCTAATAGCATCTCCAATAGATGACGTAAAATACATAACCACAAAGTGCTAGATGTAAAATACATCAGCCGCTCATCTCTGAACTTAACTGTCGGAACTGAATTTAACTGCCGAAACTGAACTTAACTGTCGAAACTGAATTCTGCTGTCGAAACTGAATTTTACTGTCGAAACTGAACGCACTAGAGGTGACGCTACATGTCAGTCGACTGACTTTTTCATCTCCGGTCAGTCGATTTTGCAGCCGTTGGATACGAAATCAAGGGCCTGCAGTTCATCTTCAACCTCCACCCCCCCTGAGCCGCCAGCCACCACCGGCCAAACAGCCGCCCCCCGCCGCCCGCGGCCGGCGGTGCGCCGCCCCGCCCGCCCCGAAAATACTCCCCACCGCCGGTCCGTCGCCGCCCCGGCCATCCCTCTAGGCCCCACCACGTGCCGGGCTTTTTCTCCGGCGATCCCCACGCCACTGCCCCACCACCACCGGCGACCACCGCCCCCACCCTGAACCCTAAGATAGATAGTGGGGTACCTCTCCGGCGAGCCCCCTCCCTGCTGCGGCTGGTTCTTCCTTAACTCCGGCGAGCCCCCCACCCCCTGGAAATCGACTGACCCAAAAGTCAATTCAGTCGACTGAAGTGTAGCTAAATCGGAGCAGCATCGCAAGCAAGAGAAAGAGCAGCAACATGAGCAAGAGCAAGAGCAAGAGCAAACCAGGCAGGGGACCGAGAGCAAGAGCGGAGTAGCAGCGCGAGCGAGAGCTAAAGCAGCAGCAGCTCCTACTGATGTGGACGTCGCCGCCGAGGGAGCGACGCCATGGAGGTAGTGGCCGGCGATGCCGCCGTGGATGGAACCACGCCGTGTCGGCTCGGGACCGAACGCCGGCAACACCATGTGATCGAATCAAGAAGAAAATGCAGTGATTAGTGTACGACCTCTTTGGTGGCGCCGATTAGGCCGCAGCTTCATCCGAGGAAACGGTGATGATGATGCTCTTCCGGTGGTGCAGGTGAAGACGGCGGTGTGGGAATGGAGGTGGCGCAGAAGACGAGGGGAACCTCGGGGCAGCTCCTTGGAGGTGGAGGACGGGGTGGCTGAACCGGCGGGACGACCGGATCGACGATGGATCCTCATCCGGTACGGTGGATGAGGGACGTCGAGGTGTTGCTGTGGACGACGTCATCGGGGAAGAGGCTCCAGCTGGGTGGCGGACGGAGGAGGGTGTGGGGCTTCGCGGGTTTTCCTGGCCTCGGTGTACGAATGGGTGGGCGGATGGGATGGGAGTGGGGAACCATGGCTTAGGGATGCGCTTGTCCGAAATGTGGGGTAAGTTACGAAAGTACCCCCACCGATTTGAGGCAGTTCTTTCGGTTCAGGGGTATCACGGGCATTTCGCGTGTCGGGATTTCACAGGAGGTGGGAGTTTTCACGCGCGTTGTAATTTTGGAATAGCAAGGCGCGGGTTGAGATGGAGGGTGTTGTCGGAACACAACGAGACAAAGATATATCTTAAATATTTCGGGCTAACAAGGCGCGGGTTGAAATTTCCGGACAAGCCTAACGTGTATTGTACCAAATCAATTCGCACTACAAATGTCATTCAAAACTTTGAATTCATGTTATGTTCAATTAAAATATTTTGCTACGTGTATAATGCATGCAACCTACTACTCAAATGAACGCTTTAGTGCATTCCAAACGTATATACTACCGCTTCAATATGAACTAAATTTGAATTCGTTTCTCTATTTGAATAAGATCTCCAATAATGATTGTTGTGAAGTCAAAGCATTTGAATACGTTTCTCTATTTTAATAAGATCTACAATCATCATTATTTTCAAGTTAAACCATCGTTTGTGTATTATCTTCACAGCACACCACATGATTAGTCTCGAGTTACATATGAACTATGTGTACTATATGAACTCGAACTCGATTTTTTGAATCCACTTTATGTTGATTTCAAATCACAGTACATTTCAAGTTCTAGCTAGATCTTCATAATCTATACCATGTCTCACATGTATAATGTGTTTATCACATTATGTATGGTGCCCCGCCCCCTATGCCTACAAGTATTTAGATGTGAGTTGCAAACACCACACATTACCACAAATTCAAATAAAATGCGAGAATGTTCGATATATAGTATTGTTTAGATTGTTCGATATTTAGTTGTAAGTTGAAAACGCCACACATTATCACAAATTCAAATAAAATGTGAGATTTTTCGATGTATAGTATGGTTTAGATTGTTTGACATTTAGCTGCGAGTTGCAAACGCCATGCATTATCACATTATGGTATAACATGTGCAAAACCACAACACGCGTATCACCGCTATATTCATGCATGCATATGTTTAAAACACTATGATCTCCTATTCAAATATATGAATCCACTTTCATATATAATTATGATCTTTGTTAGTCTCTTACGCCCACACAATCCTCTAACCTTTGTAGCTACCACTAACTTTCTCTCGTGCATGCACACACCCTCCTCTCCCTCCCCCTCCCTCAGCATTCTATCCATCGCGCACATTCATTTTTTTTCTTTAGGTCGTTCTCCCACAGTCTCCACAACTCCTTTCCGACACACACCGATCGATAAACCTCTCCATCGATGTCTGCCTACAACATACACACGCACCTTCAATTTCCTCCTTTATGTGTCCGTGCCTCGTGTCTCTCATATGGTCCCACACACGTGTAAACTCTCACCCCTCTTTTCATCGATCTCACAAACGCACACTCCTCCCCCTATCTAGCTAGTAGCTGGGCCTCTCGCACCACCTCCTAGCTCCATTCTCTCTGTCTATCTGTCTCGTCGGGCCTTATTTGCCTCTAACAAATGGACGTACACCGACCGATCTCCCGCTATACATATAGCTAGCTAGGTCCTTATAACTCGTTTTCCCCACGCGTTGATCGATCTACCTCATTAGTTATGTCTCTCCCTTCCTCTGACAAACAACAATTGATCTACCGATCTAGTTAGGTTTGCTTACCAAACACATGGTTCCCCTTCATCATCCATGGATGCGTCCCGACAGATCTATCACGCACAGGCACACACAGAAACACATCCCCACCCTTATTGATAATATTGCAGTTCCACCCTCAGTTTGTCTAGTAGGCCTCTCCCACCATCTTCGAGAAGCAACTCCATCACCCATCCAACACTCTACCCCTCTCCTCCCTCTCTCTCCTCTCTCTCTTTGTCCCATCCTATTTCTCGTCCTTCAGTTATCTATGGATGTCGATCGATCTCCCTCAAGACATAGCTGGGTCTCTCCTCAACACATATATTAGTCGTTCTACCTCTATAGTTAGGCCTCTGCCTACCCCTCCCCCCACCCCCCTCCCACACACACACACACACCGATACATCGAGCGCTCTAGTCATGTCACCCTGCCACACACAAACTTGACATGTGCCCTCTGACGTTCCGGTAGGTCAGTCGCCCTATATCTTTGACTTGCACACACACACAATTTAGATGGCCCTCTTCATCAATCTCGCACCCACCCACTTGATCCTCTCTTCGACTCTATCGATATCTATGACCCCTCCCTCTCTTCTCGTGGATCGCCCGGCCATCTATATATGATATGGATAGGCCTCCATTTAACACACATTGCATGCAAAATTTTGTTTGAGATGTCATCGACACATATTCCCATAAATACATTCATGAAATCAACCCCCCTCCAAAAAAACAAAAAACACTCACGAACGCACAAGCCATTTATCTAGGTTTGTATCTCTCTCACACACACCCACGTAGGTGGGGGACGTGCACGAAGAGAAGAGGTGCACGCACGGCGCACGTACTCCCGTCTCTTTCCCAACCACACCCGCGCGGGTACACGGTGGAGCTCATTTTTTGTACGAAAAGGCAGCCCACGTGGTAATTTGACACGTGTACTGGTTGTCCACCTGATGGAGGGAGGATCGTCTACCACGGGTGAACAAACAAATTGCGACTTGACGCGTTATGTTAAAAAAGAGGCAAACCATGTGGGGCCTATCTTAGAGGCAAGGCTCTAGACACTGGAGTACTTTTGATGTGTCCCATCAACTCGCAGAACGAGGAGAAGCTTTCTTAGTACGCCGTGTCCCCCGCCCACGGGCGCGGTGGCTCGCAGGATGAGGTGAAGCTTGCTTACTAGTAGTAGTACTGTACGCCTTACGCCCGCTCCCTCATCCACGTGCGCGGTGGCTCGCAGGACGAGGAGAAAATTTTACTACTCCCTCCGTTTACTCCTCGTCCCTACTACCTTGGTTAGAGAGATTATCATGTTGTTTGGAATATATATGTCCTTTAGTAGATTTCAATATGAACTACTAGTACATACTCCAAACACTGATGTATATAGACGTATTTTAGAGTGTAGATTCACTCATTTTGCTCCGTATGTAGTCCATATTGAGGCCCTGTTTGGTTCATAAGTCCTAGGACTTTTTCTAGTCCCAACTAAAAAGTCCCTACTCCTTAAAAAGTCCCTCCCTGTTTGTTTTCAGGGACTAAAAAGTCCCTAGTACCTCCCTAGAGCTTATTGAATGACCATGTTACCCCTAGTATACAGAAAAATAACAACCAAACAACACCATGGGGCAGCGGGGCAATGGGTGCAGGGAGGGGCATTGTTGGAAAAGTCCCAAAAAAGACTCTCCTTGAGAGTCTTCTTCATTAAGTCCCAAAAAGCAAGTTTTAGTCCCTAGTAGTCCCTCCTGTTTGGTTAAAAAGTCTCTAAGAGGGACTTTTTCTAGTCCCTACACTAAAACGTCCCTGGAAACAAACACCCCTGCATAAAGTTGAGACACTTATTTTGGAACGGAGGGAGTACATATTTGCTATGATATTTTTGAGGAACCGATATTTGCTATGATCTGTCAATCATTGAGATGCAATAGCATGCATGTTAGTATCCTTTGTATTTGATGAAATGTTGCAACGGGCAACCTTGGACGCAAGATACATGTAACAGAAGCTGGAAGCTTCATAGCACTGTACTATCTCGCTGATAAATTACAGTATGTACTATACTAGTACTTCCTCCATTCCTAAATGTAAGTCTTTGTAGAGATTTCACCATGAACCACATACGGATGTATATAGATGCATTTTAAGTGTAGATTCATTCATTTTGTTCCGTATGTAGTCCACCTAGTGGAATCTCTACAAAGACTTATATTTAGGAAAGAAGGGAGTACTATGTAAAGAGTTAGGTGTCGCACGGTGTCCAGAAAATATGGTGATAGTGTGAGGTGGGCCATGTAATCACTGAGCCTGCGTGTTTTCACTGCTCTTGCACTCCTCCGCTGTAAGAATGGAGAAAATTGTAATCTAGTAGTACCACCTTTCGCCGAAAGCGTGGGATATCCAGCAGTCCTACCACCTCAGTAATAATGACCAATGAGCCGTCAAATCACATAGACCCAGCAGTAAGTTGGATGGACGAAGCAACCATCACTCTTGAATCCGTTTCTCCCTTCAATGCAGGCGCCAGTGAGAGGTCTCGTCCGCTCTGCCCGGGCATGAATGCGGCATTGATTCTTTGGAGAGGCGCTAACCATTCCGGGCGGGAAGCGCGCGCGGGCGATGGGGGGGCTTTGGGTGGGCCAGGCTGGTCAGGAGCGGGCGTGGCAGCTGTCCGCCTGTCCATATCAGACGCCCGGAAACGATAGGATGCACCGACTCTCGCGGCTAAAATCGTACACTACACACCATCTCTCTGTAGGAGTAGGTCAATCTGTCTCTCTCTCTAACACACACATGCTGTTAAACACACACACAAACACGCGCGCACACACGCACACACATGTTCATAGAATAGGAAAATCGTGCGAGTGCGAAGCCACAGGAAGTGAGATACAAATGGAGTACGTACAAGAAGAGAAGAGGTGATGAATATTCCAGCAAACCTGGACTGAGGAGTAGTATTCCCTCCGTCTAGGTGTTAAGTCATCTTACGAAAATCATATATTCCCAAAAAGTTTAGGCGTCGTCCATTAACTTCGCATCTCAATCCCCTCCTGGCCTCATTGCTAACGAGCGTTGTTACTTAGGGAGCGTTTGGATCCTTAGCAAGAACAACTTATAGCATAGCCGGGCAAGGTTAGGCATTTGGAACTGTTAAAATATGTTAGCTTTTGTGGGCCAGCTAGCTTGGGTGGGCTAGAAAAACCTTGCTAGCTCAGGAGAGCCAGATTGGCTCGCTTCCGACGGCAAACTTAGCGTAGTAGTAACATAGACTAGTAACATATGCATGTTACTAGTCCAAGTTACTCACCACTATGACCAGCCTAAGCAATCTAACCAAACGCTCCTTACTTTGCCTTGTTATCTCCCCCGGAAACCCAATGCGTGGAGCGCAACTACGCATTGATCAGTCAAGAAATCAAAGTCGGCTTGCATGCGAGTTAATATGTGGCCCTGCATGGTAGCTAAAACGGCATCTCTTAGTTGTTTGGATTAATTGTTGCATTTAGAGACAAAAATTAGGGCTTTGATTGGAGGAATGACCAGTCAAGTTTCTACTTCTCCAATCTGCTTGCACCTTGGTCCCACTACACCTTCTAACGTGACTTCTTACACCTAGACGGAGGGAGTCGTACGAGATACGGTGGCACACTGACTTAGGTCAAATACAAGTGCCCAAAATTGTGTGCATGTTATAATAAGGATTCATTTAAAATAGTACGTGAGCAAACAGAGGGATCAATTGGACAGTGTTCTCGAGCAGTAGCGAGATGTGTCAGGTAAAATACACCGCTGGCGCATTTAATTTTTCTTATTAATTTGTTTGTTTCACCCTCTAACTGGTGGGACCCAACGTACTACGTGGAGAGAGGTAAGGTGACTAAGGCTGCATTATTTCTGCACCACTGTGGATAGTTTTACCACCAAAGCCACATGACACGATTGTGATTTAAATCCCAATGACTCCCACACAAAAGAAAAACACGGCATGCTTGTCACACGAATGCAGGAATGTGTAAAAGGTTATTTTCCTCTCATTGAACATAACGGGAGGGTTGTGTAGCTGGTTAGCCTGTTCGCTCATCAAACTTGAGGTCTCGGGTTCGATAACTACACTTGAGCATAATTCGTGCCAGGAGGATTCTTTGACTGGTCAAAAAGGATGGATACGGAGCTATACGATCAGATGCAGCCTCGGCGCTTGTTTTCTAGGGTTGGCTCTCTTCACACTCTCTCCAGTATATATATACAAGCTGGAGCCTCACCGCTTGTAGTTGCTCTCTTCACACTCTAGATCTAAACAAGACTTCGTTGGCCTCTCTCTCCCCTCACTTATGGTCAAAGAGCCGGCAGGATCCGTCCGCCGGGAAGGGAAGGAGGCTTAACGTTGCCGCCGTCGGTGAGGGAGGGAATCCACTACCGGCGCAGCTGTTCACTTTCACCCAGCGGCGGCGCGGGAGGGCCTCCGACCCCTTCTTCTTTGCCGTCGTACATAGTGTGGGCCAAACAGCCTCCGGTCGCCCACCGAACCACACCCCAAGAACCTTAAGGTATAATTTACTTATTCCACATGCATTGCTCTAGCTGCATGTGGGCTTTTTTCGCTTTGGCACTCGAATCTAGGTGTTGGATCAAACAGGAAAGTAGTGGGGAAAGTTGTATACCACGAATCTAGGACGTGGTTCAAAGAGGAAAGGAATGGGGGAAAGTAGTGGGAAAAGTTGTATAGCATGAATCTAGGATGTGGTTCAAAAAAGGAAAGGAAGGGGGAAAGTAGTGGGGAAACACTACTAGGAAAAGGGCTATAGATGATATGGCCACTAATGGCGCACCAGACATGTGGTGCGCCATTACTATATACTAATGGCGCACCATGTGCTGGTGCGCCATTAGTGTGAAAATACTAATGGCGCACCACATCCACGGTGCGCCATTAGTATTTTTTTTTCAAAACTACTAATGGCGCACCGTGGGATGGTGCGCCATTAGTAGTTCAACTAGTAATGGCGCATCATCCCACGATGTGCCATTATTAATTATGTTTCAATTTTTTTTTTAAACTACTAATGGCGCACCGTGGGACGGTGCGCCATTACTAGTTCAACTACTAATGGCGCACCACTCCCACGGTGCGCCATTACTAGTTGAACTACTAATGGCGCACCACTCACAGGTGCGCCATTAGTAATTTTGTTACAAATTTTATTTCAATTTTTTTTTTTTGAAAAACTACTAATGGCGCACGGTTGGGGTGGTGCGCCATTACTAGTTGAACTACTAATGGCGCACCACCCCCACGATGCGCCATTAGTAACTTGGCCCATTCCACCGAATGCACCCCCCCCCCCCCCCCGTGGACCGCCTTTTCAGTTTTTTAAAAAATAAAAGAAAATGGTGGAAATGTCAAAAAAATAAATTAAAATAAGTTTCCCATGTGATATGTGGTCTAGTTGTTGGAAAATTAACAAATATGAATTTCGACTTTATTTGCAAAATCTCTCTGGAATTTCTTAAAATGGGCATACGAACTCGAATGAAAAAGTTTTTTATATGAAAAATCATCTACTCGAAAAGTTACATCCGAATTTAATCGGGGGAACCCCGTTAAACATTTTCAAAATCCTCAAAAACCTAACCGAAAAAAGATACGGGGCTTTCAAGATCTGGAGGCAAAAAAATTCAAAAAAATTCAAACTTACTAGTGGCGCACCGGTTGCTAGGTGCGCCACTAGTAACAGAAAAAATATTGGTTTTGAATTTTTTTTGGATTTTTTTTCAAAAAATGATTCGTAATATGACAGGGAAGTTTGAAATATTTTTCAAAATTTCATCATACTCATGAATATGAACAAAGTCCTAGACATCAACAAGGTTTAATAGGATTGATATGATAGATATATCAACAAGTGGCTGTTAAGTGAGGTGGTGCTGGGGTTGGATAGAACCGCGAAGTTAAGCGTGCTCGGGCTTGAGTAGTGTGAGGATGGGTGACCTTCCGGGAAGTTTGACCACTTAGTGCGATTTGACTTGAAATTAAGCATATTGACCTGAGATTAAGCCATAGTGACCCGAGATTAAGAAAAATTTGAAAAAAAAAAATTTGAACATTTTTTTGAAATTTTTTTGAAAAAAATATTTCTGAAAAAAAAAATAAAAAAAATTTTGAATTTTTTTTAAAAATATTTCTGAAAAAATATTTGAAAAAAAATTTGTTACTAATGGCGCACTTCTATGTGGTGCGCCATTACTAAGTCCGATAGTAATGGCGCACCGTGGCATATACTAATGGCGCACCAGCGGTGCGCCATTAGTAAAAATTACTAGTGGCGTGATGCTAGTGGCGCACCAGTAGTGCGCCATTAGTAGGCAAAACTGGTGCGCCACTAGTAGGCCTTTTTCTAGTAGTGAAAGTTGTATCGCATGAATCTAAGACGTGGTTCAAAGAGGAAAGGAATGGGGGAAAGTTGTGGGGAAAGTTGTATAGCATAAATCTAGGACGTGGTTCAAAGAGGAAAGGAAGGGGGGAAAGTACTAGTACAGACTAGCTATCCACCACCTACGTTGGTTGAAAATGAAAAACAATGACAAACGCAGTACGCACATCTGTAACGAACTGATCTTTTGTTTTGGGGGACAAGGCTGTAGAGTTTGAGCAGGACTAGATTTGTTGCGCTCACATAGGGAAAGGTGTCTAAAGATAACAAAATTGGGACCAACACAAATATGCTCCTCTATCCACAGTGGTGCAGAAATGGCGGCGACAACCCAACCGTCGGGCATTGTCGTCCCTCTCCACATGCAGGAGTTGCAGAGCAGTAGCGACAGTGCTATGGCGACGCAGGCGGTGGCGGAGGCAAGGGGGCTGCCACATCTAGGGGTGGTGGTCCCATCTAGTCTGGTTCCGTCCAGATCCAAAGTCCGAGGGCAGTGTAAAGATGGAACGACAGCGAGCTCATGGTGATGACGTGACCTATACCTAAGATAGATATGTGGAGAGTTCGGGTGAGAGAAGAGAGAAGGGAGAGGAAGGAGAAGTAGAGCACTCACCGATGTTAGCCGCAGGCAGAGTGGTCAGCCACGAGGGCACGGTGCACGGGAGGGAGGCGGCTGCAAGGGGAGGTCGGGAGGAGCTCCTCTATCTCAGTCTAGCCTAATGAGGGAGACCCGGCCGCATGTCAAAACTGTTGAAAATATGCCCTAGACGCAATAATAAATTGGTTATTATCATATTTACTTGTTCATGATAAATGTCTATTATTCATGATAAAATTCTATTGACCGGAAACTTAAATACATTTGTGAATACATAAACAACACTTTGTCCCTATTAGGCCTCTACTAGACTAGCTCGTCGATCAAAGATGGTTAATGTTTCCTAACCATATACATGAGTTGTCATTTGATAATGGGATCACGTCATTAGGATAATGATGTGATGGACAAACCCAACCATAAGCTTAGCATTAGATCGTATCACTTAGTTATTTGCTACAACTTTCTTCATGCCAAGTATCTGTTCCTTAGACCATGAGATCATGTCACTCCCGGATACCAGAGGCATACCTTGTGTGCTGTGAAAGTCATTTCAGAACTGGGTGATCATAAAGGTGCTCTACATGTGTCCCCGAAGGTGTCTATTGGGTTGCATGGATCGAGACTCGGATTTGTCACTACATGTGATGGAGAGATATCTCTGGGCGCTCTCGGTAATACAAAATCGCAAGAAGCATGTGACTAATGAGTTTAATCACGGGATCTTGTATTACGAAATGAGTAAAGAGACTTGCTGGTAAATAGATTGAACTAATTATGGAGATACTGACGATCGAATCTCAGGCAAGTAACATATCGCCGGACAAAGGAAATTGTATACGGGATTTTCTGCATCCCCGACAATTTGGTTCAACCGATAAAGATCTCCATGGAATATGTAGGAATCAATATGGGTATCTAGGTCCCGCTATGTGTAATTGACCGCAGAGGTGCCTCGTTCATGTCTACACGATTCCCGAACACGTAGGTCGCATGATTAACATTCGGTAGCGCTAGGGTAATGTTCATATATTAATAGTGGAAAGTACGAAAGTAGTTTGGAGTCTAGTATGGGATCTGGGACATCACGAGGAGCTCCGGAATGGTCCGGAGGTAAAGATTTATATATGGGAAGTCATATTCAGGGTTTCAGAAAAGTTCCGGAATTTTCAGTAGAGTACCGGGAAGGTTGTCGATGGTTTTGGTGGTTCCACCCTTGGGCCCCACGACCCGAGAAGGGCCCACATGGACCGAGGGGTGGGGCTTCAACTCACATGCGATGGCCGCAGCATTCCCCAAGGCACATGTTGTTTAAATCTAGAGATAAGGTCTTATCTATGAATTTAAATGGTTGAATCTAGAGATAAGATTTAATATCGAGGTTTAAAGGGATTTATCCCTTGTGGCCAGCCCTGGGAGGGTTTTGGACGCCCTCCCCTACCTCCTAGCCTATATATAGAGGGGGAGGCGCATGGGGGGAAACCACACCTTCACCCTTGCCATTTGCCTCTCCAACTCCTCCCATGTTTCTCTGGTATGTGCTTGGCGAAGCCATGCCGAAATTACGGTGCCACCACCACCACCATACCACATGCTGGTTCTGATCTCACAAACCTCTTCTCCCTCGA